>NC_072797.1:66406742-66709772 GCF_028583425.1 Eublepharis macularius | reverse complement strand
TGTTACTGGCCCAAGGACACCCAGCAAGCTTCCTAAGCAGAGTAGGAATTTGAACCTGGATCTCCCTGATCCTAGTCTGACACTCTAACCAATACACCAAACTGGTTCTCCCAATATGCACTCTTTACTAAGTATCTAAATAGTAGAAATGTGAAAAGAGAACATGACACATTCTTCATAAATAATATCTACATGTACACAGAGTTCCACAAATCCAGAGACACAGCTAAAATTTTAAGGGCTTGATTCTGGTTGATTAGCTGGGATAAGACAGACGGAAAATACAAGGTTGTCCTAAGCTAAGAAGGTTCATAAATGACTGACAGCCCAAAATTTTCATGCCACAGCAATCTTATGTTTAACATTACTTTCTCTCTGCTGCTTTAACGGATAGATTAGTTTCTTGAATAACTTCACTACATTATACTTCTTCTGAGAAGAATAATTAACCTTGATGGTTGCCATGGAATTAGTGTGGCTCTTTAGATTTTCACCAGCGTAGAGATTTTATCCAATATGGCTTCTGTCTTCAGCAGAGTCAGATTTTAAAATGCATCTAAATACTCACCACTTTTCAAACTTGCCACACCGAGAGACTGAGCAGAATGAAGAGTCAAACGAATCCTAGCATCCTGAACATAAGCCATTGTGGTCATTGGATAAACATTTGCTTGAAGAGGTAATTTGCTCATTGTCTGTCGAGGCTGAATCTGCAACATCAAATCAGACATTATTGAGAATTTCAGTAACAGGTTAAGCAATAGGTTTTGTAACTACAAATTAATGGCAACTGCTACTATACCTTTTAATAAAAACTCACAAGAGCAAATTAGTCATCTTAAAAGGAAAGAGTAACAGTTTCATAATTTTGCTATTAACAAGCGAGAATTATGTCATGCATTTGAGACTGAGGGCCAAAAAGAAGAAAAGCTTTAGCATTTTTAAAAATTCAGGTATGCGCAGGGAGCGGGGGGGGGGAATCTGATTCTTTTGGGAGTGTGGTACAAGGGTTGTTTTTTTTAAAGGTTGCCCCCAATGCCCTATTTTCTCCACCTAAGATGCCCTTCAAGGAGCCACTATTGGCCCCCTCCAAGGAAATACCCTGTATTTGAACCCCCCATGGATGCTTTAGATTTGGGGCTCCTTTATTTCAGGAAAACAGCAAATGGGGGAGGAAGGCTTAAATATCTCTTCCCTTATGCTGTGGTCCTGACAGGAAATGCGTCTCTCTGTGCCTGATAGTGAACTTGAAAAAAAAGTTGGGGCTTGACCATACATCTCCCAGTGCATCACCTCTAAGAAGAGGGAAAAAATCAGTCACTTTTTTGGCATTTATAATAACAATGAGGGAATGTGGTCCCAAATACACACTGAACAAAGGAGGAAATTCCTAAGAGACCACTAATACAATAATGAAGATTGTCTCAGTATAAATAAACACAATTTATAGGTCATACCAAGTGTAGCAATATTTTGGTCAAAACATATGTAATAATATAATATCCTTCTACTACAATTAAGCACTGGTTTGTTCATATCACAACCAGAGCCTGTGGAGAAATCACATTACTAGTCAATTATCACAATGTCCCTTTCAGGTAAGTATCAATCATCTGTTGATTTCAATAATTGTCTCTTTGATATGTTTTTCTGTTTTTAGGCAAGATTTCCGATGATATCTGACGATGGGTGAGTATGCTCCAGGAGGAAAAATTCCCAAATCTCCTGGGCAGCTGGCAATATGCTCCAAGAGGAAAAATTCCCAAATCTCCTGGGCAGTTGGCAACGGGTGCACCTGCTCTTTAGACAGCCCATTTCTCAGTTGCCTTTTCAAGCCAAGAATTCTACTGCTCCATTCTTCCTCGTCTTTTTATGTGAGGCAATGGTGTTTCTCTATGCCATTTTCTCTGAGTACTCCAGTACAATTTTTGGCTTGAAAAAACAACTGCGAAACAGGCAACTGCCCAGGAGATTTGGGAATTTTTCCTCTTGGAGCATATTGCCAACTGCCCAGGAGATTTGGGAATTTTTCCTCCTGGAGCATACTCACCCATTGTCAGATATCATTGGAAATCCTGCCTAAAAACAGGAAAACATATCAAAGAGACAATTATTGAAATCAACTGATGATTGATACTTACCTGAAAGGGACATTGTGATAATTGACTAGTTTTTTTTTTGAATTTTTTTTTTTATTACCTACATTAACTAACAATACAGAGGGAAAGAAGGGGGGCAGGGGAAGGAAAGAAAAAAAAACAGCAACATATAACAACACTACACTACAAATAATGCTTTCCCTTCATACTGCCATTATTAAGAAATTAAAGCTTTGTAAGATATTGATGGAGTGGTTAACCTTGCAAAATACAGATTACAATCCAAATGAAGTCTTCCTCCCCCCGCTGGACCTCGGACGCAGTTCTCTCTGAGCAGCTGCAACCGCAGTGCTCGTTCCCTCCCCCCCACCCTTCAGACTTCAAATCCTTTTCTTCTTGCTTGGTGTCTTGCTGAAATTCTTGGTTTTTGCCCTCAAAATCCCTTAGTTGATCTTCTGATGTTATCTTGTAAGCTTGATCTTTGTAACTAAACCAGATAATGATAATTGACTAGTAATGTGATTTCTCCACAGGCTCTGGTTGTGATATGAACAAACCAGTGCTTAATTGCAGTAGAAGGATATTATATGTTTTGACCAAAATATTGCTACACTTGGTATGACCTATAAATTGTATTTATTTATACTGAGACAATCTTCATTATTGTATTAGTGGTCTCTTAGGAATTTCCTCCTTTGTTCAGTGTACTTTTTTGGCATCGCCAAATTGACTATTAAAGATACCTTATGCAAAATCCAGACCTGTGTCAGTCAAATAGACTGGGAAGCTGCTACATTTGACATTACGTTGTAGAAAAGCGATAAAATATCCTCTATATCTAAATATGTGCCATTTATCTGTAGAAAATAGGTAAAGTATCCTCTATATCTAAATATGTGCCATTTACCTGATATCCATTGAGATCCGAGTAAAATCTGTTGTGGGTTTCTATATCAGATGAAATTCTCATTGCAATCTCATGATTGTATTCTCCTCTAATATCCACAATATTGGATACTTCCAAAGACTGGCCTTCTAGCCCTAAATATACATTTTAAAAGATTTTAGAATGTTTAAAGATTTCTTATGATAAAAGATAATTATTAATCACTACAAACTTCTAAATAATGGCTTCCTAGTTCAAGTCTCTCAGACCTATGACTTTAGGCTTTTCTGCACTGGGCTTTTTAATTGGTTCTGGCCCAATACTGAATCCATTTATCTCAAAAGTTCTGCATGCATGGTCAAAATACCCAAATCAGTCTCCAACCTGCTTCCCAGACTTTACTGCATTCTGCATAGTGAAAGACTGTATCAGTTGCAGAGTTGATTTTTCCCAGGTTTTCTGCAATTTTTCTCTCTGCACGCATATCCTGATGTTTCCCCCCCAATAAAGTCAAACCAGGGCTTTTTTGAAGTGAGAAATGCTTTCTTTGATGGGAGACCTCGCCCTGGCTTTCATCCTCCCCTGTGTCCTGATTGGTCAAACAGCAACCAATCCAATTTTTTCTTTTTACAACAATATTGCAATGTCGGTGCAAGTTTCCTAAGCCTACTGGCTGCAATATCAATAAACAAAACTTTAATAATGGCCTAAAAACTGTTAAGTGTGCATGTGAAAGTCAGCATTAAGAAGTAAATCTTTTTTTAAAAAAATTCTAAAAAACCAACTATGTTGCAATCTTGGTGCATTTTTTAAAAATAAAAAAAACCTTGCAAGTTTCCCTCAGCCAATCAACTGTGGAAATTGACCTGTCCTAAGTAGACCAATTGAAGAAACTGATGAATTCTCTGCAGAAATGGGACATTTCTCTAGCACAGAAAAATAAACAGATACCACTTAGGTTTGACTCCTTCAAGTGTGGAATTACAGAAGCCCAAAGGGGATCTACTGCTTATGAATCAAATACCCCAAAACCCGGTGTGCATGCAGAAAATACCTTTGAGTGGCAAACAGCTTGTTACAGGTTTCATAAATGCCCTATTTTCATAGTTCAAGCAAAGCTACAAATGTTTTATCTATACATTTTTATCCAACCTTCCTGCCAAGGTGCTCAGAGCAGCATACATGTATTTCTTCCTCATTTTGTCCTCATAACAACCTTGCAAAGCATGTATGGGCCAGTTACTCTTTCTCAGCCTAAGTCACCCAGTGAACTTCATAGCTGTATTTAGGTTTGTAATACACCTGGACAGTCAATGGTTTAAGTTCTTCTTTGATAAACCATACTACTGGGAATTTAGGGCACCAGTATACTAAAGTGATCATGAGCAAAAATACTAGAATAGAAAAAAAACTGTTCAGTTCTTGTAATATTTAAATCCTATTCATTATCATATCTAATGGACTACAACAGTGGTAGGAAGCCTTCTGGGCTGGTGTTTTGGAAAACAAAAAAGGAGGGAAGAGAAAGGATGTCCTTCGCAAGACACAGTGAAAGTAGTGCTTCATGAGTTCAGCCAACCCCTTGGGCAGAAAACTGGCTCTGCATACTGAGAAAAAATTGTCTGCCATGGCTGCTGTTTTGTACTCATGACATGGGTTGCCTCCCAGAGGACTGCAAGGTGTTGTCTAGTGTGGGAAAGGGAAATGAATAACTATAGCAGAGATTAACTTCACTGCAAATAAAATATTTCTTGTGATAAATATTAATCCTAGAGTCATTACCACCAAGGAATGCCAAACCAAATATTAAAAACCTCACAAGCCACTAAGCATCTCTTAATACTAAGGCTTTAAGTAGGCCTTAGTAGACTCATTAAAATTAGCAGATTAAAAATACTTTTCAAAGACATCCCTGTGTAAAAGCAGTTTCTAATAGGAACAATACGAAAAATAGTCAGCTATACCCCCATACACTACACCAAAGGGACATGAGCAAATTTAAAAAACAAACAAACAGAATACAAGGCTGCAGCTAAATTTTCTGCTATTAGCTTACCTCGAACTTTATAAAGTCGTACTGTGTGAGTTAAATGATGGAAAAAAGTGGTAACTTCAGAAAAAATCTTCCCATGTGTGACTCGTATTGCAGGTGGATCAGAAAAGACATATGGCTACAGAAAGACAAAAGCAAAAATTACCACTGTGCCATTCTATTTTGTTTTTGTAGGAAAGCAAACACAAACATGCCAACTTTCAAGTACTACTTTCATAGCAACTATAGGAGACCAAAGAATCTGCCTAGAACAAATCAAATCAAAGCCCATACAAACTAAAGCAAGTACTAAATGTTACCAACACATAAATTCAGTCCTTGTTTTAACAACTGCTTTACTTGAATATTACAACAAGCTTCTATTAACAGCTATGTTAACATACAGTGGATACTACAGAGATCACACCTAATGCGGGAATCTCTAACCAATTTCACTTTCACTAAACTAGACGTTACACATCCATGGGTCCAACGCATGAATGCCGCCATCATTTCAGAGCTGAACTTGGACCACTTAAATGCTGCAAGGGCCCTTTCCCTACTTGGCATTTTTAAATAGCCCAAATTCAGCTTTAAACTGGTGGTTAGACTTGTGGGTTGAGTAGTTTGGCCCTCTGGGGAGCCTTTATAAAGTTTAAAAATAGAAAAAAAGTTATGAAATTCCAGGAAAACTGAGTAATTGATATTTTTACCAACTTGCTGATTATATTCTAGATCAGATAAGATTTCTTAAGTAAATCAATATGTTCAACTGTTAAAGTAAATGTCAATGTTTACTATGTCAATGTTTTACTATGCTACCAGAAGTGAAAATCAGAACATACCTGGATCCCTGTGAATTACTGTTTCCCAAATGCTCAATACTTATGGGACATTTTTTTCTCCAATTAACACAGTTCACTATACCCTTAGTAAAGCACACCTTTTTCCTCCTTGAACAGCAAAAAGAAGCCTGCTCCTTTCAAATTATTACTGCTTCCCAGAGACTGAGTTCCCCATTTGTCCAATCAGTGAGGGATACAGGATGAGTGTGTTCTTTTTGGGCAACAGCATTGTTAGATTGAGTTCCCATACACCTATCACCTTTGGTATAAGCTTCATCTCCCCTTGGATGAGATCACAGCTCATATTGGCAGAGAGAAACCAGTTAAACTAATCTGGCAGTTTCATTTTTCAAGGCATATTTCATCCGGTCTTATGGCATATTAGTGAACACTAGCACTCAATTTGGGAATCACCACTATCAATTAAGATTTTGTAAGATTACATAGAAACTTCTGGACAATATTGTCCAGAAGTTATTATGTCCACTTTATTCATAAAGTGGTGCTAGTACGTGTGAATAAGAAATCATTTATCAAGCATAGAGATTAGGGTTGCCAACTCCAGGTTAAGGAAATCTTGGAGATTTGAGCCTGCGGAGGGCAGGGTTTGGGAAGGGGAGGGACCTCAGCAGGGCATAATACCATAGAATCCACCACTCAAAACAGTCATTTTCTTCAGGGGAACTGAATTCCAGGAGATCTCCAGATCCCACCTGAAGGTTGGTAACACTAGAGATAGAAGATTTACATCTTAAACATAGTGCTTTTCAAGTGTATCTGTGCATACATACTGCTGCAAGTTATTAATGAAGAAAAATAATAATATCCCATGAGGAATGCATTACAAAGCAAAACAAAAATAAAACAGCCATTCACGCATGTAAGTGTATCATATTTCTTATATCTGGAATAAATTTTGGCTTTGCTAGTGATGACTAAACTGTGCTACTCAACCTATCAACAAGATTTCTGCACTCTGTTCTTTCATATCTACCCTCACAATCCTTTTGGATCTTCCGAAACCTGTTATAAATGCAGTACTATTACCTTGGCCTCTCCATCTGGTAAAAAGAGATAAGCTCCACTCTTATCTCTGTTACTTGTAGTTCCATACCAAACAAACTCCACCTTGATACGATAATTTTTATTATCTTCTTTTGTATTTATTTTCTAAAGGGGAAAAAAGATGAGATTGATACTTCCCATTTGTTTGTTTGTTTTTACTACTAAATACTTCCAAGTACTTAGCATACATACCTCAAGAAGCCCAGAACTGCCGGAGAACCAGACTTTCATATAAGAGTTCTCCAGCATGATCTCATCCAAAGCATTCTGTATCTCTTTAATGTTGAAAATTCTGTAGGGCTTCTCTATCTTAGATTTATCAGTGTGATAGAGATTATAATCTGCGAATATGGTTTCTGTATTTAGTCCCTCCAGAAGTTGGTAAACTCCAAAACCCAGAGGCGGTACATGAGCTAGAAAAGAGATCTGTAGGATGGAGGAAAGGAAAGCTTATTTTTCCAACACCAAAAACGAGACATCCAAATGTAAACAAAATTCTTTGGCTCTCTAAGGACTACTTATATTACTTGGGATCCTAAACTCACATACTGCTGTTTTCTAATCAACGCCAATATTCTGCCTAATCTTTGTTCTAAACTTGTACGTAAAAATAATGTTATTCAAGAGAGCTAATTTTCATAATATTACAAGTTTTCCCCCCATTTGTTAAGTTCAGGGCCTCTCTTTAAAAAAAGTTTCTATGATAGAATACTAAATGCAATGGCTTTATTTTCAGCTTGACAGAGAAGTCACAATAATCTTTTCTATTTACTTTTTCTATTCTAGATTTAAAGATAACAAAATATGATTATTATGATCCCTGAAAACTCATTCAAAAATCATGGTGAATCAAACCCAAAGTCTTTTGGATGAACAAGCCATTCTGGCTTTTTAATGCTTATGTGTATAAAGAATATTGAATTCTAATCTTCACAATAATTTTTAAAGGCTGCTTCATAATGGAAATATGTGACATGTATACCATGGAAGAGTGTTACTTATTGAGAACCTGAAATATGACTGTTTAAGTGGGTAACCATGTTTGTCTGTAGTAGAGCAGCAGGATTTGAGTCCAGCGGCACCTTAGAAACCATTGCAGAGTATAAGCTTTCAAGAGTCAGTGCTCCCTTCTTCAGACATGAGACTCGTATCTGAAGAAAGGAGCTCTGACTCTTGAAAGCTTGCATTCTAAAAATCTTGTTGGTCTCTAAGGTGTCACTGGACTCAAATCCTGTTGAAATATGACTATGCACTCTTTCCTTTCCCTCTGAGTTGTGATTCCAGCCCATTTTTCCCCCTTACAAAACTTTGGATTTGCATGCATACGGCATGAACAACCCATTCCAGGAAGGTAGTATTACAACCTACAATCAAAGTGTAGGGTTGTTTTTTGTTTTTGTATCACAGCAAATTTTGCTTTGGACAATGTGTCTGGTTTGTATTTAATACCAACAGGGAAGGAAGAAAATCCAAGAGCGCAACAAGTGTAAGGGAAGCCCAAGGTTGGGCATGATTCAGCTATTTTATGTGAATGAAGACAGTGACCTCACATGTACTCATCTGCCTAATAATGTTAAAAGTAGGAAATTAACAATGGCTTGCTTTTATTTCAAGCAAGGATTAGCAGGAGAAATTTAAAAGAACAGTTACTTTCACAAGATCAAACATAACTGCATCATTTCATCTTTGTAAATTTTTTGCAATTGTCAAAAGACTACTGTCATCCCCAATTTTAGAAAACACATACAAAATGTTGATGAAAATCTTATAACTGAAAAGGCAAGTACATTTGAAAGTGAATGCAAATTGGATGACTTCTTATATAGTCCTCTTTGAGAGCCCTCCTGCAACTGATTCAGATTTAAGTACTATATATTAAATTCTGTTTTACTTTATAAAGGTTTAAATGATAAATTTTGAGCATTACATTTATAATGATACAAACTGGGGTCCCACAAATAATTGCAGAAGGAAGCAATTCAGAAACTCCATCCCACCTAAGAAAAATCTCTCCTTCTCCAGGATTCTCTAAGGAGTCAGGAAGGCCTAAGAGAAGCTGACTTTTCCTTTCTATCTTTCCCCCTGAATAATATTTTATTTACTTTATAATCTGCCTTTCTCATGAAACTCAAGACATATCACAGGATATATACAGTGCAATCAGAAAACACAAGAAAATGAATGAATCATGCAATAGGAACTGCTCACAACATGCCATCCCTTCTGAAGCTTATCCTCAAATTACTGTTTTTAATGTGTCTTATGTTCATTTTATTTAATTGTTCTACATTATTAAGGCCTACCTTTGGCCTGGGATGCCCAGGAGAAAGGCAGATACATATATTTTAAATGCAAATAAAATTCCTTCTGTCTCTTATTTCTCTGCATTCCTGAGAAATTAAAGCAGCAGCAATAAATGTTTGAGTTCTAACTTTATTTTGCAGGCTGTCACATCTCTATTATTTCCAGATACACAATACATGCTTGATCAATACATGCATACAGACATATTACAAATATCTTGCCTGGTAAGTGTCACGTGATATACTAGCAGATCCATCCCACACTGCACTGAGTTGGATTGCTACTGGTTTTCCAGAGGGAGACATTACTTTAACTTTAGGTGTTTTCACATACACTGAAACCACTGAGAAACGCTCTTGTTCGGTAGGGTTATAGATCATGAGGTATCTGCAAAAAATATTACCAAATCTTTAAAACAAATTAAGCTACTATTTATCATGCAGAGACTTTTATTTAACCTAAAATAAAATACCAGAGTATGAAATCAACCACTATGTGTAAATAATGAGAAAACATCTGAAATACAAAACAGAAAATATTTTCATGGATACATTGTTTCTTAAATGATTTAAACATTGGCAACCTTTGCAGACCGGGACCCACCTTTACTGCCACCCTGATACGCAACACCCACTTAATATTTTTTTACATCTGCTTCTCTCTCTGCACACTTTCTACTCATCCTCTCCATATCTGCAACCCCTTTTTGCACCTATGTTAATCTACAGCCCCTGACAACCTGATGAAACAAAAATCTACAAACCAGCTCTTCAATTTCCATAATGATTTATTCAGAAATGTTGACTTGTTGTTAGCTACGTTTTTGGAAAATTAAAATAATTTTAGCATGCAATTTTTAAAAAGAAATCTGTATAAAGCTGAGTTTTCATCCTGTTGAATATTAATTACTACAGTGTGTATTTTATAAAATGAAATAGCGTAAGATAATTGTTTAGAAATGACAAGCTAAATCAACATTTCTAGCTGAATACGAATGCATCTATTGAGACCAATATTTCTTGTAACACTAACAATTAGTATATCATGGAATTCTGCAGCAGTTTACTAAAAATCTGTATTTAGACATATCAGAAAATCATAGTTTTGCTGTTGGAATGCTAGTCAAAGGCTGGTACACAAGACTGCCAGTTTCTATTCTTGCAACTACTATCTAATTACAGCAGTGCTTTTAGGTTACTGAAACAGTTTCATTCTAAATGAGCATATGACAATTGTAAGATGGCAATAATACAAAATTTATAAAAATTAATAACTTATATTTAAAGAAGACAACGTTAAATTATCTCAAAGGTTTCTAACTTTTCAAAGCTTCTTACTGCATACTTTAAATAAAGATTTTGGAGCGAATGGGGATATTTTTAACTTGCCAAATTATATTCAGTTGTTGCAGTAACAGCCAGTAGAGAAACCAAAACCAACTAGTTCTAATTTTAATTCTTTTCTATAAATCCATCCACGTGCAAATCTAACTAAACACACCATGAAAAAAAGTAACTTTGAATGTGCAACTATTCCAATATTCCTAATGCTTTGAGCCACTTCCCAATAATCTTTATTCGAAGAGGAACACATTTTCAGTGGCATGTAAGATGCATTCTGTGCCTCTAAATTATAAACGACCATAATGATAGTTTTGGACATGGACTGTTCATGGACCCACCCTCAAATTTTCCTGAGTGCTTACTGCTTCATTCCGTTATGAGAATTTTCTGATCTTAATCATAAAGGTCAGAAAAAGCCAACATAAAGGTCAAGACCTTCTTAAGAAAGGCCATCTGGTTAGTACTGTACAAGTGTGGATGTTAACAGGTCCTACATATTCAAGTGCAGACCTGCAGTAGCTCCTGATGTTTCACAGACAAATGCAAGGATACTTTGTTTGGTATGTCCGTAATACTCTCCATGCAAATAGCCTGTAATGGCCAGTACAAGCCTATCTGCATGATATATGAATAAACATTAAGTATTAAAGTATATTAAACCATCACAAGAGAAATTTCTGGTCGTATCTCAACTCAAGTTTTATCCTTCGAGAAAGTGACTTCAGATGTGACACTGATAAAAAGGGATCCAGCAGCACAAGAGAATAACCCTTCCTGTTCTTCTATACTTCCATCACAGCCAAGAACAGAATGTTTTTCTCTCCCTCTTCCCAGGTGGAAGCATCAGGAGCTCATACTGAGGGAGGGAGATGTGGAATTTCTAATTCAGATGAGTCAAATGCAGAGGGACAGAAAGCATGAGATGCATGCAATTTCATATTCAAAGCTGCTCTAAAACTGGGACGGGTAAAGAAAAGTCAGAGAAAAATGTAATGACAATGGAACTAGAGAAGCAGAAGGATAATAAGCAGAAGAAGTTTTTATTTTAAGTACAGCTACATTATTTAAATTGTATCTTACCAGCCACTAATAATTCGGGGGAGGGGGGGAGAGACATAGGAAACATAGATGGAGTGTGTCCTGTTGATCTTGTTAGGTTTCAAGTACACTGTTCTTTGTACTTTACCACTGTGACGAATGTAATTCTGTCATTCTACCTTACAGCAGCAATATATCACTTCCATCATTAAAACACTCTCAGCTATATCATGATAGCTACAATAAATTGAGACATCACACTCACAAAGGACTCTACTACACTTATACTATGCAGCACAGAACAACATCCACCCATGTGGAAGACAACTGCTAGATACAACCCACCCACAAACACAAACATGGAGGCAGTTTTATTGAAGGAAGTTTTGGTACCATCTAAAAATGTCCCAGTAAAATGGACTTAAAGACAAGAACTTGAAGAAACTGAACAACTACCTCTATTTCAGAGGCAGTAGGCAGCTGTGCTGCTCTCACCATTCAGAGCACTTCTTTGTGGCACTGCCTCAGGGTTTACTGCTGGAATTGATTTCTTCCTTCAAAAATTTAAAATAGCTCTCCTGTTTCCATCAGCCAGAAAGACCCTGAAGAAAAAAATTTCCAGTCAGAACATTTTACCTCAGAATCAGTAGTGAGGCTTGGCCTTCTCCATCATTAAAGTGCTCTTCAAAATGCCAGTTTCTTCCTAGAATCATTTATTCAAGCTCAAGTCTCACTGCCATGATAAACACTTCCATGAAAAATTAACTTTTGCATGTCCTGTAGCTACACTGCTAAACACCCAGCTTTGTGGTGACACATAGATGGGAGCCTCCATTAGGATTTCACTTGCCAAAAAAAAAAAACCCTACTGTTAACAAAACTCAGAGATAATACGTAAAACTAGTGATGGACAAGGCTATAAAGATTTGATGCAACCACCGAATTACCCACACACACAAATTCGCCCACAGAATAGTTGTTTAAAAAATGCCTTTTACAAGATAAAGATTACTTACCTCTAGTACAAGACACTTTCATGCAGAATTCAGACAGATATCATACAAATTGCAACCAGAAGAATTAATTTGTAGCAAATGTGCACTGAAGAATGTAACCTTAAAGTCACATCACAATGACAGAGTATCTTCCAGTGTTTTGAATACGTTACTGTCAGATGCATCATTATTTTTTATTACAGAACTTGTGGTTACTTAAAGCTGACAAAAGTGCACAAACTAAGGCAACACCACTAGCTTTTGAGTACAAGTCTTAATGATTTTTCGGAGATTACCAACAATGCTGCATACTAAGTATACATGCTCTCAAGAACTCATTAATTAAAAAAAATGGCAAAGAAACAATAACAAGCTTTTTAAAGCAGAACACAGACTAGGGCCAAAAGTGGAAGAAAAAAAAATCTGAATATGTAATCCACAGAAGAAAGTTAGCCAAGTATATGTAGTACATGCTTCCCTGTCACATTGCTACTATAGCATGATGTTTACTTAAAGACACACCATGGGCTGTCATATAATCCACTTCAAGGATTATACCTTCAAGATAGCTCAAAATCACGTTTCTTTCCCCACCCTTTGTGGTGTTCTCTCTAAGTGCCCTTCACTGCACGCATAGTTTAAAATCTGGACCAAAGAACTATAAATACTTACAACACTGGATGTTATATATTTGAGATATTGCAACTCTTTATCCACAGACTACTGATTTCATTCTTCCAACCCTAACCAATAGTAGTAATCTCACCAAATCCAGAAATATATTTTGAACTAAGAATCAGTTACAGAGTATCTTTTACTCCATAATTCAACCTATACTAAAAAAAAAAAAAATCAAGTTTCATGTGAGAATGTGGACCCACCAGAATTAGTAATGGATTGGATAACGGCCAATAATATTGGTTAGCTGATAAAGTTGAGTAAGAATAGAGGAGTCAAGAAAGTCTAGATGGGATTGCACTTTCTGTAGAGGGTCACGTCCTGAGTTTGAGGACAATACTGCATAACAAATGAATGTTGGGAATCCTCTGTGGTAAAAAAAAATGCCTTTAATTAGCTTCAAATTTGTTAGCTAGCTGTGGCACTTCCTTTAAAAGTGTGACATGGCCACAGTTATTTGTGTTGTGGTCATATCCAGGTTAGATTATAAAAACATATTGTATGTTATGAATATCAAAGAAGCTACAAATGCAGAATGCAGCAACCAGATCACTGACTGGTTAAAACAGAAGGAAATATTGCTTCCACTTCCAACCAGTTTTTTCCAGGCACAATGTAAAAGTACTGGTTCTTACCTTTAAACCCCTAAACTACCTTAGACTAATAAATCTAAAGAAATGCCTTACTCCAGCAGATGTCCTGCTTGGCACCTCTGCCTTCAAAGGTAGCATAGATAATACAGGGCCTTCTCTGTTGAGGCCCCTCTTCTGTGGAAATCCCCCCTTCACACATTTGCCTGGTGTCTGTTTTGCCTTGCTTCAGAGTCAGGTGAGAATATTTATCTACATTTAGTGAGATATAAAATTTGTTTTTAATTTCTGCTGGTTTTATTTAAAATCTGTCTGGTTTAGCTTATTTTAATCATTAGTCTATGTTTTCTATTTTATCTATAAAATTATTTTGATAGTTTTATTTTATTATTGTAAATACTGTACTAATAAGGCTTTATACAAGTACTTCGGATTGTAATCCACCTAAAGAATACAGTTCTCCTTCTCCTTCACTCCATAAAACCTGAAAACTATGATGTTGCATTCCCTCAATGCACATGTAAATTCCTATGTGAATCTCAAAATAATAGGGAAAATCCACCCCACAAGTCTAGGTCATCATGCAATCCACAAGAAAAAGATTGAAAGCGCTGCACAATCCCCTATAATATACACATATATATTAATTTACATTTAAGCAGGGCTAGTGATAAAAATGTCGGGGGGGGGGGTGGAAATAGGCAGATAGTCAAAGATGGAAGTTAGGGGATAAAAAAAAACCTATCCCAAACTAATATGTAAACAAAAGTCTCCAATTAAAAAAAATATATTAGTAAATTACAGGTCAATTTCAGAAGAGTTTATTGATTCTTGAAAACATATGCCATTAGATTAGATTAGACAAAGGTTACATCCACTTCTCTAAAAAAACATAGGACCATTTTAACCATGGACCATTTTAACTACTTCCCCCACTTCCACCCCCGGTTTTGGCTTCAGCAGGTAGTCGTCAGTCCATGGTTCAGGCTAAATCTCCAGTCCCAAGAGGAGACCTTCCCTCAAAGGCTCAGTGCAAAAGATTAAGTCCAAAGATGTGGCCTTTTTTATGCTTTGGGTCCTGTCACTATTTGAGACGCCCAAAGCTGCCAAGGAATCTATGAAGTCCTGGACCAGCCCCAATGTGGAGCATTTGACAGGGGTGTGCACCTCAAAAACATTCGGGTTTCCCACTTCCTTGGCAGCCTTGGGCATCTCTCAAATAGTGACAGGACTCACTACTACCTGCTGAAGTCAAGCATGAATATAAGCAAAAACCGGGGGTGGGGTGGGCGGAAGCAGTTAAAATGGTCCATCCACAAAGGCTCATGCACCCTTCTGAACTCCAAAATGCGCTGGGGGATTTTAGAATTCCAAACTCAAGCCCTGTTGAGTCTGCAGAAGGAATCTGAAGCTCTTTGAAGCAATTGACAAGGTTGCTCCTTGCTGACCTCTCCCTCCCTCAAAACCAGTCCCATGGTTCACTGCAGAGCTAAGTGATCTAAAGAGGACTAGAAGATGCCTGGAAAGATGCTAAAGGAAAACTCTAGCATCTGTGTAGGTCACTACTTGTACTCTTGATCCTTACCCATCCTGGCTATTAAAATCCTGTAAACATCACATAAAGGATTCCTTGATGTCTACCATAAATCAATCACTAACTCAAGGCACCTTTCCTTCAGCCTTTCGAAGAAGCAGGTCATCCACCCACTATTTTTTGTTAAAAAAACATCCTTAGACAAAAACGATATATCCAATTATCACCCAGTCTCTAACCAACCCTTTCTGGGCAAAGTGGCTGAAAGAGCAACAGCTGACCAGCCCCAGGCCTTCTTGGACAACTCTGGTTTTAGGCCAGGCTATGGTATGGAAAAGACTCAGATGGGTCTACTTGATGACCTCCACCTGAGTGTAGACAAAGGCCACGTTTCAGTGTTGCTCTTCCTGTATCTATCTGCAGCCTTCAACACAGCAGACACCATCCTGCTGAGAGTTTGAAAGCAGAAGTAGGTATCAGGGAATGTGCCTTGGACCAGTATAAATCATTCCTCATGGAATGAATCCAAAGAGTTGTTATTGGAGACCAGGTATCCTCAGAGTGGGAATTATTTTGTGTGGTCCCACAAGATGCAATATTATCCCTCTTGTTATTCAACCTCTATTTAAAGCATTTAGGAGATCTCATTCATAGCTATGGAACTGGATGCCATCAATATGCAGATGATGCTCTGTATCTTGTAATCCAAATCTCTTGGCGATACACTAGACATTCTGAGTATCTGCTTGACGGCTGTTGTCAACTGGCTGAAAGCAAACGAATTGAAATTGAACCCAGACAAGACAAAAGTGATGTTGGTTGGAAAAGCAGAAATCTTGAAGGTTCCAACCTTTAATGGGGATCAGTTGACCCTGGCTGACTCAGTTAAGAGCCTAGGGGTTATTCTAGATCCTGAGCTGCTGCTAGAGAAGTAAGTAAATGTAGCTGCAAAAAAGGCCTTCTCAAAACTCAGAATGCCTCCCCTACCTTGACACAGCCAATCTGCCTGCCTGGATTCGTGGCACAGTAACATTGAAACTAGATTACTGTAATGCTCTCTACATAGGTCTTCCCTCAAAGTTGACTCAGACACTCCAGCTAGTGCCAAACGCTGCAACTCGTTTAATCTCAAGAGCTAGACGGAGCATGCATATCACTCCCATTCTGCAATCACTCCGTTGGCTTCCCATCAGTTACTGGGCTCAATGCAAGGTCATGACTATCATATTCAAAGCCCTTCATGGCCGTGGCCCCTTAGATCTGTGCAACCGCCTCTCCCACAATGTTCCAACCACAGCAGCTTCACTCACCTGGACAGGGTCTTCTGCAGATACTCCCCTGCAGTTGGGCAAAATCAACAGCTGCCTGCATATGTGTTTTCTCTGTGATAGCCCCCACCTTATAGAATGGCCTGCCTGAGGTCAGGAAAGCTCTCACTCTCCCGACTTTCTGTGAACTATGCAAAATTGAGTAATTCAGTTAAGGCTTTCTACCAAGCTTATAGGTCTGAATCATAAGAAGTAGTTCAGAGAAATGTCTTGGTAGGGATAGGGGCTATACACTTTGCTGTTGGATAGTGTCTGCTGATGTAGACATGCACCTATTACTAGGGAACTTTCATGTTGCTAAACATGCCATGTAAATTAGTTGTGCTTTGTTTCAGAAAGATATCATCTTTGTGCTTAATTTTAAGCATGCTTTCCAAATTTATGCTCCCATACCCTACTGTATCTCTTTCGCAGAATGTCAACAGTTTATTACTTTACTTTGTTCAATGAATGTCCTAGCTGCTGATTATATTGTATTTTCACTTGCACTGTGTAATCCACCTTGGATCTCAGTTAGAAAGGCAGACCTCAAGGGCAGTGGATGACCTCAACTCCATCTCTTTTGTATCAACTGCATCTCTTTTGCTTTTAACAGAGGGCACAAGAAGTTTGGGCTCCCGGAACCAATTTTTGGAACCTAAACTCTGTAAATTTTCTCATTTTCCCTGGACCTCTCTTTTTTCATCAATACCATCCCAGGTCTTAAAGCAGCCTAGTCAGTACATCCTTTCCCTGTCATATAGCAACTCTGCTCTGGCCAAACCCTCTTTGAACCTGAAATCTTTACCCTGAGAGATCTTCAATTTTCTTGTACAGTCACAAGCTGTACCTGCACCAGCCATGAATGCTGGTCCACCTCCATACACACCTGAATTCCCCCATATCCCCTACACTTCAGACTGAATTTCTCTCACTGCTTCATATGCTTTCTTCCATCTACCCCCCATAACACAGGCAGTGAGATGGATGTTAACAGGTAAAGAAAAATACACTCATTTATTTCTCAAGGTGTGCAGAAGTGGATGGTATCAACAGCATAACTGAAGGGTACAGAGTAATGAGGAAAACACAGAACAACAGAGAAAAATACTTCAAGAACTAGAGTGTAACATTTCTGGGCAACTGCCAACTTTTAAAAACATCTACTGCTATTTTTCAAAAAGAACAGTGAAAACCACCAGCTACACTAACAACAACACATCAACAAGAAGAACTTAACCACACGCAATTCCAAACTTCTATTCATACCAGCTGAACAGGAAGAGAGGGAAAAACAGGTTTTACTTACCATAACTGTTGTTCATCTAGGTCTTCCGTGCAGGCACACATGGGACTGCGTACGCGCAGGCCTGCCGATACCGGAGATTTTTATAGCTAAAAGCCACCAGGGGGCGCTCCCACCTCCAAGCGCACATGCGCGGCTGTTTTCCCGCCGAAACGGCTCCTAAGAGGCGGAGCACCCCTCACATACCCTCAGTTCCTCTTTCGCCGCCCCCTGCAAGGTAAGTACCAAGAGAGTTAGCGGGGAAGGAGGGAGGGCATGTGTGCCTGCACGGAAGACCTAGATGAACAACAGTTATGGTAAGTAAAACCTGTTTTTCATCTACGGTCTTCCTGTGCAGTCCCACATGGGAAGATTCCAAAGCCAAATACCTGGGTGGAGGTGACGCCAAAGCATCACTCAAAGATGGAGTGCAGAACTGCTGTGCCCACCGCTGTCTCTTTCCTATCTAGGATGTCCAGCACGTAATGCTTCACGAAAGTATCCGCCGAGGCCCACGTCACCGCTCTGCAGATGTCGAGGAGTGGAACACCCTTGAAGAGAGCCGCTGACGACGCCTGGGACCTGGTGGAATGGGCATGCACTTCCAAAGGACAAGGTAAGTTAGCAGCAGAATAACAAGTCAGTATAGCCTGGACCACCCATCTAGAAATAGTCTGAGATGAGGCCCGTTTACCCTTATGTTGTCCAGCAAAACAAATGAACAAACTAGAGTCAAGCCTAAACGGTTTCACTCTATCTAAATAAAATAGAATGGCCCTGCGAACATCCAAAGAATGAAGGGCTTTCTCTGCCTCCGAAACCGGAGTTGGAAAGAAGACCGGCAGAACCAGTTCCTGGGACAAATGAAAACATGACACCGCTTTAGGCAAGAACTCAACCTTCGTACGAAGAACAACCTTCTCAGGGTGAAATTTCAAATAAGGGGGCTCGCAGGATAACGCTGCCAGTTCCCCAACCCTCCTGGCCGAAGTAGCCGCAATCAGAAAGGCCACCTTAAAAGACAAAAAACGGAGTGGACAGGAAGCCAAGGGTTCAAATGGTTTGGACATCAAATGAGTAAAGACCAGGGGCAAGGACCACTGAGGGACCAATGCCCGCACCGGGGGAAACAAATTATTCAGCCCCCGTAAAAACAATTTAGCAGAATAGTGAGAAAAAACAGACTTCTTATCCACCGGAGAGTGAAAAGCAGAGATAGCTGCCAGATACACTTTAACTGAGGAGTTAGCCAAACCCATCTGTTTTACCTCCCACAAAAAGTCCAAAATATCAGAAAGGGTGGACTCAAAGGGATCCAGGCCCCTGCGTCTACACCACCCAGAATTTTTTTCCCACTTAAGGGCATAAGACTGCCTGGTAGACAAACGTCTAGCATTCAAGAGAACATTAGTCACAGCTTCGGAGAAAACACCCCCAGTCTGATCAACCAAGCTGTCAGTTTGAGTCTCCCGATGTCGTGGTGAAGAACCCCCCCGCAGGTCAGGAGATCGGGAACCACCGGGAGACGGATCGATCGAGTCTGAAGACTCAGAAGGGAATGGAACCAGGGTTGCCTCGGCCAATACGGGGTCACCAGGATGACTGACGCCTTGTCCCTCTGAATTTTGCTGAGGACCCGTGCCAGAAGCAGGAACGGAGGAAAGGCATAACACAGGGGACCCAACCAACTTAGTTGAAACGCATCCCCACTTGATTCTGGGCCTACTCCTCCTCTAGAACAATAAGCTAGGGCCTTGCGATTCTCCACTGTCGCAAAGAGGTCCAATTCTGGAGTCCCCCACTCCGAGAAGATAGGGGCGAGATATTTGTCCTGAAGGGACCACTCGTAATTCTCCCTGTGGAGTCTGCTCAGATGGTCTGCCATGGAATTCTGCACCCCTGGGATGTGAACTGCATGCAACCACACAGCATGAGCTATGGCCCACTTCCAGAGTCTCATCGCCTCTGTGCAGAGAGCCACAGACGCCGTGCCACCTTGCTTGTTGATGTAAAACATCGCCGTCGTGTTGTCTGTCAGGACTTGAACGGACTTGTTCCGCACGACATCTGAAAAGGAGATCAGCGCATATAAAATTGCCCGTAACTCAAGAATATTAATATGTTCCATACGTTCCAACTCAGACCATAACCCATGGGCATAAGATCCTGCACAATGGGCCCTCCAACCGAAAAGGGAAGCATCCGTAGTAACAGACAGATGAGTTTGCCAAAAACCAAACTCCACCCCCTTAAACAAATTAGCATCATCCAGCCACCATTCCAGGGAGGCCACCACCCCCCTTGGGACGGAAAGCCTCATATTCTGAGAGTCACGGCCCGGTGAGAACACCGAATTGAACCACAATTGGAGTGGCCGCATAAACAACCTGGCCAGTGGGACCACTGCTGTAGTAGAAGCCATGCAACCCAAAAGGGTCTGGATAAATCGAACAGATTGGAAACGACACCTTTTAAGAGTCGAAATAAGCCTTTTGATTTTTGAAGCACGCTCCGCAGGCAAGAAGCCTGCATCTCTAACACCATCTTTCTTCCATAAGAAGAGTTGGTAGGCCGCCATCATTGCGGCATAATTAGCTACTTTGATGCCAAACGTAGCCGAAGTATACAACTTCCTGCCCAAGGCATCGATCTTCCTACTATCTTTGTCAGCTGGAGCTGACATAGAGCCTTGGCGAGGTCGAGCTTGCATCTCCTCAGTGACAAGTGAGGACGGAGGAGGATGGACCGCTAGGAACGGATGAGCATCATCTTTGGTCCTATAAAGGCTCTCAACTTTTTGATTGGTGGCTGTAGCAGACGCAGGTCGAGATTGCAGTTTCTTCCAAAGGTCAGCAAAACCTTCTATAAGGGGAAAAGCAATTGAAGGCGTTGATCCCGAATAGATATGCTGTAATATCTTATCGGTGAACTTAGACTCAGAAGAAGTCACCTCAAGGTCCAAGGCTTTAGCCATTCTCTGGAGCAGTTCATTATAGGCCCGAAAATCATCGGTGGGCAAAGCCTCATCAGATGGCCCAATTTCTCTTTCAGGCGACTCCGACAACGGAGAGACACTGTATCGAGCATGGGGTCGGGGAGAAATCCTGTCCGACGGAATACGGGAGGGGTCATACCCGACGTCGGAACTGACACGAAGTGAAGGGGACAATGAAGCACCCCTGTAATGCCGGTCAGAGTAGTAAGAATTCTCCCTACTATAATAACGAGGAGCCGGTTCATCTCGACGTCAACTCTCCCTGGATCGGCTCCGGTAGGACCGAGGTGGGCTCCGATAGCTAGAACGACGAGTAGATCGACTCCGAACCGAACGAACCGAGCCCGATTCGTAGGAGGCCGATCGGGTCCGACCCGAAGGTGTAAGAGGCTTCTCGAGGAGTATGACATCCTCCTCCTGAGCCCCCCTGTCCGGAGGAGTCTTGGACCGTGGGCGATCACCCGCTTCTGCCTGCTGTTCGACTTGGACAGGAGTAGAGCTGATTGGAACCGATGGTGGAGAGGTGAGTAGGCCTTCCAACACTGCCTTATCATGTTTACTGGAATGCTTATGCTTTTTCTTCTTCTTTTCAGGAGCAGTCTTCGATTTTACTGACGGATCCGAAGTCGTCGGAACCGTGGAGGCTGCTTGAATCGGAGGAGTCGACCTCGGAGCCGACGGGGTCGAACTTCTATGGACAGGCGAAGCCTGGACAGCTGACGAGGTAGAAGGAGGTTGACTTGTCAAACATCTTGGAACCGAGACGGTCGGTTCCGACAAACTCCGAACCGAAGGGATCCTCTCAGGCCTCGACTCTGAACGACTCGGAGAGGGCTGGGAACGAGGAGTCTTGGAAACCGATGCCTCAGGACGAGAGGATGCAGACGGAGCTGACGAAGACTTCGGCGGAGGATCCTCGACAGACATCGCGCACTGCCAGAGAGAGGCATGCAAACGATCCGCCTGCTCCGCCCTGGCCTTGGAGGTAAACACGTGGCAATGCTTGCACGCCTGAGTGTTGTGTGTTTCTCCAAGGCAATATAAACAAACGGAATGACCATCCGACCTTGTCATCTTACGATTGCAGGTCTCGCAACGCTTGAACAAGGCCTTCTCAGACATCGCGAACGAAGAAAGCTGTAAACCTCAACGATCGGCGGCGAAAGAGAAACTGAGGGTATGTGAGGGGCGCTCCGCCTCTTAGGAGCCGTTTCGGCGGGGAAAACGGCCGCGCATGCGCGCTTGGAGGCGGGAGCGCCCCCTGGTGGCTTTTAGCTATAAAAATCTCCGGTATCGGCAGGCCTGCGCGTGCGCAGTCCCATGTGGGACTGCACAGGAAGACCGTAGATGAACAGAACGGTGATTGTCCCAGCCCCTGGATGAGCAGGGAGCCCAAGGTCTTCACACCTATCCACTGTTCTTAAGACATTAGCTCTTCATAAACTGCCCCAGAGAATGCATGCCCATATGCTGCTTAAATACCATCTGAAACATAGCATACGTGCTGCTAACAATTAAAATGTATGGCAGGCATCACACAAAGCACTCTTACCAATGACATATCCACAAACTACACTAAGGAAGTTATGCAGCAGAACTGGAAATATACAAAGAGCAGCAACATATATGAAGAAAAACTTGCAACTAGATTGGGAAAGAGAAGTAGAAATAGTTCATCTTGCATAGAGGATGCACACAATTAAAATAATATGGAAACTTGTTCTGTCAGTTCCTGTGCCAAAGCCAAAGGTGGCCTAAACAAATCCATGCACAACAGCATGTGAACAGGTAATAATGAATGGTATTGTTAGGACAACATGGTAAACTACTTCAGGCATCCTTAACACTTAAAATGTCAGAGGGCAAGACAGCACAGCAGACGAAAGATGATTAAAAGCATTCTGTTCTACTAATATTTCTTGAAGCATCTTGACTTGGCCATTATGAGAGGCAGAATACTGTACTAGATGTGATTTGCACTAATTAGCTAAATCACAAAATAAAATATTTGTCATATCTCAGGTTTCTGATTCTAGAAGACATGTACTACACTTTAATAATGGCTGGACCTTAACCATGAAATAACTTGCATTTAACATCAGAAATTAGACTTACACCTCTGAGAAAGCTACGACAGCAAATGGAAATATATTAAAAGTCTGTTTTTTACTTAACATGTTACTGGTAGATACAACGAAATTTTGGCAAAATCTACAGATATCTCACCTCTCCCCAATCCCACCTCTCCCCAGTATCACTTAAGAAAATAATGGCAGTAATATAAAACATATTATCATGAAATTCTGTAAAGTATATATATTTACATATCAATTCAATGAAAGTAATGCTTCTTTGGAAAAAGGTGCAACAGAAAGCCTAAAAATTGTTACTAAACACAGCTCTGGAAAGGATAAAGAAAATATCTGAAGCCACCTAATTACAGATGATGAAGAGTTTGGCTTCATTCACCAGAAGAGCAAGCATGGAAGGGTTCCTACTCTCTTGTCCCCGTGCCCCATTCCTTTCGTTTAGCACTATGGTCAAGAGCTTGTGTGACACAGAGGGTCGTAGTTCCACTCTCAGTTCAGCAATGCCATGCACTGAGTATGTACAGAAGACATTAACACTCTACCTCCGGACCCCATATGCCATATGGAGATAAGATAATATGAAGTACTCTCGGCACTTTGTATTTACCTAGCACATTTCCTAGTATTAAAATTTGTATTTGTTTCTTCTTGAATTTTATACTGCTTAGTCAAAAACTAATTGCAAATTTTAAACAAAATAATCCAAACATATATGCAGGTCGATATCACTGCTATCTATGGGTATTATTGTAGTAGCATCAATGCTGGGCTAGATTCATGGATGAAAAGTGGGAAAGTGGGAAAGTGGGACTTGCCATAACACAGGCTGTCATCCTGACTGGGCACTCACCTTGCTCCTCTCTCTTCCCTCCACATGTGAAATGTGATCAAAGGCTTCCCATGAATTGAGCTCCAACTTGCCGTGACACCCACCAAACAAAGGTATCTGCATGAACTGGAGTCTATTTCCCTTCTACCAACTATGATTCTAAACCTTCTTCAACTTCTTTGATCTTAGAACCCTGGAGAGGGGTAGCAGAGGAAAACTCTAGTTTGTCCTGGTTCCTGTATTCAGACATCAGAACAAATTGGAACTTAAGGCTTCCCAAACCTTCACTCACACAAGTTTCAGGTAGGTTGCCTTAGTGGTCTTCAGTAGAACAATCTGAGTCCAGTGGCACCTTAGAGACCAACCAGATTTTCAGGGACTGAGTATGCATGCAGTGAGAGAAGGGATGGGAAGGGCAAAGTAAGCACAAGCAGTGTTTGTACCTGTCACAGACAAACCTCTGCTGTGACATCTGAATTCAACCAGTGAAACCATTCACTTTCAACAATTCCCATGATAGGAAAGACAATTGTTTATGCACTATGTTCTAAGATAGTTTAAAATTTAAGATTGTTCTGCTATACTAGTTTCTTATAACTTGGGAATTTCTATCTTCCAACAGCATCTCTTCATCCTAAAACCCCTTTTTCATGAGTTGCTACATGTTGAAGATGATTGGATATAAAAAGCTTGCTATGACTACTTTATTTTTCCAATTGCAATTCTCATATTTTTGTAATTTTAGCAAGTTACTTGATAACCACCCCCTCAACCAGGTTAAGTCAAAAATCAAAATTAAAAACTCAAGTGCTTATTATGAAAACATTTCTAGGTGTTTCCAAACATTAATAAAATGAAACATTTACCTTGGCTGCATATTCAGTTCTATGGCAGTCTTGTGTGGCAAAGAGTCTTGTGAAGTCTGAACATCATCCTACAAATGGGAAATAAATACAGTTCACTTGCAGATGTTGCTTATAGAAAGCACAAGTCTGTTATATTATTCTCTGAAATGGATTGCCAGGACTACTGTGCCATGGCAGTATTGGCGATTAGATCTGTTTTAAACTATGTATCTTATGTGTGATGCAATCTTGAAGTCTGAAACAGATCAACTGTATCAGTATCAGACAACATCATTGCATTAATTTATTAAATCCTGACTTACTGGTTAACACAAATTTTACCACTGCGTAATATTTGTGTAGTGTTTTAAAATGAATTGCAATAATGTACCTTATGCAAAGGCAATAAGATTATTTGTAATGTCCACTATGTCAGTTCTTACACCTGTACCTACCTTTTGTCCATACGATTCATCTAAACTAAAAAGTTGATCAAACTTAACTGTTAAATGTTTGTTTGATGTATTCCCCCCCCCCTCAAATCTTTACATAGTTAGCACAAATGAATGCTATCCAGACTGCATTAGGTCCTTTGGTGACAAAGAGACAGTACCTACGTCCAAAAATAATGCTTAAGCTATCACCCATAAAGTATGGTATGAAAACTGATTGAAATCCTTATTCTAAGCACAGAAAGTGACATACAAAAAATAATCTTCAAATCAGCAGTTCAAAAATCCGACATTTTTCCAGCACCATACATCACACAGTCATACATGGAAGACTCATACTGAAAATCTAACCCCTCTTCATGGACACATGGCCTCTTGGAGTGTCTCAAAAATTTGTTACCATGATCACAGTTTGCTTCCTGAGAACTAACCATTGTAAAGAATGAAGTTGATGGGTTGTAACTATACATTTCTTGATCCTTTAGAATAAGCACATGAGCTGAATCAGTGATGATTTTCTTCAAGTTCATTAATGAATGGAAAAGCCTGTAAATAAAAATAGATACCGCAGTTTTGGGAAATTAAATTCAAGCACTCTTATGATAAGGCTTAGGCCGAAAGTAGCAATTCTGTTGATTAAAACTTAGCAACAAGCAAAACAAAACCTAAAACAAAACCCTAAAGCCCTATACTCAAAATAGGCATCCATCCATGGTTAATAAAAGCAATATAAGCATTTCCTGATATGAAACTTGGACACTGAATGTAATAGAATGATGGGTGAACAGAATGTAATAGATAGAATGATACATTTGTAAACTAGTTTAAAAGACCAAGTCAATAAAACTCTAGCACATATATATTTTACATCTACCCAGAATTTCAATAAAACTTTCTTTCGCTGCTAAGGACGGTAAGAAACTTTTCTGCACCTATGGCATGGAGGTTACCTTCTCAGGAGACCTGTCCATGGGGCCAGATTGGTAGCCTTGCCAATGAGAAACAGGTCTAGCCATCTCTGATTATCAGCAAAATCACCAGCTCATACAGAGGTGCACTCTTTTCTGGTATAGCTACACCCTCAGTAACTATTACAGTCTCTCCTTTTGTTTACCACAGAACTCTCTCTCCCAGAGATTGTCATTCCTGCTTTTCTTTTCCTCTTTAGGGGTGAGAAAATAAGAGCAAAAAACACAAACTAAGGACAAACTAAGGATTGTCATTCCTGCTTTTCTTTTCCTCTTTAGGAGTGGGAAAATAAGAGCAAAAAGCACAAACTAAGGACATTTTTCAGGGGGCTTCATTTATATATATTTCCAATTTATCTAGAAGTAGCACCATGCATTTTTCTATTACATATTTTCACACAAAAAAACACTCAGAGTGTCATGTCTGTCTGTCTACATACATGCCATGACTGTGTTGCTGACAATATGCTAAAGTCATGCTACTGTATTAATGTGTATTAATTAATATGTACTCTCTCTCTCTCTCTTCCTACATAACTGTAGTGCAGATGTTACTGAGGACCTAAGCAAGGGCCTCTACCTTATCTTAAGAGGAATATGCAAGTCTCGGCTAGCTGTAACCTTGAAGTATCTAAATGTCAGTTTCAGCTACTCTCCCCAGATGCTGGGAATAAGTTGTTGTCTATCTGATTCATAGTCATAACTAAGTTGATTCTCACAGAACTTGTATAAGCTTGCGTGCCAAAATTCTAACTGTTGTTTGAAGCGCAGGAAAGTGAAGTATAACAGAAATTGCCTGATTTGAATTGCCACTTCTGGCCCAACCACCGCAGGTTCTCCAGACCCAGCACCCGCTTAGGGGGGCAGCCCCCTACCAACCCAGATTGGGACTACAACTGGGAGGGGTCTGGTGCTACCCCCCCCCCCCGAAGATGGATGGTACCTTCCCCACGGGGGCCACAACACACCCAAGCACGTGAACTACTGGTACCACAACCAGGAACAGGACATGTATTACCACCACCAGATGGGTGGATGGTTCCCTCGCCGCTGGGACCCCAAGATGGGCGAATGCCAGGATTGCCAGTGCCATTGGGAAGGGGAGTGATCCATGGTTGGCCAAAGCTGGAGGCAAGTTTCAATGGAGCCCCAGAGAAGCTGGGATTTTTCATGGTACAAACTTTGGCACTCTTCCAAAACTGGGGCCACCTGTCCCCTAATGAGTACAATCGGGTGAGCCATTTGGGATTGCATTTGAGCGGACCTGCAGCTGATTGGTATGTAACCCTATACGAGGTTGACGTGCCTGAATTAGGGACTCTAGATGCATTCATACAGGTGATAAAAGCCCAATTGGAAGACCCTCTGGAGGAGGAAAGGGCTAGAACCAACCTCAAAACGATCCAGCAGGGGCCCAGGCCAGTACGCGAATATGCGGCTGAGTTCAGACGATATGCAGCTGAAGTTCATGACTGGACAGAAAGAATTCAGATAGAATTCTTTCGGAATGGGCTAAATGTGAATTTGGCAGTCAAAGCCCTAATACAAGATGACCCAGGAACCCTGCTGGGATGGATCCAGCTGGTGTGTGAGGTCGAAAACCAAGATCAAATAGTGAAACTTATGAAATTGCATCGTCAAGGGGGGCCCAAAATTGTGCGTCTGAATAAGGAAGCAAAAGAACGACAAAGACCGCCTAATTCACAAGCCCCAACCACGGAGGGAACATCGCGCTGGCAACAAGGCCAATGTATCCAATGTGAGGGGTTTGGACATTTTGCAGCGGAGTGCCCGAGTAAAAAAGACCCCACTGGGAAAAACCAACACCCCCCCCCAAAGAAACTGGCACCACCAACCAAAGCGGCACCCAAAAAGACTGTCCAGAAATGGGCTAAAGCCAAACCCGGCCTGGAGGCCCAGGAAGCAGCAGCTGAAACACCCGCTGAGGAGGAGGAGGCTCAAGCCACCCCACAAACGGGAAACTCCAATGGCGTGCCGTGAAAAGGTCCCAATAGCAGGGCCAGACCCAAGCAATGCCAAAGGTTAGATGCAAAGGGACCTTACTTTTTATGCCAGTGACTGTAATTAACCCGAAAAAGAAAACTCATACGCGAGTACAAGCTCTAATAGACTCGGGCTGCTCTCAAGATTTAATAGCCCCTGTGCTAGTTACTGGACTGGGGCTAGACGTAACAGAATTACAGCAGCCCATTGTATTTGCACAAATGGATGGATCTCACATGAAAGGGGAACTCGCAAGCTATCAAACCGAACCTACCCCGATGGGTATGAGAAATCACTGGGAATCCAGAACTTTTATAGTAAGCACTGCCACTCAATACCCCTGGGTGCTAGGGATCAGATGGCTGTGGGATCATGACCTCCAGATCAACTGGGAAACAGGGTTGTTGGTCTTCAAAAAAGGGGAATGTCAAGCGCATAAATGGGCCCCAGAGTGGGGCCAAAATGCTTCCTCTTTATTAGAGCCAGTGTTACTAACACAAGATCAAATAGAACAGATCCCTCCAGAATATCGGGATCTGAAACAAGTGCTTGAGGAAGAAGCTAATGAGCTCCCCCCCCCCGACACACACACACACTGTGCTACAGACTGCACTGTTGAACTTCTCCCTGGGGAAAAACTTCTGAAAGGGAAACTGTATTCAAGGAACAGAGAGGAGAGGAAGGAGCTTAGAGAGTTCATTGACAAAAACCTGGCGCGAGGATTCATCTGTCCAGCCAGCTCCCCCCAATGTCACTACAGTTCTGTTCCGCAAGAAAAAGGATGGCGGACTGTAACTGTACCGATTACAGAGGAATAAATGCTGTTTCCATGTTGAATGCATACCCCCCTCCCTCTCATCAAAGATTTGCTGAGTGTAGTCGCCCAGGGAAAAATCTTCTCTAAACTGGACTTAAAAGATGCTTACTTCTGGGTAAGAATTCTGGAGGGAGATGAATGGAAAACCACTTTCAACACCCCTTTGGGGCAATACCGGGTAATGCCTTTCAGGCTTCAAAGGGCCCTGGGTTTTTTTTTATGAATGTAATTAATGAAGTATTACATGAGCACCTATACAAAGGTGTAGTGGTTTACCTAGATGACGTGTTGATTTATTCTCAGAATAAAGAATCACATGTTGAACTGGTTCAGAAGGTGTTAAAAGCCCTGAAAGACAATAATCTGCCTATAAAGCTGTCAAAGTGTGAATTTTACAAAGAAGAATTAGACTTTTTAGGCTACAGAGTCTTGGGGCATGGGTTAAAAATGGACCCAAAGGAAATCCAAGCAGTATTGGGGTGGGAGCCCCCACAAAACCAGGAGACAGTTGCAATCCTTCCTGGGATTCGCTAACTTCTATCACCCCTTCATTAAAAACTTTGCCAAAATTTCCCTGCCATTAACTGACTCGCTCAAAACCAAAGGGAAAGGGCTACAAGGGGCCAAGCCGAGTGCGAAGTTAAACTGGTCACAAGAATGCCAAGAAGCATTCAACCAACTAAAAAAAGCGTTCACTTCCGAACCTGCTTTGCAGTACCCCAATGAGAACCATAAGTTCATTGTACAAGTGGACACTAGTGACGTAGCCATGGGAGAAGTTTTGTTACAAGCAGATGACAATGGAAAGTTACACCTCTGTGCTTACGTGTCCAAAAAATTCTCTGAGACTGAACGCCATTGGGCAGTATGGGACAAGGAGGCTGGGGCTATTAAATTAGCTCTATCTACCTGGAGGCACTGGCTAGAAGGAGCAAAAGTGCCATTTGAAGTATGGACTGATCATAAAAACTTAAACCTTTATGTAACCTACGCAGACTAGGTGCCAAGCAACTGCAGCGGGCGGAGTTCTCCAAATTCAACTTCACGTTGAAACACCTCCCCAGCAAAACAAATTTCTTAGCAGACACACTTTCACACATGCCCCAACATGAAAGCCAGAGGGAGGAGGTGATACATACAATGTTTTCGCCTGCACAGTTGGGAGGGGCAGTAACTACTCTCAGCCAGACAAAAAGCAAAACCACTCCACCCAACCTCCCCGCCTGGGAGGACAAAGTTAAACAGGAAACTGAAAAAGAGGGGGAAGCAGTACCCAAAGCAGAATTGCAACAAGGAGACGGTAACTGGTACAAAAACAATAAACTGTGTATTTCAGCCAGTATGAGAAGTGAAGTATTGAAACAATGTCATGATTCCAAATTGGCTGGGCATTTTTGATATTTAAAAACACTGCACCTGGCGCAAAGGCAGTTTTGGTGGCTAAATATGAGGAAGGACATTTCTCAGTACATATCTTCTTGCCAAACATGCATCATGGGGAAATCCAGGAAAGGAAAGCACCCAGGACTACTGCAGCCACTAAAAACCCCTACCAGACCACGGTTGGTAATTTCAATGGACTTTATCACAGACCTCCCCACAGCTAAGGGGAACTATGTAATCTTGGTGATCGTGGATTTATTTTCCAAACAGGCTCATTTCATACCCTACACCACGATCTCCACCGCCAAAAAACTAGCTACTTTGTTTATGCAGCACATTGTCAGACTGCATTCGTTTCCAAATAAGGTCATTTCTGACCGCAGAGTACAGTTCATTGCCAACTTTTGACGGAAGCTACTCAAATTAACAGGAATTGAGCAAGGGCTCAGCTCCGCCCACCATCCTCAGACGGCTGGACAAAGAGAAAGAACTAATCAAGTACTGGAACAGTTCTTAAGGCGTTACATCAATTATCAGCAAGAATAGGAATATTGCAGCAAGGAACTGCAATACCCTGTCCTGCGGAGCAGGCGCATGGCGCGGGTGGCCTCGCAGCCCCTTGCGCTGCCTTTTGCCTGCCCTGCAGGACAGGGGGTGCGCAGCAAGCTGGCCGCCCCCTGTCCCGCGGGGCAGGCAAAAGGCAGCACGGGGGGCTGCGAGGCCGCCCACGCCATTCGCCTGCAGAGAAGTGAATGGCGCGGGCGGCTTCCCAGCCCTGCACGCTGCCTCCGGCGCCCCGTATGATGACGTCACCAAAATGACATCATCATGCCGTGCCGGGAGCGCGCACGAGTGCTGCACGCATGCACAAGACTGGACTAGGGTTGCGCCGGGCGCCGGCAACCCTAGATCCGGCCCTAGCGCCAAAATTCTAACTGTTGTTTGAAGCGCAGGAAAGTGAAGTATAACAGAGATTATATTGTCGAAGGATTTCACGGCTGGAGAACGATGGTTGTTGTGGATTTTCCGGGCTGTATTGCCGTGGTCTTGGCATTGTAGTTCCTGACATTACGCCAGCAGCTGTGACTGGCATCTTCAGAGGTGTAGCACCAAACGACAGAGATCTCTCAGTGTCACAGTGTGAGAGGTCTCTGTCTTTTGGTGCTACACCTCTGAAGATGCCAGCCACAGCTGCTGGCGAAACGTCAGGAACGACAATGCCAAGACCACAGCTATACAGCCCGGAAAATTCACAACAACCATATAACAGAGATTGCCTGATTTCAATTGCCACTTCTGTCAAACACCGTGATGAAGTGCAGACCTGAACTGTATGGATTCTAATAAAGCTACTTCTTATGGAACCAACATGTGTTCACTACAGATGGGCTTGAGGGATCTACCTGCCAGGGAGTGACACAGAGTTTTTTTATCTAGTTCCCCATTGCCATAAAGAAATCACAATGCTATTATTTACAGAAAAGTGAAGTGACTTCATTCTTTCCTCAGGGCATAAATCTTGAAAATGCTTGATTTTGCATCAAGTTCTAAACATGCAAGTAAGCTGACCATCATCTCAATGATAACTACATTGATAGTATTTTTCACCTCACCCTACTTTTTAAGGTCTTTTTGGCAGCTACATTAAGATATAAAGTTAGTTCTGATGACACAAAGTGTTTAAAAGGGTTGGCTCCGATGGCCCATAAAAATGAATACTTCCAATTCTACCTTTCTGCTCAAGCCTGGTACTTACCAAGAAGCAGAGCCTGTGGGTCAGGAGATCACTGGGAACAGTATGAGGTGCAAACTGATTGACTGAAGCGGTTAATCAACAATAACAACCTCCTTTCCATTTATGAAGCAGAAGATGCATTTCAGTCTAACACATTACCATTTAAATATTGTATGGAATTACTTTACCTAGTCCCATAATCCACAACTACCCAGTCTTTAGAAGTTCCTGTGATAGCATCATGGTGTTGAAAGAGTCCCAGGTTTCTCCTAGCCTCTGTCAGTAATTTGTAGTGCTCCACTGAAGGAAATGCTTTCATTCTCTCATTCTTTTTGAATTGTACCAAGGCCAAAGTGTAAAGAATTTCAGCAGCCCTGGAATAAAAAAGGTATTTTTTTAAATTAAGAACAATTTTTATATGCCACCTTTCAGCAAAAAGCTCCCAAAGCAGTTTTTAAGATATTCTAACCAATCTTAGTTCTGATGTTATTACTACAGTTTTCTACTCTTTCCTTTTTTATTCTTGTTGATGTAGCACACAAGACAGTATCAGCAATTGTTAGTTCTTATATATAGACTATCAGACATGCACACACACACTCGCGTTGTAGGGAACACAGCAGTGAGATGCAAAGGTTTTTTTCCAGCCGTCTTTCTGTCTCAGACTCAGAGGAAACACTCCTAGCAGTGTGTTACTGAATAGTAACCCCATATAAACACACCAGGCATCAACACTAGGTAAAAGAAAAGTAAATCAAAATAATAATAAAAGGCTACATACCCAGAAATTGAACCACAGTGCAATGCTGCACAAAAGCTATTTCAAAGTGCCCTAACTGTAGAACATCAGTGTAAATGCTGAAATTATACTAGATGAGCAAATTCCTAAAGGAGCTGCATAGATACTACCTAGCTTGACAACTACTTTTAGAAATCTTCAGCTTCATGACCAATTCCATTTCCCAAAGCAAAACAATACTCTCTCTAATATAATACTTGTTCAGCTACCATCTGTATCATATTCTGGTTCCATGTTTTAACCCAAGTGCATTTGATGGTTTTTCAAGCAAAAAAGCTTGAAAAGTGCAAAACCCTCATAAGACTCTCATTAAACAGCTACTTTCAGCCGCATGCAAAGCCATTACATAGCATCCCATTGGAGGAAGAGTTAAATTGAAGCCTCATAATTATCAGGCTTATGAATCACCAACCTTCCTCTGCGGCTAATTAGAAAGCAAAGTAACAAAGCATTCAAAACATTCCATCTCCAAATATATAGTGTACAAAGCAGTTTTCCAAACTGCCTCAAGCCACACTAGGAGTTGCTAATATCCAGGGCTTCCAGTGCACATGAATTTCCCCCCCCTATATGCTGAGTTGGAAATTCAGTTTTGTTTAAGCAGTCTTTTGGGCTCTTAAGTCCTATCAGTATTGGAGGGGGGTGGGGTGTTGATGCCCAAAACAAACAAATAAATAAGGGGTTGGATCCAACAATTTGTGAGCAGAACTCTACTTGTGGAATGGCATTTCCAGTCTCCACTAGCCCATTGTAGAACCTTGCACCCTCCAAGAAGTGCTGCCTTCTGAGTTCAGGGACCAACAGAAACAGCACTTTATGCAAAGTGAGGGATATGCAGTGAAAACTGTGTGCAGGGAGGGGGGAGAGACCTTTGCCTGGTGAAAGTATACCATTTTCTGTCCAGCTTTCAGTTTCAAATTACCTTTTCACAGCAGGGTACAACCTATACAGTAGTAATGCCTGCACACTCACCAGCCTGGCTATAGTGAGTTGTCTGTTTGGTAAACAATTTTGATGAGTCTGAGGGAATCTCAGTGGCTGCCCCCTCCTGATGCTACCTCTGTGCGATGACTTAGCTCTACAGCAGAAGAGGCTACTGCATAGTGCTAGGCTCAAAAAGAACTTTGTCATGGAACACCAAGGTGATCCAATCAGAAATTCACTTTAGACATAATCAAGGGAGTTCAAGTCAGGCAGGTATGCCTGGTGACTAGGTTTGTGTCAAAATGTTCAGTGTGCCTATTGTATAGAAGTAGGTGTGGCATGTGACTACACAACTGACTTTTAATACACATCACCTTGAATATTTTGCAGAACTCTCTTCTGTGTAACAGAGGAACCCACCCTGAGCCACCTTTCAAAGAATAGTTCATAAGTCAAATATGCTAGACAATGGTATACTCAAAATAATACCAACCATAAATAAGGGGAACAACAGTAGGTGATGGGAGACTCACCTAAAATACCTTACAGATGACCACCGGTGATATCCACTACCCTTCCCTTAATCATTCTTGCTAGACCCATAGTAGAACAGTGGCCTGGAGATAATATCCCAAGTTGCTTATACCTGACAGGATGGTAGAATTGTCATGAGGTGCTCTTTGCAGCCCAAGTAAAAGCAGCAGGTTAATGCCACAGGCAAAAAACAGTGCCAATAAAAAAATATTCCCAACTGCCTCTCTCTGTGGCTTAAACAACTTGGAGAGCAGGCTGCAATAGCCCTGCACTGCTCTTTTTAGCTGATGAAAATATATGCATGTGGAAGGCCAAGAGGGAAGTGGGATACCAGTGTAGAGGAACTGGATCCAAAGCTATGGGCTCAACTTAGTTATTTGCAATGTCAAAAAACAAGTAAATTTAATTTCAATCAAAACATCTACCAAAATGAACAGCATATTATTAAAATATAGCATTCTATCTGCATCTTCATGTTATGGCTCTAATTCCAATATCTTCAGTTAAGCTAAGATCTAGAATTCGCTACTTTTATGAAGTTGAAGTGTGCCGCCAAATTCTACTGAAACAAATGTGGCATGAATATTTCAAAAGTGTGTGTTATGTGGATTATTATCAGAGCACAATATTGCTGACTCCACTTACCTTAAATGTGACTCTAAAATCCTATCTAGTCGTTTGTAGAAAGGGCGTGATGTGAAGTATCCACTCCAGTAGTGGTGATCTCTGTCTGCGTACGTGAAGAAATCACCACTCAAAACAGGAAACACCGAATTGCCTTTCTTTTCATCCAGGCTACCAGCTTTGTGTAGTGCCTCAAAGTAATCTGATAAAGTCCCAAACTGAGCCTGAAGGAAATAAAAAATGTCCTAAATTATTTGAACTTCACACAGTACTAAGGCTCTGGGCTAGCCTGCTCTCAATCCTTTCCCCTCTTCTCCATATGGACTTGACATTTCTTATTGCTTGTTAACTCTTGATAGAAATAGTGGGATAACAAATTCAGAAATAAACTGGAAAATCATAAACCTTCAGAATTTGAGAGTTGGACATATGCTACCTAAAGAACCCATTTCATTTTCTGCTAGTGCTTAAGTAGCCCATCACATTAATACAAATGTTAGGACTAACTCATGCCTAAGCACCATAGGGTCCCCCTCCCCCAGACGTATACTATTTATTTGTCTGTCAACCAAAAACAGACACTGGCATATGAGCAAGATGTGAGTTGTCCTCCTCTATTCATGCTCATGATTGGAGTGGGGTTCAGTTATGAGCACAACTGAATCCTACCAGTTCAGTACTGTGGTTAAGAACATGGGACTCTAATCTGGAGAACCAGGTTTGATTCCCCAGTCCTCTACTTGAAGCCAGCTGGGTGACCTTGGGTCAGTCACAGCTTCTAGGAGCTCCCTCAGCCCCACCCACCTCACAGGGTGTTTGTTGTGGGGATAATAATAACATACTTTGTAAACCGCTCTGAGTGGGTGTTAAGTTGTCCTGAAGGGCAATATACAAATCGAATGCTTTTGTTGTTATTTATTATCATTATCATCATCATCATCATCACCACCACCACCACCTCCAAAGAACTTGGCCTGAGGGGAAGTAAAATGCTGTGCCCTTCCTCTTTCAGGTAGACCTCATGGTGGGTTCAGTGGCAGAGGTTGGCTGAAAACGACAAATTGGCCAGACAGAAGAGTCTTCCCTTTGGGAAGAATGTAGTGCAAAACAGTGTACTGAGGAAGGAAGATGGCCTCATAGAGAGCTCTACAATCCTATCCGTCCTGCCTCTCTCTGCCCAGCACTGCCATACAAATCCCTACTTACACTTTATATGCATAACCTGTCTTATCAAATTCCGCTCATGGGGTAATCTTCTTTATAATACTGTGATATGAGTTTTCAGAGAAACAGGTCTGGATAGAATTACAAACTGAAAAAGACAACTGGATATGAATGGAAAATGTTCTTACCAAAAATCCATCACAATGTAAAAAAGCTTTAATTTAGGTGATATCTATGCTGCAGAAGAGAAGAAGCCAAGAGGGCATAGTCTCTGCCCTTCAACATATGGTCACTGGATGCAATATGGATGGTCCAGGGGAGCGGCAGGAGCACTTGCCATTTCTGTCAGTGCTCTGGAAAGTTTTACCCTATGGCCCTGAGTACACAGTACCATATGGGACTGGTGAGAAGCTAGGGAGATATACACAACTTTCTCAGACGAAATAGCTAGCAAAAATAAATACAAATGAATGCTAATTTCAGAATCTTGTGTTTTCCTAGCTCAGTTTCAAAGAAGCCATTCAAGTAGCACTACTCACTTGTTTTCAAAATATTTCACATAAAATAAAGACTATAAAAACACTAAGGAAAATGAACTAAATGTCTGAGATAACTGTAAGCCTCAGGATGTAAACCATCTGTTAACTTTTATCTGAAGCACTGGTAAGACATTTCAGGTTAAATGATCAACTGAGAATGACTTTATTTCATAAATTTCTTCATTTTGGGAACTTTGCTTGGTTAACTGAGGTAAAACCCTTCTTTAATTCTATTTTTTGTCAACAAGAATTAATCTTCCCACTGAGAAACACAAAGTAAAAGAAGCGCGTATTTAATTTTAAAATGTTTAGTTTTCTAGACATACCATATGTACTCCAGCTTAATAAGTATAAATCTGGTACATGAACATATTCATATCCGTACAGTCTGTGAAGCAGGGCCACCATAATTTGCTATGACTTTCCTTGTTTGCGGACACACAGTGCTATCCTATGCAGTTATTCCACTCTAACTCCACTGAGTTCAATGGCGTTAGACTGAAGTAACTCCCCATAGGATTTCACTAGTCATCTTCAACATCTCTTTCCACCACAGACCACATATTTTTACCGACATTAAAACCGCTTGAGATTGAAAACACTGAAATCAGAAAGTGGCTGGCTTAGCACGGCCAGGTCTTTAAATACACTTAACAAAGTTACCTTAATGTGCAAGTCAGGGTGAGAATTCATATAATCAAAAAGTTTCTGGTAATTCTGGTACTGCTGATCCCACTCTGAACTTTCAGTGTAGCGGAAATCATCTCCTAATGGAACCAACAAAACTTTGGTACGGAAGAGCTTTGACTTCTTTCTGTATTGATCTAAAATCATCCATGCCCTCAGGAGAAAAATAAAAAAATGGGTAAACCAACATCTCAGAATAACCACCTCCAATAGACCAGTTATACTGTAGTGAGGCTACATTTAAACCTAAGGCAAAATTTGCTGCAACAGACATAAATCAGGCTTATTCCTTGTGGTTGCTTTACTCCTCCATTTCTCTTCCCTTCCTACGCAAAGCATCATTAAAGATTCTTGGGCTGAAATAAACTCCAGTGATCTCTGACATACGAATCTAGACATGCAGGTGAATAAACACCTGTTTACTTCCTGCTATCTGGATGCCTGCATTCATATGTCACAGGGAACTGGCATTTGTTTCAATCCAGGAATCCTAAATCATGTTAATGCAACCCAGGAGGTGGAGAAGCCAGTTTTGTGCAAGTCCCAATGTAATGAACAGAATTTACACTAAAAAAAGCATGCATCAGCTTTACTATGTGTTTTAATCAATGTGAGCAACATCAGATATTGCAGTATTATCATCAAGATGAAATGTTTGTTATAAATTGATTGCATTTATAAAATCTGTGTCAAAGAAAATGGAGCATACACAATTTAAGAATTTTTCAACCTACTTAGATTCTTAGTCTGTGCCTCAAAGACTTTTAAGTCAGGAAGAAACTTCCCACTAATATTTCTATTTATCTACAGGTAAAGCTGTTCATATCATCAATATGCCATAAAACACACATTGTCCTCACTTCTCCCAGAATCTACAATTTGTGTCTCTAAATTTTGCATATATGCATTTTTAAATGTTTTCCATAAAACCAAGATGACACAAAGTTTGTAACATACTCTGCTTTTTAACAAGAACAAGCAGGCAGCATATTTCTACATTAGAACTGCCAGGACCAGCTTTGTCTCAGAAATACTTTGTGTGTTCAGTTTTAAGAACAACAAACATTTTAGGAATGTTTTATGCAACAGCAGACAGTCTCCATAAATACCTACTTAACTGCAGAATTATGAAGAAACAATAAATAACTGATCAAGTTTTATGCATATTTAACAAAGACAGATTCATACAGCTGAAGTTTATTAAAATTTTTGTACGTCAAATTTATAACTCATCTACCTCCCAAGACTTATGCAAGTTGTTAAGAATTCTTCAGTTCTGTTACAAATTTGTTTTTTCTGGAATATGTATGTATTTTCAAATTTATAAGAGTTATACATTTTAATAGAGAAAAGCATATTCAATTTCAATGTTCATTTAGAAAACAACAAAAGAGAGGGGTAACAACATTACCCTAATCTTTACCTAACAACATTTTATATCACTGCTCAAAGGCAGAAAAAGCCATCTGGTTGTTCCCAAACAGCATAAGCCAGCACCTTTCTTTCTGTAAAATGAAAGGCCTCAGGTTCTTGAGAAGTCTCCCAGTGTGAGACTTTCTGCAAGCCACTGGGCAGGTCAAAAGCAACACTCCAGACTTTTGGTGCCTGTTTTTTGGTATGGGTAGTACCTACCACACACACCCCAGCAATTTGTTTAAGTTCAAAGATGAAATAATTGTCCTTTCAAGCCATGTAGGAGGGCAAAGGAATGAGACAAGTATCATACTAAGTTTGTTTGCACCATTATCAGTTGTTTCCATTTTTAACTAAAAACTTTTCTTTAACTGAAAGTTTGTTAACAGTTATTTCCATTCTTAACTAAAAACTTTAACTAAAAGCATTTTTAACTAAATTATTACCAGCTCATACATGCATGGGTTTGTAGAACTCGAGTTTGACTTTGGAATTAATACTATGATGCACTTACCTGTACTGGATGTTTCCGGAATGAATGGCTTCAGGAGGAACTCTCCAGGGGCAATTCACTCTGCCACCAGGTAAACGCTTAAAATCAAACTGGCAGCAAATTTTAGGATCTGGCCCACAAGTATGAGGAACATCATAGCTATAAAAAGGCATCATGTGGCAGAGAATATCCGTACTGGATCCTGAATCTAGAATTATTAAAATGTCAAAATACACAGAAAAGCAGTATTATAGATTGGCCAAGACAGAGCCCGTTTGCTGGCAAGTCTGACTTCAACTAGTACAAGGCTTCATAGAGGCTGCATTCAGATTTTCATGACAGGTCCTCTTATTGGGGTTTTTGTTTTGGAGTGCAGTAAGGTGACAGCAAGGTTGTCCTTACAACCTTTTTGAAAAACGGCATAGAAGTTATAAAAATTCTATAGAAGCTGTCTTTGGACGACCAGTCTCCAATAGAAGTTGGAAAAGTAATGAAAGTCATTCTCCCACCCCGTCTAAGCTTGGTTACATAACCAGTTTAGATGCCTTCTCCCATTGAAGGAGACTAAATCATTAGAAAGAACTTACCTGAAGGCTTCTTTTCTTCAGTGGGGTGAAGGCATCCAAATCTCCCACCCTTGTATTTGAAAGGATTTACCATTTGGGGGGTTAACATATGAAATTATCCATTAAGTTGTCATAGCACTGTTCATGTGTTAGATTTTTTTAAAAATGAGATCAAAATTATATAGAGCTAGGCTATTTTATGTCTGGAGGACCTCTCTCGCTCTGTCCCTGAGAGGCATACACAAATTTGCATTGCCCTGCCTGCAGCGAGAGGAGGTGTGGCCTAACCACATAGAAGCCGTAAGCCAAGTGTAAGCTGGCACAGACCATTCTTCCTGCTCATTTAGCAACTATAAATGTCTGCTGTGTCCAGCCTCCCAGTATACACCACAATATTGTGTGAGAAACTAGCAATGACTGCGAAGACTTCACCACCTTGAAAACCATTCACAGTATGCTGCATATCAAGAGGCTCCCATTACTTGAGCTACTTAATCAAATGTCATTTGCTAAGTATATGTACAGACACTCATTGATCACTTGTATTTCAATATTCCAGAGATGTAACTAGAAATAAAGTTGCACTAAGTAAAGCATACAGCAAAGAATTCAAATTAAATATGTCAAGGAGCCCCAGAAAGGCTAAATTAATAGAGAACCACCTAAATGTTCAAAAGAATCCAAGCTGCATATCACCATAGCTTTTTTTTAAACCCTCCAAACATATACCTTTAATCTAACTAAGAAGCTAGCCTCTTTTCAAAAAGATTTCCAAAGATGCTAAAAGCACTTTGAAAAGTTGTTCTCTGCCTGACCTTTTCCCCACTGAACCATAGACTCCATTGTCAGAAATAAAACCAATTATTGTAAACCTTATTCAAGTATTTAGCCAACTCAGGCCCTCTCCAGTCTACACACAGTTATTTCTTCAATTCTTGTATTATAATATTCTTTTATTATTACTACCTCTGTCTATTCCCTACAAAGGAACAATTACTCACTGCCACCTCACTCACTTCATTACCCTACTGTTCCTTTCTCAAAGAGTAGAATGAATACTACTACCATTGCTATCTGTATATGTACCCTAGCAGTAGGTCCAACCAAAAAAAACCCAAAACACTGTATGCTGTGTTTTATGGGATTTTTTTGCTGTTATTAACGGGCTTTAAGCCTTTTGCAGATTTTATGTGGCTCCAGTTACTGTTATTTTTGTAGTTTTAAAAATTGTTTGCATTTTATATTTTCATGTTTTAAATGTTGTTAGCTACCCTGAACTCCTTTGTAGAACAGCAGGACATAAATGTAATAAAGTTAAAAATATAATTAGCGTACATAAAAATATACAGAAATTAAAACGCCTAAAGCCAGAGATAATTATTTATCTTCAAACACCTTCTAAAATACTGCTGGAAAAGAAGGGCCATACTCAGCTTCCAGAAGCGGAAGATCCATAATGGAGGGGAAGCCACAGAGAAGGCCTTCATGGAGGTCCCCACCAAATGCACCCAGGGCAACAGGGGTTCCCACAGTAAAGCCACTTTGTCTGATCTCAGAGCAGTCAGTGCTTCTGCTACTGTGCACCTAAACCATTTAGACTTTATAGATTCAAAATAACACTTTGCACTGGCCCGGGGAACAAAGCAGGAGAGCTCACCCCAGTCTGCTCTCCAGATTTTCAGGAGAAATAGCACATCATATAGAAAACAGGGTTAACATACCTGTAACTTATGTTCATCGAGTTCTTCTGTGCTGACACACATGGGGACTGCGCAGGCGCAGGCCAGCCGCCGGAGAATTTTCTAGAGCTTCCATGGCTCCGAAGGGGCCGTTTGTCGCGCGCCTCAGCGACCGTTTTCCCGCCCAAACGGTCACGTGATCCTCCAGCGACCAACGGCCCCTTCCCTCAGTTCTCCCTTGCCGCCGCTTGACCAACACACTTCAGCCGTAACACCTTAAAAACACCAATATCCATTACAGCCATCACAGTATTGTGCATTGGAGTTCACAGCGGGGTAGGAGGGAGGGTTGTGTGTCAGCACAGAAGAACTCGATGAACATAAGTTACAGGTATGTTAACCCTGTTTTCATCTTCGTTCTTCTGTGCCTCCACACATGGGAGTGTACCAAGCTTCACACAATAAGGAAGGCGGGGGTGAAGTCCAACACAATTTTATTAAGCAAACAAGATCAACAATAAATAGATATGCATATATACATCTATGTAAAAATACTGTGTAAGGACACATAAATACTCAATATTTACATATATACACACCCCCAAGGTACATATATACACACTTCCACTCAAGGGTACCCAACAGGTACGTCAAGGAAGTCAAACCAAAACTCCCTCAGGAAAAGAGGGAGTGTAAGACAGCCTTGGCCACAGATACATCCTGCTCCGCATTGACATCAACGGCGTAATGCCTGACAAAGGTGTCTGCAGAGGACCATGTGGCTGCTTTACAAATGTTAACCAGGGGCACCCCCCTGAGGAGTGCCGAAGAGGATGCTTGGGACCGCGTGGAGTGGGCTCTGACATGCAGCGGGCAAGCCACCCCTGCTAGGGAATAGGCCTTGCTAATGGCCGTCACAATCCACCTAGACAGGGTCTGTGAGGAAGCCCTGCTACCCTTGTCCTTGGCCCCAAAACATACAAACAGGTGAGGACTGGAGCGGAATCCCTTCGTCCTATCCAGGTAATAGGATAGGGCCCTCTTCAAGTCTAGGGTATGGAGGGCCTTTTCCCCCTTAGAGGAGGGTTGAGGAAAGAAAGCAGGCAGTGAGATATCCTGCGAGAGGTGGAAGGCGGACACCACCTTGGGCAGGAACCCAAGGCAGGGACGCAGGACCACCTTGTTGGGATGAAACACAAGAAAGGGAGGGTCAGACCGCAGTGCAGACAGCTCACTGACCCTTCTGGCCGATGTGACGGCCACCAAGAATGCCACCTTGTAGGATAGCATATCCAAGGGGCATGTAGCCATCGGTTCAAATGGAGGCAACATGAGACGTGAGAGCACCAAGGACAGCGACCACTGAGGCACTGGCGCTGACACAGGTGGGTAAAGATTGTACATGCCCTTAAGGAACTGGCGGGATTGTGGGTGAGAAAACACCGTAGCACCCTCAACTCGGGTGTGAGCAGCTGATATCGCTGCCAGGTGGACCTTGAGGGAGGAAGCCTTCAAGCCCCGGCCACGCAAGTGGCACAAATACTCGAACACCACCCCCAAGGGACTGTTGTCAGGCACCACTCCTCTGGCAAGTGCCCAGAGCTCAAACCTGCGCCACTTGGCCGCATAAGCGCGCCTAGTGGAGGGCCGACGAGCATTCAGGAGGACCCTCTGTACCTCGTCAGTAAAGCCTATCGGGGAGGAACGATCCGCCAAGCCATTAGATGCAGCTTCCTTGGATCGTGGTGGACCAGGCTCCCGTTTAGGAGAAGGTCTTGCCGAGGGGGCAGACTCACATACGTCCGTTGGGACATCCGCAGGAGCTTCGGGAACCAAACCTGCCGTGGCCAGAAGGGGGCCACTAGAATGCAGTCCGTCCCGTCCTCCTCTATCTTGCACAAGACCCTGGGAATCAAGGGGAACGGAGGAAACATGTAGTGCAAGCCCTGCGTCCACGTAAACTGGAAGGCATCCCCAATAGAGAGGGGGTCGCTCCCTGCCCTGGAACAGAACGTGTGGGCCTTGGTGGTCGCCGCAGTGGCGAACACATCTATCACTGGATGACCCCACATCTGGAAGATCGGCCCAACGCACTCTACGTTCAGTTCCCACTCGTGTTCCAGTAAAGGGACCCTGCTGAGGGCATCTGCCCGGGCATTGTCCGACCCAGCCACGTGTATAGCACGGAGCGACACGCCGTTCTTGATAGCCCACTGCCAAGTGAGTGTGGCTTCCCGGCACAGGGCCATGGACACTGTGCCCCCCTGCCGATTCACGTAGTACATGGCAGTCGTGTTGTCCGTCTGTACCAAGACCTGACGATTTCTCAGCAGTGCTGTAAGAGACACAAGTGCGAAACGAATGGCCCTTAGTTCAAGCACATTGATATGGAGGGTCTTTTCCCTGTCAGACCAGACATCTTGCACCGACACATCACCACAGTAAGCCCCCCATCCCAACAGAGAGGCATCAGTGGTAACCGTGATGTCATGGTGTTGATACCCGAAAGGGGTCCCTCTAAACAAGTTGTCATCAGACAGCCACCAGTCCAAGGAGGAGAGGATGACCCTCGGGATAGAGAATTTGAGGGACGGAGGGTGCAGTAGAGCATCATACCTCCGCACAAACCAGTTCTGGAGAGGGCGCATACGCAGCCTAGCGAAAGGCACCACAGAGGTGGCAGCTGCCATATGCCCTAGTAAGCACTGGATAGTGCGCACAGACTGGAACCGGTTCCTTTTAAACATGGACACTAGACCCCTTAGGGACCGAGCCCTCTCCAAGGGGAGCAGGGCCTTACCCTCCACAGAGTCTAACAGTGCACCAATGTAGGACACCTTGCAGTTGGGCACCAGTTTGGATTTCTCCAAGTTCACCAGGAGCCCCAGGCGTTGGCAAGTGCTAAGTACCAAGCCAATGTCCTGCACCAGCCTAGACTCTGATTCAGCCACGATGAGCCAGTCATCGAGGTACGGAAAGATGGTACAGCCTTCTTCCCGTAGGAAGGAAACCACAGGGGCTACACATTTAGTGAACACTCGTGGGGCAGTGGACAGGCCAAAGGGGAGCACCTTATACCGGAAAACCCTTTGCCGGTAAACAAAGCTCAGGTACTTCCTGTGCTCCTTCCGTATGCCCACGTGAAAGTATGCGTCTTTTAAGTCAAGAACCGCAAACCAATCCCCCTGTTTCAGCAAGGCGATCACAGCCGCCAACGTTACCATTTTGAATTTGGTCACCTTGAGGAAGGCATTAAGGCCCCTCAGATCTAAGATGGGACGTAAGCCCCCATCCTTCTTAGGGACCAGGAAGAACCTAGAGAAGAATCCCTTCACAGAGTCCTCATAGGGCAATTCTTCCACGGCACCCTTGGCCAAGAGCGACACGATCTCCGCATCCAGCTCGGCCATAGTGTTATTGACAGCTGTCAGGGGTGAACTGCATCTAGGCAGCTCAACGAACTCCAGCCCGTATCCCAGTTCAACAATAGTTAAGACCCATGAGTCAGATGTTATTGACTCCCACTCAGAGAGGAGTGGACTAAGTCTGTCCGAAAAGTTCGGGGATACGGCTGGCGTGACCCGTCAGTACTGCCTCCCGGTGCCCTGCTGATCCTTCTGCTGGGCCGGTTGTTGTGCCGGACGAGGCTTGAAGGGCCGACGCCTCCTCTGCTGTTGTGCGGGAGGGTAAGGCCGCTGTTGGTAGGCAGGATACTGCTGGTAGCCCGGCCGCTGTTGATGGTATCTGCCCTGGTAATGGTAAGGGCCAGATCGGGGAGCGTACCGTGACCTGGAGGAGGGCTTGTCCGCTGGAGCCAGACCCAAAGACCGCGCCGTCTGCCGGTCCTCTTTCTTTTTCTTCAGGGTCTCGTCGGTCGCTTTGGAAAAGAGCGAATCCCCCTCAAATGGCATGCTCTCCACTCTGGAACGCACCTCTTGGGACAGGGCCGTAGACCGCAACCAGGAGTGGCGCCTGAGGACCACCGCCGAAGCCATCCCTCTAGCAGCAGTGTCAGCAGCGTGGCTTCCAGCGTTCATCTGCTGCTTAGACAGCCTCACAGCCTCTGTCTGCAGCAGGGACACCACAGCCTTCTGCTCAGGAGGGAGGTCTCGTGTATAGGATGCCAACTTCTCCCAGAGGTACAGCTGGTACCCTGCCATGATGGTCTGATAGTTGGCAATCCTCAGACCTAGGGAAGAAACAATGTACTGGCGCCTGCCCATGGCATCCAGTTTCTTGCCCTCCTTATCGGCAGGTACCGAGGAGTGACCCGATCGCCTGGGGTTGAACTCCTCTGTGACCAAGGAGGAAGGTGGAGGGTGTTTCACCAGCGCCGGCCAGGTACCCTGCTTGATCTTGTAGAGCTGCTCAATCCTCTTGGATGTTGGAGGTTGATCGCAGGGCACCTGCCACACCTTCTCCACGATTTCCTCAAGACCCTCGAGCATGGGGAAGCCAACGTATGCCGGGTTGTCTCCGTAAATGCGTTTGAGGAGCTTGTCCTTGGTCTGGGGAACTGCCGAGGAGATGTCCATCTCGAGAGCCTTGGCCATCCTTGCCATCTGGTCGGCGTAGATGCGGAGGTCCTCGAATGGCGAGTCCGCAGATGGTACAAGCTCTTCAGCTGGCGATGGTTCGGACCAGGACTCCGACTGGTAGCCGCCAAAGCTCTCCACATCCTCCTCATCGGAACCGAGCTGGGATTCCGGAACCTGGTGCGGAGGGGGAGCCCACGTCGACCTCGATGTCGAAGGCCTCGGTTCCGACACGGAGAAACCTGCTGGTGCCCCTTCCCACTGGCAATGGTATGGCGAGGGGAGGTAGGAGGCCTGTCGATGTCGGGACGCAGTGGACCGGACCGATCGGACACTGTCCCCAGACCGACGTCGCTCACGACCGGCAGCTGGTGGAGACGGACGGGCAGGCGACGGACGGCTCCGACGAGGAGACGGGCTCGGTTCCAGCCTCGGCGACCGAAGAGCAGGCGATGTTCGGATCCGACGGCGCGGGCTCGGCTCCGGTCCCGAAGAGAATTCTGCGGGCACCGTCTCGAAGGCCATCGGATCCGGCACCGGCACGGAGATGTCCTCTGGCTCCGGGGAATCCAGATGAGGGGAAGGCGTGTGAGGAAGCACGATGATCTCTTCCTGGGGAGCGGGATGCGGCGACCGGTGATGTTTGGTCTTCTTCTTCCTCTTCGCCGGTTCCGAAGAAGACCTCGGAACCGACGCGCTCCTCGCCTTCGAAGGGGACCTCGGCCTCGATCTCTTAGGTTTTACCGGAATCGACCCGGTCGTCGGTTCCGATCGGGGACTCGGTAGACGGATCCTCGGTTCCGATGTCGGTCTCGGATCCGACCTGGTGGAAGATGCGCTACGGGGCGGCCGCACCGGTCCCTGCGCTGGAGAGGCCGCTCTCGACGCCGAGGCACTCGGGGGACGCGGTTTCGACCCCGACCTCGCGGAGGCCACTGAGCCAGCTCTGGAATGCCGTTCGGCAGAGGGGCTAGGGCCGGCCTTGGAGGAGGGCAACGGGGCGCCTCCGGACATGACCTTCTGCCACAGGGAGGAGTTAAGTCGGGCCTTGCGCTCCTGTCGGGCCTTGTTGGTGAAGCCCTGGCAAATTTTACAGGCCGTTACATTATGGGTCTCCCCCAAACAGAACAGGCACAGTTCATGGCCATCGGTCTTGGCCATTTTAGTGTGGCATTGGAGGCAATGCTTGAAGAGAGCCTTTGAGGCCATCTTCAGGGGCACGCGAAAGGAAGGTCAAAAACAGTCCGAGTCAAATTACCGAGTCCACAACAAAGTCCAAACGAGATCCGAAGAATAGCCGAGGTCACGAAGTCCGAAGTCAAAAGCCAAGCAATCAGTCAGAATAAAGCACGAAGCACAAAAAAGCACAGAGCAACGAAGCTCACGTTCTCTCCAAGCGGCGGCAAGAAGAGGGGAACTGAGGGAAGGGGCCGTTGGTCGCTGGAGGATCACGTGACCGTTTGGGCGGGAAAACGGTCGCTGAGGCGCGCGACAAACGGCCCCTTCGGAGCCATGGAAGCTCTAGAAAATTCTCCGGCGGCTGGCCTGCGCCTGCGCAGTCCCCATGTGTGGAGGCACAGAAGAACGAAGATGAACAGGTTGTACATGTACTTCTAATCATGGCACTTCCATTTTGGCTAGATTAATATAAGAAGAATGAAAATAGGCAAAAAGCCAGTGATGAAAATGAAGAAGAGTATTTATTATCCAAGTAAAAATTCCCTGTGTTTCACTATAAAGCTTCTTCAGCAGAAGCTGTGAGTCTTTCCTTTTTCTCACAGCAAGGATGCAAAAACAGTAGTAGTGATTAACGTAAGGTCATGACCATGACATAAAGTTGACATACAAGGTCAGGCAAAAAACAAATTACATACCCCAATTTTGTCTCCAAAAAAATTCTAGCGTCTTCTGGGTTGCGAAATACTTTTTAACAGAATAATGAACTCTCTGTATAAGCATATTAGAAAAGCCAGCACGTTTCAGAAGGTAAGCCATGGTTGGTGAATGTCCAAATGGATCAATTGCCCAGCCAGATTTTGGTTTTACTCCTGATAAAAAGAATAAATGTGTTTAAAATAACACATTTCCACAGTACAGCAGTATAGCGATTACATAGTTGACATCACATAGTATAGATTCTTGTACTGGTGGATGGCATAGTGAGCGGCTGGAGCTGCTACACCAACAGCTACATCTGAAGGGCGTAGGTGCTAATCCTCTGGTAAGTGCTAAAGGTAATAGTGGAAACTATCACATTTTACAGTTACTTAGGGTTGGATCAGCATAATTGCCTTAATCATGGTAAAAAAAATTAGATGATGAGTCAACAGGCTGAATAAACTGTTCTCTCCAGGCCTTTTTAACATTTTTCCTAAATAAAGATGCCACATTATACACTGCACAATGAGATGGTGTAGGTTAATATCATACACTGCTGGAACATATTTTGGGCCAAGTAACAGTGCGTTCTTAACACCATAACTTGCAATAAAACACTGACACGTTAGTTCATTCTATTCCAGTGGAGGGGGGAGGTGTTGACATACGTTGACATATATAAATTATAGAATCCAAGACCATTCCCCACTCCTATTTGGTGGGGTTTCTTCAATCGCTTTTGAAATTTAATTAGCTTTACTTTAAAAATGCAGCACATGTGAGTTCATAGAAATAAAATTATTTCTAATGTTAAAAGAGGTGTAGCTCTCCCCATTAGTTTATGCAGGACACATACCAGGAAATTGTTGCTGGAAAACTCTATGCCTTCCAATTATAACTCATTAATTGAAGTATCTTTTTCAAATAACATTCATCTTAAGACTTTTTCCACATAATTTCTAATTGTTTAAATTTCAAATGAGTGGTATGGCTGTTTTCAACACCCAAAGTAGGAGGTGAGGGGGCTTGAACCCTACAACATCTGCTTTCATTTTAAAGTTGTCTCATGTCATTTCACCTTACAAAACTGTTGAATGCCCTCCATTTGTCCCCCTCTATGTCTATTATCTTCTAGAGAGTGAAAACTGTTTTTGGTTTCAAGTTTCCCTATCTACCTTCCTTTCTGTTTGTTTTAATTGCTGCTTTATATATATATGTATTGTCTAAAAGATTTTAAAACTGTTTGTAACCTTTAAGGCCCTCGTTTTGTTGAAAGGTGGGGTACAAATGTCTTAAATGTGTACAAGCTTTGATGAGAAAACTAGCAGTTTCCATAAATTAACACGTGACTTATACCTTACCTGCAAGAACTCTATTGTGGTTATGCAGTGTATAATTACAAAATAATGAAACTGGTAACAGTTTACTGCCTAAAATATCAAACAGCAGAGCTAGTACAAATGAATGTATGGGACAACACATGCATGAACCCACCTAGTGCTTTCTCTAGCCACTGGTGTCCTTCTATCATCTGGTCAATCAAAGCAAAATAATGGGGAGAAGCTTCATCAGGCATGACCCATCCTCCTGTCACTATTTCAAACTGGCCATCTTCTATTAATCTGAAAAAACACATTTACTGAACTTTTATTTGCATATGTAACTATCTGCAAACACACATATTCTTTAAAAATGTTGAAAATGACTAAATTCACATTAATAAAGCTTCTTCCTTCATGAAAATAGAAGCATTTTAAATACTTGCATCATCCTTTGGAAGCATTTTAGAAAACCTGGTTAAACTGAAACTCAGATGCTTGATAAAAAAAATTCCTATGAAAATAAAATATCAATGTGGACAAGCAAGCCACTGCACTCAAAAGGTGGGATTTGTTGCTTTAAAATATAACAGCTACCCATTAAAGTATACTTAAATCATTCCAACACACACATTCCATTTTATAACTTGAGTGGAAATACAGACAAAATATGAATATTGTACTTTTTTGCCCTGATACCTTCAATGAATGCATATAACCAAAGCCAAAAGGCTCTAAACGTCAATCATTATTAGGGCATTATATGTTGTAATAGTATCAAAGAAAATGTGCTCTGATACCAATTATTATTTCTGTTGAGAGATATACAATTGTATAAACTGTGAATGAAACTGGACCTTAAAATGCTATCACCTGGGCCCTGTAAGTATTAGTCTGGCTCAGTATCCAGACATCTGGGGTCACCACCACCAATAAGAGCACACAAGAGAACTCGGAGGTAGACATGGGCACGAACCGGAAAAAAAGAACCATGCGATTCGTGGTTCGTCGCATTCCACGAACCAGAAACCATGAACTTCCACGACCTTTTCCCAGGTCACGGATTGGTTCGTGGTCCATGGAATTTCAAACACCCGGTGCCAGCTGCTGAAGCCGGCACTGGGCGTTTGAAACAGACAGCCCCCCTTCTGCTAGTGGCAGCAGGAGAATGGGGCTGTCACTATCACAAACCCCAAGCTGGCTTCAGCCCATCAGCTGAAGCAAGTGCAGAGTGTGTGAAGCTGACAGCCCTGTCAGCAGGAGAATAGGGCTGTTATCTTCACTTACCCCACGCCGGGTTCAGCCCATGGGCTGAAGCCAGCACGGGGTGAGTGAAGCTGTCAGCCCCCGTTCTCCTACCACCCAGGGCGGAAGGAGAAAGGGGGCTGTCAGTTTGACAGACCCCACGCCAGCTTCAGCAGGGGCTGACAGCTTCACTCACCCCGCCCATGGGCTGAAGCCGACGCAGGGTCTGTCAAACTGACAGCCCCTGTTCTGCAGCCCAGGGCATCTGGAAAGGGGGAGAATTTGAAGGGAAGGAGGTTCCCCACACCACTTGCAAGCAGCACAGAAAACTTTCTTCCCTTTAAACTCCCCCCTTCCTCCAGCCAGCTGGAAAGGGGGCAAGTTTGAAGGGAAGGAGGTTCCCCACGCTGTAAGCAGCATGGGGAACCTTCTTCCCTTCAAACTCGCCTCCCCCTTCCTCCAGCCAGCTGGAAAGGGGGAGAAAGGGAGAGATCCCAGTCTGTCAAACTGATAGCCCCCGTTCTCCTTCTGCTCAGGACAGGAGGAGAATGGGAGCTGTCAGCTTCACTCACCCCCACACTGGCTTCAGCCCACTGGTTGAACCCAGCACAGGGTCTGTGAAACTGACAGCTCCCTTCTCCTGCTGCCTGAGTGGCAGGAAAACGGAGCTGTCAGTTTCACACACGACCAGCAGTGCCAGCTTGTCTGGCTTTACAAACCACTGATGACTCACACGAACCGGGTAGAAAAAGTTGTGGAGTTCGTGGAAAATGCAGTCCCACCAACCGCGTTTTCACAAACCACGAATTGCCCTGGTTCGTGAGGTTTTTTGCTTCGTAATGTGATTCATGCCCACCTCTACTCGGGGGGAGGGGGGGAGACGCCTTCATTTTGTACTAAGTTTTAAAACATTAAGAAGCTTCATGAGACATGCATGCCACTCCAAAGTGACACTAGACACACCTCTCATCTCTCCCAATCTCTACTACACACAGAGGACTCTGCCTGTCTTCTTCAAAATTCAGTAAGATAAAAGACATTCTCCTGAGTCCTCCGTGGGAAAGGCCTGGCATACTGTTGGACATTTTGCTCAGTACAGAGTTGCTGCTGAGGATGTGTGCTACCACTTTTGCATTTCCACCACATCCCAGAAGACGAGTCTTCAGAGATGGCTTCCCCTTCTCATCCCAGGGCAAAGCCAACACGTATATTAGTCTCTACAAGCCTGTCCTTTCTTTTCTGCTCACATAAGGAAGGACGTCTGCTCTCTTTCAAATGATTGCAAAACAAGTAGGATGCACCTGTCAGATGCACCTGACAAGAATAAGGTGTGTTTCAGATCCTAGGGGTTTTTTTTAAAGTCAGAATTGAACAAATTCATACAGACACTTCTACCTGTGACAGCTGAATGCACATGCACACAGAACCCATTCAGCTTTAAGTAATTAGGCCAATCAACAGAGACTATCATCATTTTATCCTGCTTCTGATTGACCACTGCTGGAAAAAATACAGATGCTGGCAGACCAGCCTTAGCCAGAAAAATAATTATTATGCATTTGCTTGTAGTGTAATGTATCACTCTCTACAAAAAAATAATTGAGCGTTATGAATGGATCTCATTAGAAATACATACTCTGCTGCCAAATTTTTAAGCACATCAGAAAGATTTCAGAGGTTTAAAATGCACTGCCTATGGATCTCAACATAAGAGGGTGCAATCAGGCTGGTTATGTATTAAGCCAGAAGCTTACTTTTGCATAATTATGTACCACAGCAACACTATTAATGAATTATGATACTGATACTAGACAAGCAACCTTTGTCTAGTAAAAACAACCTCACTTTCAAAGGGCAAAGGGAAAAATGGAATTAACTGTTGATCTACATGCTTTATGTCAGCCAAGCTATACAAATTTAATTTGTTTCTCTTTGTGCAGGTACATAGCAAAAGATTTTACATAGTAATTTCATTTTCACTTGCCAGCCTATTTATACTTTCTAATTCTGTGACTTAGTTCTGCTGTCAATTAGCCTCACAAACTATTCAACTTGCCTTGCACATCTAGTGAATAAATCCTTTCTGACCTGGCCCTCAGTGAGTGACAAGTATTTTATGTGCTTTATTTGGAAGGTCTTTTATCAACAGCTTACAACAAATGTCTAAAAAAGTAATTGCTATCTCATTTCAGAAATGGCAATACACTAAAGCTATATAAATTAGTGGTAAAAACATGAAGTACTGCTGTAAAGGAATTTATGGTTTTAAGTACTCAGGGAGGCTAAAAATAAAGTATTTTATATTCAGAATTGTCACAAGGTACAAGTTACCACCACCACATACAATGAAAAATAATGAAATTCTACCCAGTCTTTAAGAACCAGTAGATGTATAAATAAAGCTGAAATTATTAAAAGATGGTACAGTCGGACCTAAAACCCAGATTGACCTCAAGTGTCAGTATGTTTGTTAACATAAGAAGTACACAGACTATATTTGAAATCTCAGAAATGGCTTCAGATCTTGATAGCAATTTGCTTGAGGAGATTTCTTTACTTTTCTGCTCCCTTAATCTGCATCCCATGTGGCTGCACGAAGAACACTGATAGCAAAGAAATCTACATTTAGCAGTCATAGTACAATCCCCACAGTAAGGAGAAAGCCATCTAATTTAACAACTCTTTGGAGTATGTGAACAGTGACAGAGCTTAAACTTAAAAGACAGCCAAATGTCCACCTTGTTGCCAAATTTTGTTGTTGTTTTTTTAAAAATAGTAACCAATGGTATTTTTTTAAATATGAGAATGGCCCTTGTACGCACTTCACATTTCTTCTGTTAGTTGTTCACACTTATACCATTTTGAATTTTATTTTAACATTAAAAGGCATGTTGCTAAATTATACAAGAAATAAAGTCCAAATTCAGCAACACATCACTTCTACAAATACTGCACACAGCCACAGTCAACTGTAATATTGATTTGAACTAAACTGTAGTACATACATGCAATAGAGTAAAATATTCAGACCTTTTCACAGCATCCTTCTTTTGGCTATCTATTCCATCCCACCACTTTGAAAAATACGAGATTTCAGACCACATAAATTTCCTCCCTTTGTCTTCTTGCAGCTTTATAACCATGTTATTGAGAATATGCTGTGTCTGATCTCTGAAATAGTCATCAAATGTCTTCAGCCAACCTATGTTAAAGATAAGAACAAATCACTACATAGCTTTTTTTTTAAAAAAATCCCAGAAGCAGTTATCATAGTCAATTAAATGACTGACATTCTATGGGGACCAGTTGGTAGACCTGACTGGGATCTAAAAATCCCATTGCTCTAATTAAGCAGCATTCCCCTTGTGAATATATGTCTTCCACCAGAGAAGGGCTCCTTGTCCCAAAGGAAGGCTCCATTATTAGCAGAACGGAACCTCTAGATCCACCCTGAAAGGTTTTTAAACATACTTGCATCTTGATGCTTTTTAACATTTCCAAAAACAAGTTTGTAGTGTTAATACTAACTAGGGGCATGCATTCATTTTTGACAACTGAAAAAAGTGGGGAAAAAGTCGCATTTCTTTTTATTGTTACAGTGGCATAGACAGGTTCCCTCAGTTATTTTACTTCTTGTAGTGGTACTTGCAAAGACTGTGTTTACAGGTTCTTTCTGCTACTTTGCAAACTGTACTGTAACTGTGCAACGGACAGGGTGATCAATTTTCTGTTCATCATAGTGTATGAAGCAGTGTTGCTATTTCACTAGTATGAGCATCTAGTATTCCCTCCTTTAGGATAAATCATGTGTGCTAAATCTGTACTCTGCCAAAATAGACATGACAAACTTCATGCACTTCCGTTAGTCTAATGGTAAATTGCACATGCAGATGTGGTTTAGATTTGAGACCATGGAGAAAGAGAAAAGGAGATTTAACTCTTCAAGCCTCACTCCCCCTCCCCCCTTTATGGCTGGTATTTTAAAAGAAAAAAGACAGGTTGTAAAGGGGCATATCTTTTCTTTTTAGAACTGTTAACAGTACTTTGGAAACTGGGAGTCCGGTTTGGGTTAGCAGAAGTGAGCAGGGCTGAAGCTGTAAATATCTTCTTTCTTCCTGCACGGACCCAATCCACATCATGGATGCATACTCAATTTACTTTTTATGGACTGAAGGAGATCTGTGAACATCACATATGTTTTTCTTTATTTTCTTTATATTAAATTTATATTCCACCCTCCCCACATCAGCAGGCTCAGGGCGGATGTTCTGGTTCTGGTCCAATGCATCCTAGTGCTACTGCCTTGTGTGATACTGTGGGGGGAGGGACTATGAGAGTTATTAACCATCAGTTAATGTGCACAAACAGAAACAAACTCTGTGTAACACTCATTGTAATGTATATACATTAATACTTATGAAGTGTTATCCCAATTTTTGTTTTCCTACAAACACTTAACACTCACTGTCTGAACCATGAAAGATACAAATGAGCAAGTTAAAGGGAGTTGTGCTTAAAGACAAAGAAGGGGTGATGCTGCCATTTTGTCTGCACTCCTTGGCTATCAAGTACCTCCCCCTCTCTCTCTTCTGTAATCCTATCTGCTTTTCTGGGATGCCAACTGCAACCCTCTAAACCCTCTCTCTGACCCACTCCCTATGGCTCCAACATGCAAATGTCTGCCTTCTCTGAATCATTGCATTTCTTCCTTACACTGCCCACTGAGGGATTTTGCTTGGCACTTTTGTCCACTTAATATTCTCCTTTGGCAGTCTTCCCTCTCAGACAGTTAAGCATTTTGATTGTAAGAGACTAGATACCTGAAAAGGCTTATACAGAATCACAGCCCCCTTTCTGAATACATAGTCCCTTTCCTGTGCCTATACAGTTATGTGACTTGCCTCCCTGTCTTCTGTGGTTGCCAAATGTCTGCATCTGCAAGGGGAAAAAAAGGGATTTAATTCCCTATAAAATGGGGCCATTTGTTTGTAATCTGGTAGAGAGGATCCTTTTGGGTAAGGGGTACAAACCCAGAAGGTATCCTCGCATATGGAAAAGAAAGGAATTACAGCTTAGCTGTATGTATTTTCTCATTGAAATGAATGGGAAATAAGAAATGACAGACCACAATACTGAAAATATGAACAAAAATTCTGAAAATAGAAACAGAATTGTACACTCCTAATGCCAGCATCATGAGATGTTGTAACACTGCTGAAGTCAAGTGGTGTGGACAGAGTAGAGGCACATGTAAGCTGCTAAGCTTTATTAAGGAGTAATATGGATTTCCAAATATTATTAAAGCAGATGTTTATTATAAGAAATTTTAAGATTAGCATCCAGAGAATGAATGCACTGGGAATGAAGGAAGATAGGCAACACCTTAATACTGGCAATAGACTCCTTTTTTCTAAAACAACAACTAACAGACAGGAAATTTTCAAATCCCTTTGATACTATATTTTACCTGGATCATTATGTGAGTGGGGTAAAATAAAAACTTGAAGAGGTTCGTTATCCCATTCATGTTCATCATATGTGATATCAAATCCTTGTTTCCAAACTCCACCATCCGGATTATCAAAAGGAAGAATATCATAAACTGCTGGCATCTAAATATTGATAGAGGAAACAGGCAACAAGAAGTCACAAAACCGATAAAGTACAAGGTTCTGTACTTTCTTAAGTAAGACTGTGGTTATAGATGTTAAAAATACTGGATTTATACTGGAATAGTTATGAGGCAAATGACCAACCAAAGCCTCACAGACAAGTTTGTTATGAATTTTCAAAAACATGTATATAATATTTGTTAGGTTATTCATAGCTTAAATCTAAAACTTGTACATGTTGTTTATATAGTAGCCCCCACTGTACAACTCCATCTTAAGCACTCATAAGCAAACATTCAGGATCTGGAGGGAGGGAGACAGCACAGAGGTGTCAATCATTTACCTTTTCAAAACAGTAATGTTATCTGGCTGTCACTGACTGATCTATCCTAATACAAGGAAGGGGCAGAGCAAACAAAAAACGTATAGACAAGTCGGGCTTGGAAAAACTAAGACCTAGGGGAAAGGTAGCAGAGGCATGTGAAGGCAGCATTTCTAAGAAAGCAAGTGGGCAGGTCATAGGCCAGATAGATTTTCTACATAACAGAGAGAAGTAAAACAGAAGTTCAATGGCACCTTAAACATTTAAACAACATTTATTTTAATATGAGCTTGCATGAGTCACAGCCCACTTAATCTAGTACGTATGTGAAGGAAAATTGTGCTGAGAGATCAAGTAGGGAGGAGTCAAGACTTGGTGTGAATCACACAATGAGTTTTTGAGTGTAAATCTCAATATAAGGCGGAAAAGGAGGAGTTGATGTAGCAAGGTTAGGCATGAGTCTCATCATGCATCAAAATACCAGCAGTTACACATACTGGATGGTGAGGGAAACCAGGGTTTTGAATCATTTATGGGGAAATTAATATTGGTACAAGGATATAGTATGATAAAACATGTTAAGAATAGCCAATTAAAGCTACTAAAAATGGGCCCTGTACAGCTATTAGAGACGGTAGTGCCTGACAAAAGCCAAGTCACTGTTTAAGCTAGGATGACATGTAGTGTCATCCCAGCCCTGGATGGTATAGCTGTTATTATTAGGTCCCGTCGGGCCAGAGGGTATATGGGGACAAAGTAGGCATCTGGGTCTGTTGCAAGGATTGATTCCTGGGCTTGTGTCTCTGTTAGGTGGTTCATGGTTGTTAGTGAGAAGCTGTTCCAAGTCTGCAGGGGCTGCCGGTAAGTGAAGGAAAATCAGCCACCAAAAGTCTGTGAAGAAAAACATCCATATCTAGGGGCAACTTTAGTTCACTGTAGGTGACCACTGATGTTCTGTTGTTTCCTCCTTTGGGTCTGTCATATAGCTATTTGCCCTGGGTAACAGTCTAGCTGGTGTAATTTACCCAAACTTTACTCTTGCTCTTCTCCCAACTTTCCTCATATCTATCAGATGAACCTTCCTTCAGATGGTGGGCTGTGACTCACAAAAAAAATTGAATAAATGTTATTAGTCTTTAAGGTGCCACTGGACTTTTATTTTTCTATCATAGATTAACAACCCTTCGCAATTAAAGAAGAGACGGTCAGAGGAAGGAAGGAAAACAGCAGATGAATGAGAAGAGAAGAGAAACACAAACAGCTAGAAGCTAATGAAGGCCGACATTCACATACTGATTTATAATAACCAGCCATGTGACGATTTGAAACAACTAGCCAAATCTTTGGCTGCAGGCCTCTACCAGTGCTGTATTTATAAGACCCTTATCTCAAAGGCAAGGCATGTAGCTCCACAGCATACCTAAGTAGCAGTCTAGTTTAACATTCCATTTAGATCTCTTATTATTCAGCATGACATTTTAAGTATACGCATTTAGATTAACATACTTGTTAGATTTGTAGATTGATGTTTTTGTTTTTAATGAGATCTCAATCTTTTTTTAAAAAATCAATGTTTTAAAACACCGCTGGAAAAATATTCATCTATGGAAACAGCCATTTTGAAGTATGAAACTCTCAGTAAATAATGCTGTAAACATAGTATGTCACACGCTGTAACCAGATGTGACATCTAATTTATTGGAGGAGCTAGCAACATGAACCAGATATGCATACTCTGTCTACATGGAATGAAAGGGGCAAAACTAAACACCTTTTTTAAAACAAAGAAGCGGACTGCAGTATACCCTAGGCTGCAATGTGAAAGCTACTCAAACTAGCACATTTGCACAAACATCTTATCACCTAGCTACTTGCTTACAAGGATGTTTGATTAGCCTCTTTACATGAACATGCAAATCAACCAATTTAGCTGGTTTGGAAACCCCAGTGTTGGACACTATTTACATGAGTTATCAAGAAAAGCTGTTTTTCTTGGAAAGGTGGTCAATGATAAAGGAGCAGTAAACATTTACAACATTTACCTGTACATCTGAAGCATGGTTTCCACTTATTGAAGCAAACTGGCAATCTTCAGGATCTACTGAGAGGTACACAGGGGCTCGAGGTGACAGCTCTGAGAAATTTCCTTGACCAAAGTTTATAATTTCTGGGGTGCGTTGTCCATCCTTGACAGATTCACTCAGATTGATCACAGAATCTCTTATATTTGAAATAATTTCATTATTTTCTGCTAGCAAGCGCTCCAAGTGATCTATTTTCTCTTGTAATATTGAAAGCTGACCCTGTTGAGATGTGCATCATTAGTTCACATTCGATCTACTCTGAACACAAACATACACAACATTTATTTAAAATATTTATATTCCATTACTTCATAAAAATATATTTGGGAAGGCTTACAATATAAAATACACTCCAACACAGAGGTCTCAAGCTAGGGATCCGCAAGTGACATCATCATGCAGGCAAGCAGGCATGCTCCCAGGCGTCACAAGGACCAATTCTGGCCACAAATGGGCTGAACTGGCCCCATGCAAAGTGCGGGAACTCACCAGCCACTGATGTCACTTCCAGAAGTGACATCATTGTGTCTGCACTGGGAATATAAGCGCAAGAGGAAGATCTTTCTGTTAAGTACTGGGTGTTGTGCCCCCCCCTCCCCAGCCAGGAGGGTATAGGGACTTGGCAACTGTATTTCGAGCAGTTAATTGAATAAAGCTTTCTCAATATGCAAAAGAGAGATGGGGAAACAAAGCACAGTTCATAACTATTTACAAACACAAATTTTCCCAGGTGAAAAAAGCTGGAATAGAATTTTCTACAATTCAAACTAAACATATACAGAACTTCAACAAGAGAAATAGAAGAAAGACACATTGAATGAACCTGTTGCAATATAAGTTATACAAGTGTTTTCAGTGTTCCTTTCAATCATCTCTGCTAACCATTCTATATTTTGACTACATGCTTATTTAAAAGCTCACTTCACTATTAAAACCAGGCCCTAAGTTCCATTATTAAGATAACCCACTGTACAGGCCCTAGCGTACATTATTAACACAAAAATTACTTCACATTAGAAAATGTCACACATTTTGAAATGGAAGCTCAAACACAGAAATTAATACCCTTTGTCAGAACTTTCCTCAAAGCTTGCCTAACAACAACAAAATTTTGGTCTAAGTACATCCTTCATTCAAAACATGTATGGGATAAATCACCCAACTAGAAAAAGCAGCAGGAGAACTAAAGGATAACTCCAGGGGCTAGGGCTCATCTTCAGCATCACTTTTCTGCTCAGCAACTACACTCGTCTTTCCTGGACTTCTGAGCATGTTTCATACTTCTTGAAAGGTACTGATTTTGTTATAAACATGTGGTACAGTTTCCAGACATTTATAAGGCAGCATTTTGTACTTGGAAAAACAGCACTTCCACTTATGTTGGATTCTTGTTTTCATGACTGCAGTGTTGAATACAATTTGTATAAACAGTCACATGCATTAGACAATGCTTGTAATGAAATGAGTCACAAGTAACTCAAACTCCTTCTTCTCAATGCTTTCCTATCTTGCAAAGAATTATTTGATTAGATTTATTTAAAGTTAGAAGATTGTCCTATTCCACAATACAAGTCCTAAGTAACATAGTACACTTTACCATTTTCCTTTAAGTGGCCTTTCATTCAAAGTGTTATCTAGAGACAGAATGCTGTACACTATTGTCATATAGCACCATATAACAATAATCCAAAGAATTTGTTGCTGAGGTCTGTTTGTCAGAGAGTGTGTTATACCAATGTTTCAGTGTCTACACTAGCTCCCTGATTTCATGTAGACGCAATCCAGAGCACTGCTTTTAATCTATGAAGCTTTTAACACCTAGAGGCCTACATGCCTCCCAGACAGCTTTCTCTTGGTATCATCACAACCAATAAATTCAGCAAAAGGGCTTCCATTTGACTGGATAACAATAAGGACACAGAGAGATGTTTTGGGTGGCTGCTCCACAATTTTGGAGTTCACATCCCACAGAAGTCAACCAAAGCAGTCATACGAAAAGTCTAATTTTTAAAAATATTTTGTTAGGGTGTTTTTTAAAAATTAGTTGTTTGCCCTAAGATCTTATGCAGAGGTGGAACAGTAACTGAGTAAGTACCATTCCTGTGGCATGGAGAACAGACCTTTGGACACTTACCATGAAGGGTCCTTCTCCTCTGATGGCAGGAGGACATCTTGGGTATTTCCCACCATCCTATCGGGTAGGCAGGAAGTAGAATTTCTTCCTCTTCCTCAAGTAGGTGGGACCACCCTCTCTGTCCTCAGTTTGGGTGACCCCCTCCAGCAGTAAATATTTGTGTATCCCGTTCAATAGGACGACTTTAGCCCCGAGGGGCCTTTATACACTGATAGATAAAGAAAAAGGTCAGACAGTATGAGAGAAAAAAGGGGACACAGCAGGATAGTAACAGATTCAGAAAAAAGACCCCAAAACGTCCCTGAAGATCTTGGGAGGGCAAGATGTCCTCCTGCCATCAGAGGAGAAGGACCCTTCATGGTAAGTGTCCAAAGGTCCGTTCTCCCTCTGAGGCGGAGGACATCTTGGGTGCTCCCAAAGCAGTGTACTATTCCTTGAGTGGGACAAGATCTTCGTCTTCCACCACGTGCTGAAGAACTCATCTTCCGAAAGCTGCTATGGCCGAAGAGTAGGTGTGTAAGCAGTAGTGTCTGATGAAGGTAGATAGTGACGACCAAGTGGCGGCTCTGCATACTTCCTCTATTGGAGCATTCCTTCGAAGGGCTGCATTGGTTGCCGCGCACCTTGCGGAAAGTGCCGTGATCCCTGTAGGGACACTCAGCTTTTGGGCCTTGTACACTTCCTCTATGCAGGTCCTGATGTTGCGGGCGATTGCCACCGAGGACATACGTTGTCCAAGTTGTGGAGGCGTGATGTTGACGAAGAGAGACTCCGTGTGACAGATGTGCTCTGTTCTAAATAAGCATGCCTTGAGGGCTCTTCTCACGTCGAGGGTATGCCACTCACGTTCTTTAGAGTGTCTTGGGTTTGGACAAAAGGAAGGCAAGTTAATCTCTTGAGAACGATGGAATTTTGAATAGGCCTTCGGTAGAAAAGATGGGTCAGTTCTCAGCACTACCTTATCTGCATTGAAGATGCAAAGGTCTGAGTGGACGGATAAGGCACTCAGCTCTGACACACGGCACGCTGATGTTATCGCCACGAGAAAGATCGTCTTTAGTTTGAGCCATTTCATAGCAACGTCTCTTATGGGTTCAAATGGCTTTCTTGTGAGAGCCTGTAACACGACACTCAGACGCCACGTTGGGAATCTGTGAACTGTTGGAGGGTTCAGCAAGGTCGCCCCCCTGAGGAATTTCCGTACATGCGGATGCGACGAGAGCGCTTCATCCCCCACTGTGGGAATAACCGTACTGATGGCTGCCACTTGTTTGTTTAGTGTCGCCAGTTTCAGTCCGTGGTCTAAGCCCTCTTGGAGAAACCCAAGAACGTTCAGCAGAAATGGTTTCACTGGATCTAATTTCTTGCGCCTGCACCAGCGCGTGAAGGCCTTCCAGGTGGCATTGTAGATCTTTATTGTTGAAGTTTTTCGTGCTGCCAGTATGGTCCGGACTATCTGTGGTTGGTAGCCCATCAGGGCGAGATGTTCCCGTTCAAGTGCCACCCTGTCAGTGACATCCACTCTGGGTGTGGGTGCCAAATCGGTCCCTGTTGCAGAACGTCTGGATGTAAGGGAAGACGTATTGGGGGCATGTTGAACAGAAGCTGAATGGAAGAAAACCATGGTCTCCTTGGCCACCATGGAGCTATTAGTATCACCTTCGCCCTCTGCTCCCAAATCTTTCTCTGCAATCTGGGCAGCGTCAGTAGAGGGGGGAAGGCATAGAGACCACCGCTTGGCCATGGAGATATGAAGGCGTCGATGCCCTCCGCCTCCGGGTGGAAATATCTGGAGAAGAATCTCGGAACCTGGTGATTTAGATGTGAAGCAAACAGATCCACTTCCGGGGTACCGAAGTGTGTCATGATGAATAGAAAGACCTCCCTGTGGAGAGACCACTCCCACGGGTGTAGACGTTCTCGACTCAGCCAGTCTGCCTGAACATTCAGTACCCCTCTCACATGTTCTGCTTTGATGGATGAAAGATTCTCTTCTGCCCAACCGATGATCTTTGCTGCTTCTTTCTGTAGTCTTGACGATCTCGTCCCTCCCTTTCTGTTGATATATGCTTTGGCAGCTATATTGTCCGTCCTGATGAGAACATGTGAGTATGAGATTTGGTTGCTGAAATTGTTCAGTGCTAGATGAATGGCTCTCATCTCTAGGACATTGATCGGCAGTGATTGTTCCTTCCGTGTCCAGATGCCCTGGACCAGTGAGCTGTCCCAGAGTGGCTCCCCAGCCTTTGAGGCTCGCATCCGTAAATATTTGTCTGTAGACCGAGGTAAGGAAGCTCTTGCCTTGTTTTAGGTTGGACTCTATTGTCCACCATTTCAAGCTCTCCTTGACCTGTCTGGGTAGCCGTATCCGTATGACCTTTATCTGCGCGATCTGCAGCTGGAAGGGTCTCAAAAAGGATTGGATAGTCCTGATGTGGAATGGACCCCACCGAATTGCTTCCACGCCCCATCAGTAGGGACGAAGACTGCCTGATAATGTTCCTTGCCAACTGTTGTGTTTTGGCTATCTTTTCCTGGGGAAGGAAGAAGCGTCCCGCCCGGGTATCTATTATTAGACCCAGGTGTTCTAGTCTCTGAGATGGCTGCAGAGAGCATTTGGACATGTTTATCAGAAAGCCGTACTCTCTCAGAAATTGGAGTATGTGACCGGTATCTTGAAAGGAAGTCTCTCTTGATTTGGACCTTATCAGGATGTCGTCGAGGTAAGGATGGAGATGTAGACCCATTTCTCAAAGTCTGACAATCGGCACTATGAGAAGTTTGGTAAAGACCCTTGGGGGCGTGGCCAAACCGAATGGTAGAGCTCTGAATTGTAGATGTATCCCCTCTGCACAGAATCTCAGGAACTTTCTGTGGGCCAAGGCGATAGGAACATGAAAGTACGCTTCCATAAGATCTATGGATGTTAGGAACTCTCCCTCCTGAAGTGCTTCTGCTATGGAGCGGAGAGTTTCCATTCAGAAGTGTCGCAACTTTATGAACTGGTTGACATATTTTAAGTCCAAAATGGCTCTCCAGTCCCCATTTCTCTTTGGGACCGTGAAGAAGATGGAGTACACCCCTCTTCCTTCCTCGGCCGGGGGAACTGGTTCGACAGCCTTTATTTCTATGAGGTGCCGTATTGCTCTGATTGTGATGTCCCGTCTGGTTGGATTTGCTTTGAGTGGGGAAATTAGGAAGCACTCCGGTGGAAGTGAGTGAAATTCTATCAAGTAAACACTGGATATTACTTCTCTTGTCCAGGCATCCACTTCGAATGTCAGCCATGTTTTCCGAAAGAGAAGCAGTCTTCCCCCCACCGGAGCCTCATGCGAGTCAGGGCTTCTGGCTCTTGTCGTCCAACTCGTGCCTGTTGTTGCGGATGAATTGTTGTCTTTGTTGCCTGCCTTGGAAGGTCCCTCTACGTGTTTGGTTCCTTTGAGGGTTCCAGGTGCGTTTGCCATCTCGCCTGCTCCTAGGCAACATGTGCTGGGATCTAAATGGCTGGTAGCCAAAGGATCGTCTCTTGGTTCTTTTTAGAGACCTTGGGAGTGCCTTCTTCTTGTCCCTGGTTTCTATTAGGATCTTATCTAGTTGTTCCCCGAAGAGCTTACCACCCGTGAAGGGGTAGGACATCAATATGGTCTTGGCTTGGATGTCTGCCAGCCATGCCCGAAGCCAGAAGAGGCATCTGGCTGACGTTGTCGTGGGCATTGCCCTAGAGACAAAGGACATGGTGTCCAGTGTGGCATCAGTGGTGAACATATTGGCCTTCAATATTCTGTTGGCCCCCTCTATGAGTAGTTTGCTACTGTTCGGAGGGAGTTCCATCAATCTCCGTGTCCACACCACTGAGGCCCTGGAAACAATCGATGCTATGGCTGAGGCTCTGATCGCCATAGCCATAGCCTCATGTGCTCTCTTAAGGGCTCCATCTCCCTTCTTATCCAGAGCGTCCTTGATTGACCCCTGGCCATCTTCTGAGAGCAGGCCTTGTGATTGGAGTGCTGTCACTGGAGCGTCCACGATCGGTACCTGTAAGAACTCAGACGTAAAGTTAGGCAGAGCATACAGTTTCTTAACAGAGTTTGAAAACTGCTTGGGGACTGCTGGCATAGCCCATTCCGCCCTCAGTTGCCTCTCAAAGAACTCAGGGAATGGAAAGACTTTGGCCTTTTCTTCTGATCTGGGAAAGAACTCCTTATTCCCTCTGGGTCTGATACCAGAAGGTTCCGCCCTGGGTTCCTCCTCTTCCCCTTTTGGGGTTTCCCTGAGATCTAAGGCTGCTAAGGTCTTTGCCAGTAGGTACTGGTAATCCTCTGCCTGAAACAGTCTGTTGGACTGTTCTACCTTGGGTTCTTCTTCCTCCTCTCCTTCCTCAGAGAGGAAACCCCCTTCATCTGAGACTTCACTGACAGATGAGCCGTCTTCCAGCCAGCGTACAGATCTATCTGTTTGTTTGCCAATAATCTTTCTGGCAGCCTTTGTTGGCCAAGGGTTACTTGCTTCCAGACCAGTGGTGTTGCCTACTGATCACCTGGAAGCATACTCATTACTGGAGCACAGGCTGGCACAGGGATAATAATTGCTCTCTCACAGACCGCCCAATGGCTGCCAGGATTTCTGGGGATAAGGCACTGTTCTCACTTACAGAGTCCTCCCGATCCACGTGGCTGGAGCTCTGGATGTCTGTGTTGTCTTCGGGCCGAATTTCCCCCGCCGGGAGATTGGCAAGGACGTCATTGCATTCGCGCGGGAAAACTTCTGCCGAAGCCGAGTTTCCCGCCGAAATCGAGCTCCACCGCGCCGCAGCGCCCTCAGCCGGCTGGATGGGGCGTGCAGCCTTCCCCTGTTCCCGCTTCGACAGCTGGGGCCGCTTAGGGGGTCTGGTCTCCGCCGCTGGCCGTTCCTAGCCGGACAACCGTGCAGGCTTTGATTGCATGCCAGTACCGACTGAGCCTGATCCTGCCTTTGGAAGAACGGCTTCCTGGGCATGATCCGAAGTCTGCTCCAAAAAACTATCTTCAGAGTCTGAAGACTCCCTGGAAGCCATGACTCCTCCTCTTGATCTCTCCCAAAGAAGGGAGTGAAGAGCAGAAAAAAGGAGAGGAGGAGAGAGAATTAGAAGTATAAAGCCACAGAAGGAAAAGGTGTAGATAGATTTAGATTTAGATTAGGAAGAACAGCAAGTAGTTAGCAGAGCTAAGCAACTGTGGGACTGCTCTCCCCGGAGGCAGGAAAGAACTGAGGACAGAGAGGGTGGTCCCACCTATTAGAGGAAGAGGAAGAAATTCTACTTCCTGCCTCCCCGATAGGATGGTGGGAAACACCCAAGATGTCCTCCGCCTCAGAGGGAGAACCTTTTATCAGCATTAGTTGATATGCCAACTATAGCTGCTTCCCAAAAATTGTTATCTGATAACAGTTGAATATTCAGTTTTAATCATAGGTATTCATGTTAATCATATGTATTTTTATGCCACTTTCATAATTAACAGCTGGTCAGGAAAAGTACAGGACCACCATTAAAGCTGACCGTTCCTTAGTGTAACAGAAGGAATAGTAGCGTTTTTAATTGCAAACAAGAGCCAAGTTTAGCCTCATAACTTTACTTTGAGAATTTAATGAGTTATTGAGATGTATTCTAAGTTCACCAGTTGCTTATCTTTATTACCACTTTGGGGACCAGTCACTTTATTTACAGGCCATCACATATTAAAGTTAGAGATATTTATCTCTGTTTCTGTCATTTTCTTTATAAAAAGTGTCATGTAAGGTAATCGGTCTTTCTGCTGATGGATTCCAGTTGGAAAAGATTTTAGGTGAGATTTCTCTGTGTGCGCAGGGCTTAAAAACTTTACATTACATTCCGCCAGTCAGCTAAAACCTGATCTGTCTATAAATTCATGTATATAGAAATATTATTGCAAGCATTGTTTTCTGTAATAGTAGGATTAATTAGCATCTGTATTTACCTACTAAGTTCTTGCCTAACAAAAAAAGTTTTATTTTAAATAAAATCATTAACTCAAAGAAGTTCTCAGCTTGTTTTTCTGGTTAATGATCCAGTCTACATCCTGATATTTCATTGTACTATAAAACAGAAATCTCTCTCATAGTTTCTCTCATATAGATCCAATAGGGATTCTAGAGCTGTAAAGTTAATGAGAAAAATTCTCACAAGCCTGAGTGGCACAGACCCCAAAATTTGATACAAATTAAATAATTCATCATACAGTGATCCACAGTCTGAACACATGTATGTAATGCCTTTCAAGGCTATCTAGAAATAATGTCACTGGACCAAAACGCCACAGCTATTGCTGAGGACTAGATAAAATGATTACATCACTCCAGTCCTGGAAGATCCTCCTCTGGCTGCCTATCCGCTTCTGGCCATGATTCAAAGTGCTGAGCCTTACCTTTAAGACCCTAAATGTCTTGGGACATTTGAAGGACTGCCTCCTCCTACAATTTGCAGCCCGACAATTAGCATTCTCTTCTCAAGCCCTGATCTCTGAGACCTTGCTTACAGAGATGAGGCAGATAACAACCAGAGACATGGCTTTTTCAGTGATGGTGTGTCATCTTTGAAATGCCCTCTCCCACAGGACCTTCCTACCTACTTTACTGTATTTTAGGTGCCAGGCCAAACCACTCAACTCTACCCAGGATTTACACTGACAGTTTCCATTTCTTTCAGTTGTGATTTTTATGACCTAACTTACAAACTGAGAGCTGGTTTATGGATACTATCTAAGGCTTCCTAACATTGTTTGCATGCCACTAGCTGACATGAGACTTGTTCTATAGATGGTTTTAATGTCGATAATTTTCATGTTCTTTATTATATTATCGCTTTATACTTTGAAAGCAGCCTCAAGTGTCTGGAGAGACAGCATATAAATTTTTCCATCGACTCCAACAGCTCAATGTTCAAAACTGCAAGCATATTAAAAATTGCATAAAGGGAACTCTACTACTTGGATTTTTTCCTGCCACAGCACTATTGCTCTCAGCAATCCTAAAGAGCTAACAAAGAAGTGGAACTTCATATATTGATCTGAACTAAGCAACAAATACTTGGCAACAAGGTTTGAGTCCAGGAGCACCTTAAAGACCAACAAGATTTTCAGGGCATATGCTTTCAAGAGTCAAAGGTCTCTCTCTATCAAAGAGAGCTTCAACTCTTCAAAGCTCTTCACCTGAAAATCTTGTTAGTCTTTACGGTGCTACTGGACTCGAATCTTGGCTGTTCAACTGCAGACCAACATGGCTACTTACCTGAAACTCATTCTTGGAAGTAAACTTTCAGTTAAACCAGAGACAAGTGAGGCCCAAATGATTAAAATTATGATATAAAAGTAAATTTTCTTTCCTTTCCTTCAAACCATTATCTTCTGGGCAAGGGCGGGCTAGCAACAACAATAACATTTGATTTATATACCGCCCTTCAGGACAACTTAATCCTCACTCGGAGTGGTTTACAAAGTATGTTATTATTATCCCTACAACAAATACCTTTCAAGGTGGGTAGGGCTGAGAGAGCTCTGGAGAGCTATGACTGACCCAAGGTCACCCAACTGGCTTCAAGTGGAGGGGTGGGGAATCAAACCCGGTTCTCCAGATTAGAGTCCCGCTCTCTTGACTGACTGACTGACTGACTGACTGACTGACTGACTGACTGATTGATATTCTACCCTCCCCGCATCAGCAGGCTCAGGGCGGATTAAGCACTACACCAAACTGGCTCGCAAACTGTTAATCATTTCCTAATGTTCCTAAAATTATTACTATTAAGGGCTCCAAGGCTAAAAAGAAATTAAGAATTTAGCATGCAGAGTAAGGAACACAGCATGTTTAAACACCATAGCTTCTAGGGAGCAACAGTCCAAAGACTATTTCCAATCTCTCTGCCCATAAAAAATGATGCATATAATATGTAACTGTATAGCAAACAGTTTGTGGAGGGAGTGGCTGTGGTCTCATGCATCTCCATCTTCAACAAGATTTCAGGACCTTTGCTTGAGATGTTGCACAGCAACTGCCAGTCAACAGCTTAATCGCACAGATAGTGCATCCCTGTTTTGGAGGGTTAGTTTTTGGATTTTATCTAGAACAATTCCCCTCTTTTGTACATGTCCCCGTGGCATGGATTATGCACGTGGAGCCTTGACCGCGCGCGTGCGCATGCGTGCGTGTGTGTAAAAAAACACAAGAGTCCTGACTGACTTATCAACACCTAGCCCACACCCCTGGACCTAGAAATGTTCCTTTCGTGATGTGGAGGCTCACTAAGAAGGTATTTTAAGATATTTGCCCCCCAAGGGGGTAAAATGTGTTTTCCCAAAGGGATACAGCTTCCCTGCGTGGCTGGGAGGCTGCTCATCCCCCTCCCCCCACCAACTGCCAACTCAGCCACTCTGCCCTGAGGTCATTTGCATATGCAGCCTGATTGGTGGATCTCTGTGTTCTGAGGTAAAAATCAGGTAAAGGAAACTGCAGCCAGTTGAAGAAAGACAGTGCAAGACTCCTGAATAGGGATTTTATATAAAAGTCAGTATGGCAACTAAGTTTTTAAATGTTCATGGGGAGATGGTACATGACCTTTCTAGGGGCCATTTCAATGTGAACCTCTCACATGAACCTGCCAAAGTGCCCACCATACCACCCCTCCCTCAGTCCAACCCCACCTCACACCTCTTGCAGCCATCACCTCTTACTGCCACCAAGAAGCCTTCTGGCAGACATTGTGCAAGATACACCAATGCTAAAAAGAGTAAGCAACTTAGAGAAACGGCAAGGAAATATGCACATCCTGCTCCTGCGGTGCACCAAGCAGCAGTGGCCAAATACCAGGAAGATCACCCCTAGGTGCACAGAGTGGCAGGGTCTCTCTATGAGCAAAGCAATCCTGGAAGACAAGTAGAGAGGCGCTCACTTCCATGGAAGGTCAAGGCTCACTCAGGCATGGCAGATGATCCTTCGCTACCTTCAAGCTGCCTCTTAACCTCATCCTTGCAGAAACACCCCTGTTCAGCATCTCAAAGCAACATGGCCCAAGTGCTGTGGAACTGTAAGCTCATTGTTTGGGATGAGAGCACCATGGCACTTAAGGGGTGTTTTGAGGCACTGAGCAGAACCCTCAAAGATGTCAGGGGCAATGAGAGAGCAATGGGGGAGTCACAGTGCTGCTGGCTGGAGACTTCTGGCAGACTCTGCCAGTAGTCCCAAGGGGAACTCGAGCTGACAAGGTTACCATGTGTGTCAGGCATCGTATCTGTGGCCCCTCATCAGGAAACTCTTACTAAGAAAGAACACGAGGGTCCACTTGAGAGGTGAGGTGTCCACTGGGGAATTCTCTAAACTCCTACTAAAAATAGGGGACGGAGCGTATCCCGAGTCCAAAGGAAAGGTGACCATTCCTGCAGGCCAGGGCGAAGTAGTGATGACCCTAGCAGACCTAACAGCCATGATATAACCTGATATCGTCACTATCACAGAAAAGTCCATGGACTGGCTGTGCAAGCGTGCCATTCTGACCCTCAAGATCAACAAAGCTGTCATCATTAATGAAACACAACTTAACTCACTCAAAATGGAGTACAGATCTGTGGACTCAGTGATGCAAATGGATGATGCGGTCCACTACCCTGTGGAGTTCCTCAATATGCTCAACCTTCCTGGCTTCCCAGCCCACAAGCTTCTCCTCGAAGTGGGGGCTCCAGTGATGTTGCTCCAGAACCTCAGCCCACCCCAACTCTGCAATGGCACCAGACTATGTGTGAAAGCCTCCACAGGACCATCACTGAGGCCACATTATTCACCAGTGGTGTTTGGGGGGGGGAGTCAGTGTTCATACCACGCATACTACTCATACCATCAGCGAAACCCTTCGAATTCAAGAGACTGCAGTTCCCCCTCAAGGCCTGCTTTGCTATGACGATCAACAAGTCTCAGGGGCAGACATTGAAGGTGGCAGGAATTGACTTGAGGGAGGACTGCTTCTCAGATGGGCAGTTCTACGTGGCCTGCTCCAGAGTGAGCTCACCCAGCAGCCTGGTGATCCTAGCAGCTGAGGGGAAAATCACCAATGAGGTCTACAAAGAGGTCGTTCAGTAGAAAAAGAAAGGTTGTATGTATTTTTCACTTTATTTATTGCACTACAATCTTTGCCTTTTAAAATCTCTTCAATAAATGTTACATTTCAAAATTCACTTCATCAGTTTTCGCCATCAATACACTTTGCTTTATTCAAACACCTTTGTGAAGCTCAGGTACTATGCTATTATACTATAAAACCAACTTTTTTTAAAAAAAACCCACAAATCAAAAACTGTTACATACCCATAAGTATTATAACTGGATTTAAAGTAGTTAAATACCATAGCAAAGCACAGGCATCAAGCTAGTAATTACATAAAAGGGCCAATATTGACAATTTCACATTCCCTCCTTGCATTTCAACAATACTGATTTCAGCTGCGCTTTTCCCCACTGATCATGTGCATTCAATTTACATATAGATTATACAGATGCGGACACTACTAAATGCTGACTCCACAAACTGAAGCACTAGATGAACCAAATTATTGCTACACGGCTATATCTCATTTTCATACTACATCTACTCTAAAATTCTAAATGTAGAAACGTAAATATAATTTTACTACTGAAGAACAACAAAGGTTGAAGGTTAAGGCCTAGGGCAAGAAGAATCCAGGATAATGGAGATGGGAGAAGATTATGCAGAATGGGTAAAAAAAAAAAACCTTCAGAAGGTTTCTGGTATTTTGCTAATGGTTTGTAGAGATCCTATGGTGTGGCAGTCTAATCTAAATGGTTTCCAATCTTTCCTTTATATTGTTTAATATGCAACTGTAATATTTTGTTTAGTATGCTACAAATGAGTTAGCTAATAAATTTCATTTCATTTATAGAATTATAGAGCCTGCAAGCAGGCTCAGGGTATGTTACAACCGTTAAATTATACAAATACAAAGTAGACTAAAACAATAAAAAAATTCAATAGATACAAAATACATCTATTTTGTAAATACAAAAAGGCATCTATTATCAATTCCAGATAAGGCCGTTCTAAAACCATAATGTGCAGATAGTGAAACAGAATCACAGAATAATAAAAAGGAATGTTAATGAATATCCTTCTTGGAATTTACCATGTTTACAAGACCTGCACTTGCTAATTGGACTACTCATTCCATCTGACAGTTTTGAGAGCAAAGATTAAAAAGACATTTTAAAGAATGAATATTTCAAAGGAAAATATGGATATTTTGGCCACATTGAGAAAAGTGAAATTTTGGAAAGACAAAAGTATTGAAGAGTAGTTCTATGCCCCCTGGTGGTATGTTAACCAAATGTCTGAGGCCAAAAATCTATACAACTTATCTGAAAGCTTAGACACCATTGTATTTTTAGCACCCTCTTGTTTTAATTTTCAAATATGTCAATAAAAGCAAAATAAGCTTCCACTTAATAGCAAATATTGGTATTTTGACTCTACTGCTTTTCTTTTTAAAACTACCTAGAATGGTTTAAAGAGATACAGAAATTACCTTTACTTACAGAATTAGTAGTTTTGCAATCCTAGGGCTGCTTTTCTGCAAGTTTGCCAAGTGTCCTTAGCACAGTTGTACTCAACCCGCAGCTCACAGAGAGTAACACTGGCAATTACCATCATCCAAAAGAGCCTCATAATTCCCTATGTCCTGAGCAGAGCCCCATACACACATGTACAATAATCTTATTATTATTAAATATGGCTAACATTTTTAATTACAAGAGTACCTGTAAGCATGTCAGGTTTTCTCTCCCCATCATGATGGGGCTATAGCCATCCCTCTGTATATCTGGAATGAGGGGAAGGGTTTGCAACAGAAAACAGTGAATAAGCTTTCCAGTTCTCCAGAACCCTTTATTGGGCTGAATAATAAAAAGTAAATGCTAAAAAGTAAATGTTAGAAATTCCCTTCAAATTAAATTCTAGCACTGCAGAATATAAGGTGACTAGAAGCTCTCTCCATGCTAAGTGTCCACTTGCAAGGAGTTTGGTTTTATGAGTCAGCAGTCAAAGGTGGCACATCCCATTCCACCACCTCATCCAGCTGTTTATGTTGATCCACCCTTACACACAGAATCTGCATATCTCCACAAAATTAACATAATCATTTTAGATAAGTTGTGTTGAGTTTTAAAAATAAAACTGTTAGTTTTACCCTGGACCCCATAATGATGAAATTATCCCAAATCCTAAAGAGCTCCTACTTTCTCTTCCCTCTTCATCATCTAGGATAGGGCCAAGTGGCTTGAAAAGTCTCCAAATTCAAAGCCTCCAATCCAGGGACCTTGAAGACATGAACAGTATCATCCTATGTATGTTTACATAAGTGTAAGTCTCACTTTGTTCAGTGGAACTATGTATATAATTACATAGAAGCAACAGAATAAATACAGAATGCCTTTTATAAATACGGAACACCTATGAGATAAGTTAAGCTGTGATTGTCAACAGTGTCCAATAACTGTTGGCTAAAAAACTCTACAAATTCATTTACATGTTTACATATTTAAGGAACATTCTTAGCTGAGAGAACTGAAGCCTGGACATAGAATTCTATCTTTGAAAGAAGAATGTCTGGAAAAGATTTTTCCAAGGCAAACACCTAAAACTGCATTAAGAGTATAGCAGTGTATAGTCAACTCTGACTTTCTTCTTTCCTTCACCATGGTATGAGTCCTTGAACTGATATTGTTTGGATGGGCAAAGTACTTTAAATAGCATGATGTTCCAATCTTTGTTTAACTAAATATCTACTATATTATGGACTGGGAAAATTCCAGACACCCATCATCCACTAGTGCCTGAACATAATTCCACACCTGCCTACTTATTTTACCTCCACATCTGTGAGATAAGTTAAGCTGAGAGGTAGTGATAGCAGACACAATGGAGCAATAAACACTGAAATCAGGATCTATCCATTTCTCCCTTCCTTTGTTAGATTATAAAATAATGTTGCTGGCAACTAAGTTCTGCAAAAAAAAAAAGTTATACTTCGTTGATATTCTTGGACTTGCTTTTACAGTATTTTATCAATAAATCCTGTTTTTGCTGTCATTGGAGTAATACTATATATGAAGCTCCATTTTACCAAAAAAACCCAGCTTGTCTCCAGAACCAAAACCAAATCTAGCTGTTCTGGGTGTTTTAGATTTCGAAGGAAAGTCAGTGGACACAGACAGGGTGAAGACTCCTTATCTGTTTTCCCTCTGGCAAGTACTCCCACACAATCATTTCATTCACATCCCCAGGAAATATAGTTTAAGGACAGCATTTTGCTCTCATAATATATTGTCACACCCCAGGATCCCTGCCATTGTTCTACTTTATGTCCAAAACAGAGGGAAGATCTAGGATTGGCATACTAGTTTTTTAAAAAAGCACCTATTGGATTGTGATCAAATAGTTCATTAAGACAATAATGCCCATGTAAAATAGAGTTTTATCTTTCTGGATTTTTATCATTTGTTAGTAAAACGCAGGACTGCTTGGCCCTTAATCTTACAAGCGTCACTGACAGGCCGGGCAGCATAGCTATGTTTCTCCTACTGGCCACCCGCTCCAACCAACAGAACTTCAGTTATTTTGCTTTGTTTTAATTTCATTTTTTAAAAGTGTGAATCAGTAGGCTGACCCTCGTGTTCCTTGATCAAGGGCAAAAACAAGAATTGCTCAGATTGAAATAATACCCAACACTGTTTTAACAATAAAATTTCATTTTTAACATCATTGCCTTACAATCAGCCAATCTTTTTCCTAACTGGCGTAAGTATCAGACTTGTTAATTATTAAAGTACCTTTTTTGTTGTTCTAACAAAATTAATGCTTTAAAAATATTTGGTCTATATGTGACTAGTCAACTGACCCAATGTATTTTTTGGAGGGGGGTGGGGTGGAGTAAAATAACCAGCCTCAACACAACATATCTGAGGATACCAAATCCAAGTTCAGCTTCTATAAAGGCTTCTAACAACATTACTAAAAGCCAATGGAGGAACCCATATTTCTAACCATAATTAGGAGACTGCTAGCATTCCATTTCCACTGCAGCTTTCTCAGATTTGGGGTGATCCAGATTAGTAGTAAAATATTTTCAGGTCACTAAGGTCATTGGAACCCACATCTGAGGCTATGGATGATACTTCTTGTTGAATGAAAATTCATTTTTTAAAGAAAAAAGATACTGCAATATCAGGCCCTGTAGTTTCAAAACACATTTGGCATATAAAGCTTTATCTTCTATCTTAGCTGCCTCATTCAGAAAGGGAATGCATGTAAAACAGACAAGAACTGTTCCTCTTTATTGTGCTGCCATGTCATGACTTCTAAAACAAGACTCAAATACAGCACACTTATGCACTGGACTGATAAGAGTCAACATATAAAAATAAATTTAATTTTTTAAAATATTTCAAGGTTACATCTTTTCTTAAAAACAACCAAATTTAAAAGTATATATTTTCTATCACCCAAAATGTCACCAGGATTGTGCACAAAACCCAGTCTTGTCCTTCTATTTCATGCCATTCAACTATCTGACCTCTGCAATGTGTTCAATTCTCAAAATATGTATACTTACGGTGCTACCAGATCAATCTGCATGGACATGTATGGATACTTTCCTTCTCATTGGAAAAAAAACTATTTTATCCAGTAAATATCATCCCTTGCTTCTAGAATATTCTAGACACTTTGGAATCAATCTTATTAATGTCTACTAGGAACTAAGCCTAATTTTGTTTACTGGGACATGCTTCCAAGTGAGTAGGCAGAAAGGGATTACAGTTCTGGTGTTCAGCTAAGTGATCTTGCTTAGCATCTTATATGCATACAGAGAGAGAAAAGTGAAATGGAGAGGCATATAAATAAAAATAGGTAGGTGACCATGTTCCACTGCAGCAGAAGAGCAAGATTTGAGTCCAATGAGGTTTTCCAGGGCATAAGCTTTTGAGAGTCAAGGGAAGCTTTCTTTGACTTTCAAAACTTTATACTCTGGAAAATCTCATTGGTCTTTAAGGTGCTACTGGACTCAAGGCTTGCTCTACAAATAAATATGCTTTCTCTAAAGAAAAGTCATTCTGTGTGCAGGGCATATGGGCTGTGCTACAAAGGACTTTAGATTATGCCCCTATATTACATAAAGATTCCATTATGTACAAGCCAGTAAGTTTTACCTATTACAGCAAGCGAGTAACGTGTGTTTGTTCAGGAAATTCATCAAGTTCAAAGTGGAAAACTCATTTACCCCTAATACAGCATCTTCACTTTTGGGGTAGAGTTAAGTCAAGTTTAGCTTCTGCTGGAAGCAAAACAATGTACAGGTGGGCAACTCAGAACTATTTGCAGAAGATAAGTACACATACCATACTTGCTACATGTCTGAAAGATTTTGAAGGAAACTGTTTGAAAACACAATCCCCCCCAAAATGGCAGCTCAGATGCACCTTTCTGGAAATTTGAAGATAATTCTATACAGTAAGAATTTACTCCATGCTTTCAAATACATTAATGCCTTTCCAACTTCTGTCAGTTGTCGGACTTGCACTCACTGGGGCAACATATAGATCAATTTCATCATCACATATGAAGCACACCTCAAATATGATTTTTTTTTAAGCAGGCACCGCATATCACATACAATAAGGAGTGTTGGTTGTTGTGGATTTTCCGGGCTGTATAGCCATGGCATTGTAGTTCCTGACGTTTCACCAGCAGCTGCGACTGGCATCTTCAGAGGTGTAGCACCAAAAGACAGAGATCTCTCAGTGTAACGGACACTGAGAGATCTCTCAGTGTAATGGACACTGAGAGATCTCATTTTAATGTAATGGACACTGAGAGATCTCTGTCTTTTGGTGCTACACCTCTGAAGATGCCAGCCACAGCTGCTGGCGAAACGTCAGGAACTACAATGCCAAGACCACGGCTATACAGCCCGGAAAATCCACAACAACCATCGTTCTCCGGCCGAGAAAGCCTTCGACAATATAATAAGGAGTGTTGTTTATAGTGACCCAGGAGATTCTCAACTCAAATTTCATTTCTGTCATGAATTTGGTCAGGCCACTCTCAGCTTCAGCATCCTAATCTACAATAAGGGAATAGTACTGGCCTCCCTTAAAGAGCAGCAAAACAACTTAGGTGGAGCAATCCGAATACTGAAATTGCAGAGCTCATGCAATATTATAAAATATCTGAGATTATGTACAGTGAAATTTACCAATGAATTAGATTACACTAAATATCTGACTGTGCCAGGATATTCTAGTATTTAGGCATGATTATCCAGAAGTGCAAAATACTGCGTGGAGCACACTTTCCATGCAGAGTTCACAGTTCAACAGTTGAATGATTATACCATTGCTATCATGTGTATGGGTCGAGTATGGTAAAGAAGTCAGTAATAACTCTGAATAACAAAGTAACACAGATTCTTGATTTGCAAAGTACAGCTCACTTACTGAAGAGATGCAAGATGAATCATGCTGGATCACTTTGTGGTGAACAGAGATCAATGTTCCTATAAAGCAGCCCTTGCTTAGCAGCTCCAAACTAAGTATATTTTAAGCCAATACAGCTTTTGAGAACATACAGCGAAATACCATGTTCTTTGCATATCCCTCTCTGTGAGCCTGTTACAGTTCTTTAATTGTAAGAATAAGCCATTCTAACCATAAAGGTTGTGAAACATGTCAGAAGTTTTAAAGTTGCTTCTCCAATTTAAACCTTTTAATTTAGACTAAACAAGTCTTGTTTTCTAAATCAAAATCCAAATGAACTTGTAGTTTCTGTAACAACATTAGAAACTTTGTTACCATCATTAACACAAAACAGCTACTGAAATAAATACAAGTTTCTGTTAGGAACTGCAGATATTAATCAAAGATTGTGAAAATCAAAGAACACCAAAACTTAGAACGTTATATTCTTGTTAAACTAACATTGGCTGCCCTAACATTGTCACATTGCTGTTGACAATGGTAAGGTAACCAACACTAGTTTAACAAGCATCTGGAATCCTGGACACTTAAAATGTTACCATTAAATAACAACTGTTCTATAAATAAAACAGCCAATGTTTAAATGGCAAGATGTATCACCAGGTAAAAAAATGCACTATACATCTCTCTCTCTCTCTCTCTCTCTCTCTCTCTCTCTCACACACACACACACACACACACACACACACACACACACAGGAAAACTTATTGCCAGAAATGTTTTTATTCACCTATGAGAAACACTCAAGATCTTAACTTTACAAACATTTAAACAGCATTTTGCTGTAATAAATCATATCATTTGCACTATTATTTTGGCATATCTTTTCTATTATTCCCAAGTCAAAATAGGACTCCCTTCACAGTTTCCAATACCTTAAAGTATTAAAATATTTTCAGATCACTTGGGAATTCTTATTTTCAGTCCCTGTCTTCTAATACAAATTTCATATGGAATTAGGATTACAGCACACAACGTTACACAAGTTAAATACAATCCTCTGAAAGCTTCTATCAGCTTGGTTGAGCTTGCTCCATCTGTAAGGGGCAAAGCAACACACACATTAGCTGACACCCCAGACAGTATCAAAACTTGTAACTGTGTATTGCCTGTGAAAGTAAGACTTAAACTTGCACTGGCTCTATTCTTCTGCCTTCTATTTCCCACTGTGCATTGGGGCCAATTTATGGCTAAGACCACCTGCAAGTAGGCAATAAGGGACGTTTCAGGCATGGAGATAACCCAGATAATTGGGTGCATGTCCCTGCCAAGCAGATAAGAGGGGGTTTCTGGAGGATTCTTACTGCTGCTGCTTCTTGCTATGGCTATTTTTATTTACCAAGCAACTCTCGATTATATCATTTAGGGGAAAAGAACTAAGCCCAAAACATCAGTTTATTTATTTCCCTGACAGCAATTTTATGTTTTTGTGTTAAATAAACTTAACCTTGCTCATGTAAGCCTGTGTGTTCTCATTCAAGGAGATTCTAGGTTTACCTCACCATCCATTAATGCCTTTCCAGCAAACTACTAAAAATATATTATCCCTTTGCAGGGGGAGGCAGGTACCTTACAGTTAGAAACTGGTAGTTATAAGTGGATCTTCTAACTGAAGCTCCATATCCTGAGTTTCAATTGTTCCTTCAGTTTGTCGGTTCAGCTCCTTGTTTTAGTATGGGGTTTAGGATGAACTTAATCTCAACAGCAGAGCAAGAGCAGCTCAACACTCAACTAATCCAGTTTACCAAGCGATCCCTGTGATAAGACCCATCCAACAAACCTCAGGGTCATCACACTAATCTTTATAAAGCTTTCCAAAAATAAGGCTCAAGAAGCACAGCCATTAATACGTTACAGATAGGAACAACCTAAGAAGAGCCCTGGCACATCAGACAAACAGGCCATCCAGTCTCTCATCTTATTTCCCACAGAGGCTGACCAGATTGCCCAGAAGGTCCACAGTGGCCCACAGAAGACCCACAGTCCCCTCACCCCAATCCTATCCTACAGCAATTCAAGCCATCAACTTGGGGTCATCATCACAAATTCTAGTGAGTTTCACAAGAGATGTGTTGCATGAAAAACACTGAGTAGTCCTGAAGGTGCAGTTGATTCATTGGGGTCCTGTGGTTCTATTACTGCACAAAAGGGAGAAAGAGTTCTCTCTATCCCCAAACATAGTTTTATAAACTGCTATTATGTCCCCCATTAGTTGCCTTTTCTTGTAATGAGAACTAGTTAGTCTGTTCTCATAATGAAACAGTTCTAACTAGTTGATCATTTTTGTTATACCTTTCAGTTCTTTTTCCAACTTTAAGATACCCTTTTCGAAATGAAGTGGCCAGGACTTTATTTCAGATGCCACCACATCATATTATGCAAGGGCATTACCCTACAAACCCTTTTATTTTCAGCCCTTTCCCAATAATCTCTAACACAGAATTGCTCCACAGCCGCAAACCAAGTTGACATTTTCAATGGGCTATCCATCATGACCTGAAGATGTCTTTCATGATCAGTCACAACCAATTCGGACTCTATCAGCTGTTTATGTAAAGTTAGTGTTTATAGTACATTGCCATTTATTTACACTGAACCTCATTTGCAACATAACTTATCCGCATTCCATAGTACAATAAAGCCTTCCAAAGCAGCTTTTTCTGAAGCAAAGTACACTGAAAAGTCATGTCATTGTCATGACATACATTTTCCCCATATTTTAACAACTACGACTATAACTTTTAAAGCATTCATATTAAAGCACTAAGAAGAGAATGTCTGACACTGGTGTATTAACTAGCGGGGTTCACTTTCATTTGCATTATTCTATCAACACTGGAACAAAGAATATTTATAACCTCTGAGTTAGAAGAGAACAAATTCAGCAACACAAGTACTAATTTTGTTACATCACTCACTGTGAGACTAACTCTGCTAATTAAAAATTCAAAGTAAAAGTTAGTGTAAGAGAATCCTCTTTCCTGCTGATGAAAGCAGTAAAGAATCACAAGTTTATCATCGGTTTTAAACTTAGTGTCATCTTTCAAATATAGCATTCTATCAAAAGCAAGCCAAACTGCTTTTACCACAGGAAACCCTTATATAACTGAGACACACAATTCTCCACACTCAGAACTCATTTCTCAAGTATGTCTACAGTTACTTACCTAAAGGAAAACAAACATCCAGAAAACATTCACTATTCTCTTCATTTGCCCCTAGACGCTTCCCAAGAGCAAGATTTCGCCTGGATTAGCCAGTCCCACATGTATCAAATAATTCAGATACATAATGACAAGGAGGGGAGGATAACATGTTGAGAATAAGTGCAGCATTTTCTACCTCTTAACAACAAGCAACAGAAGAGAGTCAGATATAGTGTTGAACTCTGAACAGAGAAATCTAGATTCAAAGCTCATTTGGTGACCTTGGGCCAGTCATATTTTCATAACTTAACCTAACTCACAGGATTGTTTTGAAAATGCTTTAACTAAAAACAATATAAATATAAGGAACAAATAAACCATTGTACTCTACGACCAATAAGACACTTTGTGTGACACTCATGGCAGGCTCAATTTTAAAATTGGAAAAAGGAAGTTTCTCCACATGTGTGAAAGCAAAGGAAAAGACACAGCATGAACTCCTAAGAAGCAGCTGGCATACACACGGTTCCCCCGCATTCATACAATATCCAAGACACCCGTTTCAAAAGTCACCGGCTGCTCTAATCCCGGGCTCTTCAGCAGCCAGAACATGTCTCACCCCCACCCCCATCCCCACCCGCTCTCACCTCCGCACACTCCAGAGCCCAGCCTAACCTTCGAATGCGACTCTCGCACTGGCCTGCATTAACTCTGCCTTCTGACGAAGGGAGCTCCGACTGTCCATAGCTCATACCCGAGAAATTTAGTTGGTCTTTAAGGTGCTTCTAGACCCACATCTTGCTCTTCTACCCAGCCCAGGTCTCTTGCCCCCCCCCCCCCACACTCTTTTTTCACCGCCAATCTCTTTCTAAGGAAGCTACAAACCGATGCACGTTTCCTTGAACACATTCCCATTAGAAACCAGCGCGGGTGGCACGCAAGTAAGCAAAGGTAAGAACGGGCTGGGGGAAGGGAAGGAAGCCCGGTACGCCCTTCCTCGCCAAGCCGCGGCTCCAGGGAAGTAAGTGAGAGCAAGTTTACCGTTCTTTCTCAGCAGCGTCCTCCTCTTTCTCCGTCCGCCACCGTCTTCCTCATCCAGCTCTTGTTAACTGTAGCAGGGCTGCGATTATAGCGCCTGCATCTCTCTCCTCCGAGTTCCCACTTGCAAGACTGAGTTAACCCTCCCCCAATGGTGCCCCTCTCTCGCTCACCTGGGGGAAGGACCCCTCACGGCGATGGTCCTTGGGGTGGTCCAAATGACCCCGATCCAGCATCAGGTAGAGCGAGAAGATCACCACGCAGAAAATAGCGCTACCGAAGACGGTGAATTGCCGGCTCAGCTTCATTGCCGCGCCGCTCAAGGAGGAGGAAGAGCAGGACCAAGAGCCGCCGCCGCCCCCGATCACGCCCCGTGCCCCTCCCAGTCGCGGCTTCGGCTCCGGTTCCAACTAAACTTCTGGGCGCGCTCGCAAGCAGTCCCAGTCCCGGCCCCGCCGCCCGGCCGTAGCTCGGCGGGAAGGTCGAAAGCTCCCCCTGGGCCCGGGTAGCCGCAAGCGGGGCCGGGACAGCACGGAAGCCCCCGGCAAACGCCTCCCGCCTCCGGCGAGGCGGGTGCCCAGAAGCCCGCTACAGCAAGACCCGACGGCGACGCCTGGCTGAAGAGACTGCGCGAGTTTCCCGGAACTGTCAGGCTCCACTTTCGCTTCTGGCTCAGAAGGCAGCAGCAGGGGCCAGCAAAACGAAGTCGCCTGCTCCACGTCTGGGTCCCCTACGGAGCCGAACCGGCGAAAGGACTTCGAGCTCTGGCGGGGAGCGCGCAGAGGGGAGCAGCCCCGGCCGGCCCGCTGGTGCAGCAGCAGCAACAGCGCCTGCAGCTGCGGCTGCCGCCGGAGACTGGCGCGCTCCGCCTTCCGCACGCAGGGAAGGCGGCGCCTGGCCGGGACGCGCCGCCTGCTTGCCTGCCACACAGCGCCACCGTGGTTGGGGAGACGCGAGGCTGGGACCGCAAGGGAGGCCGGAGGCGCGTAGCGTATGGCGGCGGGAATGCTGTTTCCACCGCCGCCAGTCCTCGAACGCTGCGAGAGCCGTTAGCGCCGCTTTGGAACGGTCGCCGCTTGAGCGCCGGGGGCTGCCTTGAATCCGGGGGGAGAGGGGTCCGCGGGGATTTTCCTTTTAACGTCCGTCCGTGTTTCCTGGAAAGTACTCCCCGCGTGGGGGGGGGGGCGCTTTGTTCCACTGGGTTGCCGTCTTCAGTAAGAAAAGGAAGCGAGGCTTGCTAAGCCTGGCTGGGGAGGAGAATATGCCTTTTGTTTCTCGGAGCGCCAAAAAAGCGGGAACTGCTGAGGATGCTTCCCCTTCATTTCTGCGGAGCCCTCGGAGCTGCTCCAGCCTGTAGAGATTTCTGGTCAGGTCCGCGGTAGGGCACAAACAAACTGGCCTCGAATAATCTTTTCACGTGTCCATTTGCAGCTGATACTCTCCTTCTCCATAGAGTCCTCAGAGCGGTCGCTTTTCCTCTCTTGTGAAAAGCTCTTAGTCTGTTGTGGTATCAAGCAAGGGCCGAGCTGCATTTCTGGGGCGGCAGACTTCCTTCGTTGGCAATAAAGTCCACGAGATCATTTCCAGGGTAGCTTAAGCATGTACGGATGTGCTGTCAAGTCGCAACCGACTTACAGCGACTCCAGCAAGGGACTGTTCAGGCAACTGAGAAGCAGAGGTGGATTGCCATTGTCTTCCTCTGAACTGGCTTCATTGAGGGTAGCCTATCCAAGTACTGACCCTGCTTAGCTTCCAGATCTGGCGACGTTTGGCTGTACCATGCCACCTTCCCTCCCTTTATGTGTTTGTTTAGGAGTAAATCCAAGAGTTCAGTAGGGCTTATTCCCAGTAAGTGTAGGATCTCAATCTAAAGAATTTGTACCTTGGTTTGACTCAGGGCCAAGCTACACATGACGAATGACACTTGAACAGCAAGTGGATTGAGTGGAGGGCAAGTGAACAGGGAGAAATACACTTGCTGTTCAAGTGTCATTTGTCATGTGTAGCTTGGCCCTAAGATGGATGCTACTGTTAACATGTAGAAGTGAGTCAATATCCTGTCCCTCCCCATGGCCTTCCCTGGGTAGGAAGTCCCTTAGCTAGGTCTGCGTCTTCACCTGTAACCTCTCTGCTTCCTTCCTCCCCAGCCTCATATATTTGCTTTCCTTATCTCATGTTTGTGGGACCTCTTTCTTGGCATGGTGACAGTATGTAAAGTCCAGAATTCAAGGTTGCTGTTGGGGGAGTTGTTATGGAATTGGTTTTGTACTTTTGCTACTTGTGAGTGTACAAAAGGGGAAGAGTTTGTGTTACATCCTTCTATGAGTCTTAGCTCCCACTCTTGCAATGCTGTTCTAAGCAGAGTTAGCACCCTTCCAAATCTACGGAAGCCACGGGCTTAGAAGGGTGGAACTCTGCTTCAGACAACACAGGTCATCCTAGAACACACCAGCTTTTGCTATACATGTATCTCCTTACTTATTCGATATACTGCTTTTCTACTATAATTTCTCAAATTATTTTTTGTAATTAAATTAAAACAATTGAAAAATTCTAAAATGTTATTTCCAAGGTTTTCACTATTCTCCCACCCCTTTCTTCCTCCAACAGGAAGTTCTTTGAGTCTTGTAGGCCTCACTGGGGAGATAGTAACAGCTGTTCCTGGCGATCATAATTCTTAATGGCTTCTGGAAGTAGTATGGGAACAATAACTTTAAAAGTTATTCTCTCTCCTGTAGTCCCCCCCCCCCCGGTTCTCTTGTTTACTCCAGTGTATCACTAAGCAGCACATCCAGAAAAAAGAGAGCCCAAATAAGGTGGAAGGGTCTTCTCTCATGGCAGATGGTGACTCCTGGTGCCTTTTCACAATAGCTGTGTTGGCATGTGCTTCAAAGTTTAACTCAGCTCCTCATAAGGTTTGTTTGTTTGCATCATTTATAGTCTGCCTTTCTCATTGAGACACAAGGCGGATTACACAGTATGAGGTTAATACAATCAGTATCAAGTACATTTCAATACAATACCATAAGGTAAACAGATACATGTTTAAAAGACATAGCATTAGCAAGGATCCAAGACAGAGTATAAAAAATACTGGAGCAAAACATAATCAATTATAGGACTAACCATTAGACAACATGGAGTGCTGGTTGTGCATAGGAGTACATATTTAAAGCAGCAGATAATATATAAGGCAAAAATAGTGATGAAGTCTATGATCCCCAACTCGTTAGTGAAGCAACTGAGACCCCATCCCTACAATATAGCCCTCCCATTTGAGTAAAAAGCCTGGACAGAATAGCAGAAGAAATAATTTAAAGCTGCATGATATGTCTAGAGCTATCATGCACTTTTTTCTTGTAAGGCATGATACTTCCACTTCATTGACTCTTGCATTTGTTGTGAGGAACTACAAGTCACTGTGTCAATTTCTGTGTTGGTAGCTAGTTTACACCTGGATAAATTCCATGTACAGAACATCCATCTGCTGAATTTGCATCTGGGAATCTCTACCAGTAGCTTTCTTTAAAATGTTTGCAGCGTAATAAAGTCTCATTTTGCAACTGTGGTTCAATGAATTGTTTAGGCAATTATTGGAAATTATCTCCCACAACCAGTGCATGGCTTTACCACAAAAAATAATCACACTGCAAATTAAGAGCACACTGGAGACTGGGTGCTTATTCTTCTATTGCTCACTATGGAGACAATTAGCTTCCCATTTTTAATTCACCATGTCTCAAATTATGTGAGTGGAAGCAATTCATGGTCAACATTTGAAGAGGTTCCTAGTGCAATATAAAGTTGAACATGTCTTCTGTTTAAATATATACCTTTTAATAGACTTGGTAGCCAATTTAAAACTAATCTCAAAAGTAGTTTTCATTCCCTATCCATTGTAATGAAAGAGTTCTGTGCCTGAGACTCAGCTCAGATATAATACAAAAACCAGATTTAAAAATCCTGGTTGCTGTTGGGGAAACTAACCCCCTTTTGCTCACATGCCCACGTGTGGCTTTTACAACAAATTAGGGTTAGTTGAAAATTTCCATCTTCAGTCATGGTATGAGGGGATGGAGGGTGTGTCTCTGATGAACAAGCTTCAGTATGTTTGCAGTGTCTTATCTGAACCTAGCTTTACTGAGGAGCCTAACAAAGTTTCCTTAGAAGAATTTCTCACTGTGTAGCTTTTTTTTTTAAAAGGAATGTACTTTGAAATAAGTTTGTGAAGTATTGCAGTCAGGTCACAGGCATTTTAAAACAAAAGTAAATCTTACTGAGTTCAATATGGCTTAAGCCTGGGCATTGGTATAGGCCTGCAGCTGTGTTGTGCTATCCTAAACATGTTTACTCAGAAGTATGCCTCACTAAGTTGTATAATACTTACAGTGCAATCCTGAGAAGAGTTACTCCAGTCTAAGCCCATTGATTTAGACTGGAGTAACTGTGTTTAGGATTGTGCTGTTAGTTCCTTAAAGTTAGAATTGTATTGAACCTTACTGAACTCAGTGGGTCCAACTTCCAGGTACATCTGTATAGGTTCAAGCTAGTATAATCACTTGCTTCAGAATGAGTATTTTGAACCTCACCACCACCACCAGAGATGTTATCTGCAGTCAAACTGCAGCAGTTCAGATTTTATTCTGCTTCCTATGATATCCAGAGTTCCTCACATGCAAAGGAGGCATGAGATGCAGAACTGAATTTTCTTCAACTTTCTCGAGTTTATTTGCCTGCAGACACACTGCAACGTTTTTCTGAAGTTGCTGTTGAGTCACCACTGATGCATCTTTTGTATGTGTAGAACTCTTACTCCAGTTCTGCTTCTCTCTCTACCCCTTTTCTTTCCCCAGGATCTGATTGGCTGCCCACTGGTAACCACTCCCACCCTCCTCAGCTCTCTGAACTCCTTTCCCACCTTTTTAAAAATTAAAAATAAGAGTAGTAACACTGAAACGTTACTGTAGTAATATTCCTTCTATCACAGGTTTAGTACTGTCTAAGCAGACCACAATCACAGGTATTCTGGTAATACTTTCTTAGTACTGCAGGAAGGCGTGCCCCCTCCTTTTAATTTTTTTACTTTTTTAACACTCAAGTGTTTTTTTAAGAGTTGCAATGCTACCGCGTTGTGACGAGCCCATGCAATAAAAACACATTTGCTTGCCGGTTGTACAGACCGTACATTCATGCATCTTTGGTTGAAGATTTCATTTATTTTATTTATTACTTTTACAGTTCAAAGAATTTTCCAGGTTCCATTTTGTGAGGGCTAATAAATGGTGGCCACTGCAGCAGTGGAGGGCTGGTTGATAGATTCCCGCCCCCAGCTACAATCACATTACTGGTTACGTCCAATAGTGGATCTTCATCACTGGGTCCCAAAATCCTGTCCAATCAACCAATAGTAGAACTTGGAAGGTGAGGGGAACGCTGGGCACCTGTTGTTGCCACATTGCAACATTACAATGCATATGCAGAAGTTAAAAAAAAATGACATGGATCTCAAAGCCCAACATTATACCAACTCTTCCTCAGACATCTGGAATAAAAAACCAGACTCCAAGTTGAATCCGCCATTGCACAATGCAGAAGACAGGAAGGCCAAGCTGAATCAACATTAGAGTGATGACTTATAAATGCCAGATTTAAACTCGTGCAGAAAGACCCATAGGTCTACTTTCTGAGCTTCCCTTCAATAGACAAGTCTGCAGACTTCTCTTTCAAAGCTGTGTGTGCTGTGGCCTGCCGCTGTGGACATTAGGATCTGTGAACGGGAGCACTAATACTGGTATTAGAAGATAACAAAGCATCACAAACTCCCTTCTAAAACTGGTGAACCAGGGGAGGACACCTTAGCTGGGGAAAGCTGATAAGAGTTCCCATATATTCCTATCATCTGTGCAGCTTCCCTGGTGAGCACAGCAGTTGGATAGAAAGTGTCTCTACTTCAGTCTGCTACAAAACGTGCCATGTGTTAAAGCCATCAGACACAAATCAAACTATAAAGCTGATTGCACCAGTGCAGTTAATTTGTTTTAGTATTAACGTGATGAGGCAAACAGTTCCCAAGAAAATAATAGGTTAGCATCATGATGGAGCCAGGATATCTTTCATCACTGAGACTAGCACCAGAGGAAAAAAATTAGAAGAGCGTAACAATAGATGTTAGATGCCCCTTAGCACTTCAGTTAATACACTGTGGCCACATCACAGGACTGCCATAATTTAACTAGCGTGACATATGATGATGGGAAAGTATAAAAGGCCTTGTGGAGCTTGAAGGAGGAAGAAAAACTAAAGGTAGTGAGGCAGCCTTAAAACTGATCTCACTCTGTGGTCTGTGCAGTGCTTTATTAGCATGATCGTTAGCATGGCATTCCCTCATCCTTAAACAGCAGAAATGGAACGAGGCTTTTTTAAAATTCCAAAAATAACTATTTACTTTAGAGAGGAAATGTCAGGTGAAATCAGGGGTTGAAATTATATATATATAAAGTAAAATCAGAACATGCACAGACTTCATTTCTTATGCTCTTAACAGATACTTAAAGGCCTCTGTTTTGAGGGTTTGATTCCCCTTTTTCCCTCCAAGCACTCTAGTATACTTTCTTTCAGTATTCTCTTTCTCTTCTGGAATTAGGAATGCTGGTGCCCACTTTGTAGTACCCCAAGCCCCTTCTCTTCACATACCAGTGCTTTCCTTCAGTGCTTTCTTTTGACTGAATCTGAAGGTCTCCACAGGCATTTTCCAACCACACCTGACCAGGAATCTCTTCAATCTACAGAGCTACCTCCCTGTTTGACTGGGTAGGGAAAATCCTTAGAAGATCTATCCCCTTTCTTTGGCCCATTTGGGAGTCTGCACCTACTTCCCAAACCTTGACAACTTTCCCCAGTTCTCCTGCCAGTGTTAAAACTACTCTCTGTCTTCCAACTCTTCACACTCCATTCTTCTCTGCTAGGATTGAAAAAGACCCTCCTCTTTCTAGCTCATGCTATCCAATCAGATTCCTTGGGGTAGCCTGTCACTCAAAGCTTTCTGTGTCTGTGAGGGACTAACCCTTAATAGTCCTGCAGCTGTGTGTACAGCACTTATAGGCTTCTTTAAAAAACTGTCCATTACACCTCCATAAAAAGATTGTGCATATTTTCTATTTCCAGGGTAACCTGCTTTGTAAGCCAGGTTTGGCTTCTGATGGCAACTGAAACCAGATGCTTGCACCCAGGAAATAGAGGTCAGGGCATGATCTTCAGCAGAAACAGAAAGTATGCACTGCAATCTGTCTGTTGGGTGTAGCTGCATTCCATACTAGATTCTTCCAAGAGCTGGAACAGCAAAGAAATCACAGTGGATCTTTTGCTGAAGTCTAGCAAAGTCCTCTTGGCTCTGCCTGCACCTGGTTTCTAAAATGATGACGCAGCTGGAAGCTGCTAAACTTTTTCAATGTTGTCTGCCTGCAATCTGAAGTCTTTGGAATCGGAACCCGAAAGACGCTAAGGCTCAGAGCAACATGGCATCTGCTGCATTCAGGATAGGGAGGTGAGCAAAAAAATTTCATTTTTAGTCCATATTCCTTTTAAAAAATGATTTAGATTCACTATATTTGATACTAAAGCTTCTAATTTTACAGTGAAATCAGAAGCAGAGTTACACACTTCTAGTCACATTTACTTCACTTGGCTTAGACCAAAGTAGATGTGACAACATCCCCGAGTCTACCACAGGTATGTTTCTGCCATTTTAGGGATGAAATTCCCTCTGTTTACGAATGCCTAATTGGAATCATGGGGGAGGCAAAGGGGTTCCTATTTCTCCTTCCCATATGCAGTTTTCCAGAGCCGAAAAGCCTGGGGGAGGTCTAGAAAAATAGCAAAGGGGAGGGAACCTGAGCCCCTCCTCCCCACAATCACTGTCACAATTAGGATTGGGCCCCTGTAGCATTTAAAAGCAGAAGGAATTTCATCCCTTAAATAGCAGTCATTCCTCGGTGGACTTGGGGACACCTTCACATCTAGTTTGGCTCTTCAAGTCAATCATTTTCTATTTTCATTGGTTTCAACAGAGACCACATGTAATTTTTTTCCTCAGCCAATTAGGATGAAATTCTGAATGATTGTATCCCTTGCCCTAAGGATGCTTTCTGCCAAATTTTAGACAAACGGGGTAAAGCATCCTTGTTTTATAGCCAGACAAGTAGAAAGAAGGGATTGGCAAGGTAATTCCAGGAAGCAGATAAATACAGCAGATAAGCATAACAAATTAAATATGAATAATAAAATGGCATTGGGCAAGCCTTACATCTAGCAAAAGTATGGAGCTATCTGTGTAGAGCAGGCAAAGAAGGGGACGTGAGAGAAAAGCATCATTTTCTAAGATGGGCTGTAGATCACTGATGATACGTTGGATAGGTTTGAGCTGGGAACTATAGGTGACAACCAGTGGTGTTCTGTTGTTGGTTCTTTTTGGTTTTTCCTGGAGCAGGCTGTTTCTGGGAACTAGTCTGGCCCTGTCTATTTGTTTCCTCACCTCATTTGGTGAGTACCGTATCCCCCCAAATAGGACTGTACTACAAAAATGCTGTTTACAACAAGCAATAAAATACTCCTCTTGTCATCTTAGAATCTAAGTTTAAGTCAATTTCATAATGTAGTTGTCCATCTATCATTAGAGGAGGGGGCTGGGCTGGTGCAGGGTGCCATTTGTTTTCTCCAGGATCTTTCTTTAACAGACTGGAATGAAATACTGGATGAACTTTTTCCAGACTCTTTGGGAGATCTAATTCCACTGTTACTGCATTTATTACTTTCAGCACCTTAAAGGGGCCTATATATTTCCAGCCAAGTTTTTTGCTTGGCTGGGTGCCCTTTAGATTCTTTGTAGACACACACACCTTATCCCCTGCTTTCAAATCCCATTGGGGAGATCTGTGCTTATCTGCTTGTTCTTTATAATCCATTTTAGCTTGTTCCAAAGATTCCTTTATAATCTTCCACTGACTGCTGATATCAGACCACCATTGTTGCAAATCCCCCCCCCTTGGTTAACTATATCCTTCTCTAGTAGAGGCATGGGTTTTCTTTCAAAACCCTGAGTGACTTTAAAGGGGGTGGCTCCAATAGAACTGTGTATACTGTTGTTGTAACAATACTCAACAAAAGGGAGAAAATCCATCCAGTTATCCTGTTGATAATTGATATAGCATCTTAGAAACTGTTTCAATATCTGATTTGTTCTTTCTTTCACTTTGTCCATCACTCTGTTGGTGATGACTTGAACTCAGACCCAGTTCAATTCCAGTGACTTTGAGCAACTCCCGCCAAAAGGTGGCAATGAACTGTGGGCCCCTGTCAGAGATTACCTTGGTCAGGAAAGAATGCAAATGTACCACGTGTTGCATAAAGAGATTTGCTAGTTTCTTTGCCGTGGGGATTTTTGAGCAGGACACAAAATGGGCTTGTTTGGAGAATAAGTCCATGAATACCAGAATAACAGCTTTTCCCTTAGAGGGGGGAAGATCTGTGATGAAATCCATCAAAATAGTTTCCCAAGGCCTGGAGGGGGTTTCTAAAGGCTGCAACAATCCAGGCGGCTTCCCCCCCCCCATCACACACACTTGACAACTGGTCACATATTGTGATATATCTTTTCTCATTCATGGCCAGAAAAGCTGTAGTTGTGCCAGGTGGAGGGTTTTTACAAAACCAAAATGTCCCGCAGTTTTATCATCATGACACCTTTTCAGCACTTCTGCCCTCAAAGATTCTGGAACGTACAACCTTCCTTGTTTGTACCAATATCCATTCTCAGTGTTTTGCTGTATTTCTTGTAACTCACTCCCCCCCTCCTTTTCCATTTCTTCTCACACTTTTGCCATCCAAGGTTCAGAGACACAGTTGGGGGTATGTGTTTGTGCTTGAGATCAGGTTACCCACTCCTCCCAACTGGCTAGGCATGAACAATTGGTCATTGACCTCCTCTCTCTGGCTTTCATGTTGTGGTAATCTTGATAAAGCATCAGCCAGGAAATTAGACTTCCTAGGGAGATGTTTTAAAAAGAAATGAAACTTAGAAAAAAAATCCATCCACCTCAGATGCTTTGCCCCTAGTTTCCTAGGCATTTTTAGATACTCCAAATTTTTATGATGTGTCCACACTTCAAAGGGAATTTTGGCCCCTTCTAACCAATGTCTCCATGTAGAAAGAGCTAGTTTAATTGCTGCTGCCTCTTTTTCCCAGATGGACCAGTGATTTTCTGCGGTTGAAAACTTTTTTGATACATAGCTACATGGATGTAACTCTCCATCTGCTCCTTCTTGGAGAATCTCTCCTGCCATGGTTCGGTCGCTTGCATCAACTTGTACAATAAACTTTTTATTCTCATCTGGGTGACTGGGGATGGGTTCTGTGCTAAACATTTTCTTCAGTTTGTCAAATGCTTATTGACACTCCCCATTACATGCCAGTTTTGCATTTGGTTTAGCAGCTGCTGCCCCCCGTCCTTGGTTTTTAACAGTCCAGTGAGAGGCGACTTCCGGTTTGGGATTTATGGAGGTCTGACGCAGCTCCATTCGCAGAGCTGACCGGACTGCCGTTTTAAGCGGCCGGCGGGGGCAATTTAGCCCGCGGCCGACTGCTCTCAGGCGGAGAGCAGGCAAAGAATGCTCAAGACCTCAGGGCGCGTTGGCGAGGGGGGGTCCTGCGCAACGGATCTCCCCCCGACCCTTGAGGTCCCACCCTGTGACAGGTTGGCTAAGATCTCTGCGGCAGTTTCGGGGCCAATGCGGTTGGCATAAGACCTACATACCCAAGCTTCAACAGGGGAAAGAAGAGCGGAGGGGAAACTAAGATTGAAACAGTGATTACAACCCAAGGAAAGTGAATGAGAAGGTAAAGATCACTATCTTCTGATACGGGACAGATTGTTAAAAGTAAAGAAGAATAAAAGTAGATTTTCAAACTGCAACAGACTAATTATAAGGAGGGGAAGACTCGGCAAGAGTTGTACTAGAAAAAGGACTAAGTTTAAAGAAGTTATCAAAGAAATAGGACTATTGTTTTGAATACTTGCGGTTACGGAGCTGTGAGAAAATTTTACCATCGCGAGAGCTACTGTGGGAAGTCGGGAAACAGGAAGTACGTAATAACAATAGAGTTGCTGAAGAGAAGCGGCTCCTGCCGGAGGGCAGGAAGAAGGGAATCGCCATCTTTGAAAGGGGAAGAACCGCGGCTTCAGAAGAAGAGGAAGTAAGCCATTTTGGATTACAAAAATCATAGAGGAACCATAGAGAAAAGACGCCCGACATTTTGGATTTCTAAAAAAGTTTCTTTTCGAGAAGACCGGGACATTTAAATTAAAAGGACATTAAACTTAACGCCACGGAGTTAAGGAAGAGAGCGGACTCGTGGGAGCGAGCTAAAGCAAGCCCCATGATGTCGAAAAAAGAGTGGCAATCGGCAATAGAAAACTTGGACAAAAAACTTTTAGAAGTGATCAAAGAACTTAAGGACATGAAACCGGAGCTGATTAAAGAGGTTAAACAGACTGTGAAAAGTGAGCTTTCAGAAGTGAAGAAAGGTATGGAAACAATGCAAAATGAATTGCAAGGACACAGCAGAGAGTTAAAGCAGTGGAAGGCGCGGTGGAGAACCTAGCGGATACGCAACAAACAGAGATGAGGCTGATGAGGGGAAGAATGGCGGTTGCGGAAAGCAAACACATGGAGAAGCAGCTGAGATTTCGCGGCTTGCCGGAAGTGGAAGGAAAGACAGCACAAGAACAGATTACTGAGGTGTTAGCTGAATACCTGGGAAAGGAGGAGGAGGAAGTTGTGGCTATCCTAGATGTGGTATACTGTGTAAACTCAAGAATTGCGACCCAGAGGAAATTACCAAGAGACGTGATTGTGCAGTTTACGACTCGAAATATGAAAGAGAAGATTGTGACTAAACAGTTTCAAGATCCATTGGAAATTGATGGCAAGATGATTATCATCATGAAGGAAATACCCAGATCGGTGTTACTAGATCGGAAAAAATATAAAGCTTTAATTCAGATCCTGAAGGACATGAAAATAAGGTACAGATGGGAATTACCAGAAGGAGTGTCCTTTGAATTTGGAGGAGTAAAAAAGCGTATCAGATCTGAACGTGAGATGGAGCGGTTTATAAGGGACAATGAAAAGGACTTACCAGCAACAAGATTATGATTATGGAGTGTAAAGTTTTATCTTGGAATGTAAATGGACTTAACTCACCGAATAAGAGAAAAAGCATTTTCCACTGGCTATTAAAACAAAAATGTGATATTGTATGTTTGCAAGAGACTCATATTCGAAAACAGGATGTAAAGTATCTAAAATTAAGAAAATTGGGCAATGATTTTGCAGCGGCCTTTAACAAGAAAAAAAGAGGAGTGGTGTTGTATATAAAAGAGGAGCTGCAGCCAAAGCTTGTAATGAAGGATGTGGAAGCCAGATTTATAGCAGTGGAATGTATATGGAACTTAAAGAGAGTGCTGGTAATTGGAATCTATGCCCCTAATGGAGCAAAAGAAAGCTTCTTTGAGGATTTGAGGAAGCAACTAGATGAACTTTCATATGATCAGATAATTCTTGCTGGAGATTTCAATGGAGTGACAGATTTGGAATTAGATAAAAAATCAGCAACTGCACAAAAGAAAAGAGGACTATTACCAAAGTTGTTTTTTGAACTGACACAACAAGAAACCTTAGAAGATGTATGGAGAAGACAAAATCCTAAAAGTAGACAATTCACGTTTTTCTCCGCAAGACATTCTACATTATCGAGAATTGATATGATCTGGGCCTCAAAAGACTTAGCGATATGGACTAAGGAGGTGGAAATAATGCCGATGGTAGGCTCGGATCATAACCCAATTATGTGGAAGTTGGGGAGAAGGAGTAAAAGGAAAGGATGGAGAATAAATGAGGATTTGCTACAAGAGGGAGAGAATATGGAGATGTTGAGAAGAGAGACAAAGTTCTTCATACAATACAACATGAATAGAGAAGTACCAACCAATAAGGTTTGGGACACCTACAAGGCAGTAATTAGGGGCATACTAATGGATTTAAACGGAAGAGCTAGAAAAAAGAAAGAGGAGAAGAGACAGGAGATTATGGAGAAAATAAAAGCCAAAGAAATACAGTTAAAGAAAAGACCAGGGAAAAAGAAAATTTATCAGGACATCAAAATACTTCAAGAGCAGTTGACAGCAATGAATAACAAAGAATTGGAGTGGAATCTTAAATGACTGAACCAGAAAGCGTTTGAAGGTGCAAACAAACCTGGGAATATTTGGCATGGCAATTAAAAAAGAGAAAAGAGAAGAAAACAATAAATAAAATTTGTGAAGATAATAAAACGCATTTGGAACAGACAGCCATTAGTAGAGCCTTTTATAAATTTTATGCTAAATTGTATAATAAGAAAGAGGTGAACAAAGACGCAATAGTGACATACCTGGAGAAAATTAAGCTACCAGTAATTTCGGAAGCTTGGAGAGACAAATTGAATAATGAAGTAACGGACGAGGAAATAAGAAAGGCAATACAGTCAACAAATCTGGGAAAGGCACCAGGGCCAGATGGACTTACAGCTAAATTCTATAAGGTAATGGCCAATGAGCTGGTACCATTCCTAAAAGAGGTGATCAATGGTGCTTTAAAGGATCAACGGATCCCAGATACTTGGAATGAAGCTAACATATCATTGATCTCCAAAGAGGGGCAAGACCTGACTAACGTGAAAAATTACAGACCTATATCGTTACTCAATAATGACTATAAAATCTTTGCGAAGATACTGGCGGAAAGAGTGAAGGGATGGCTTTCGGAAGTTATTGAGGAGCAACAAGCCGGTTTCTTGCCAAATAGACAGATCAGAGACAATTTAAGGACAGTGATAAACGCTATTGAATACTATGATAAGCGTTGTGATAAAGAGGTTGGTTTCTTCTTCGTTGATGCTGAAAAAGCATTTGATAATTTGAACTGGGACTTTATGTTTGCCACTATGGAAAAGCTACAAATGGGAGAAAGATTCATAAGAGCAGTTAAAGAAATATATAGAGACCAGAATGCAGCAATTGTGGTGAACGATGAGGTTACTAAGAAATTGACTATAGGTAAAGGAACAAGACAAGGTTGCCCGTTGTCTCCGCTGTTATTTATTCTGGTGTTGGAGATTCTGATGATACAAATACGACAAGATGAAGAAATTCGTGGAATAAAAATAAAAGACTTTTCATATAAGGTTAGAGCATTTGCGGATGATATAATGCTAATTGTGGAAGATCCAACGGAGAACATGCCAAAAGTGATAGAGAAGATTAAGGAGTTTGGAGATTTGGCAGGGTTCTACATCAACAAAAAGAAGTCAAAGATATTATGTAAAAATATGACTAAGCAAAAACAACAATTGTTAACGGAAATAACAGACTGTGAAGTAACAAGTAAGGTGAAATATTTGGGAATTGAACTGACTGCAAAGAACATAGATCTATTCAAGAATAATTATGAAAAATTATGGACTCAGATAGAGCGAGATTTGATTAAATGGAATAGACTGAACTTGTCATGGTTGGGAAGGATTGCAGTAGTTAAGATGAATGTGTTACCAAGAGTAATGTTTTTGCTACAGACAATACCAATTATCCGAGATTCCAAGCAGTTTGAAAAATGGCAAAGGAAAATATCAGACTTTGTTTGGGCAGGCAAGAAGCCTCGAGTGAAAATGAAAGTTTTACAAGACGCAAAAGAAAGAGGCAGAATGCAACTGCCCAATTTAAGACTTTATCACGATGCAATTTGTTTAGTGTGGCTGAAAGATTGGATGACGTTGAAGAATCGGAAACTATTGGCCCTAGAAGGATATAAAAAAACATTCGGATGGCACGCATATTTATGGTATGATAAAGTAAAAGCGAACTCTATGTTTTTACATCATTACATACGGAGAAGCCTATATATAACCTGGAAGAAATATAGAGATTACTTACAAGAAGGAACCCCCCTATGGGTGGTTCCATATGAGGTAATAGATCCGAGAACTGTCGATAATGAGCAACAGTGTTTAACATATAAGGAGATAACACGAATAGAATTTTCTAAACTTAAAATAAAGACGCAGGACGAGTTATCCCTAAACTATGATTGGTTTCAGTACAGACAGATCAGAGATCTCTATAATTCGGACTGTGCAAAGGGAGGGATAAGAATGGAGAATTCGGAATTAGAGCAGACACTTTTACAAGAAGACAAGAAGGAAATTTCCAAGGTATACAAAGTACTGTTGAAATGGTATACTGAAGAGGAAATCGTTAAAGTGCAAATGGTGAAGTGGGCCATAAATTTTAACAAAGAAATAACAATGGAGGCGTGGGAATACCTGTGGAAGAATACAATGAAGATTACGACATGTACTAATATTAAGGAGAACATTTACAAAATGATTTATCGTTGGTACATGACACCAAAGAAGATAGTGCTAGGGAATTCGAATACGTCTAATAAATGCTGGAAGTGTAAAAAACATGAGGGATCCCTGTATCATATGTGGTGGACGTGCGAGGTAGCAAGGCAGTACTGGGGGGAAATAATAAGAGTAATAAGTGAGATTTTACAATTTCAAATTAATAAGAACCCAGAACTCCTGCTACTGAATTTGGGAATGGAGGGTATTCCAGCTCAACACAGGACATTGTTATTTTACATGACAGCAGCGGCCAGACTTTTGTATGTGCAAAAATGGAAAGTACAAGAAGTGCCAACAATCGAGGATTGGATATACAAATTGCTGTATATGGTGGAAATGGACAAAATGACAAGAAAATTGAGAAACCTTGACCCAGGACAGTTTAACACAGACTGGGAGAAGCTGAAACAATATTTAGTGAAGAAATGGGAGGTGGGAGGAGAACTGTGGCAGTTTGAGAACTATTGAAATATAATAAAATGCAGAGGGGGGTGATTTTACCGGTGGGTGGAGAGGCAAATGTGAATTTCTAAGCAGTTATTTTATTAGACTAATATATATAGAATAATGATAGAAAGCAATTAAGTATAAGGATAGACTGATTAATATTATTTCTGGTAATTGTACAATGTACTAAATTGAATTGGTTTGAAGATATATAGGGGTCAAATTGATTGACGATTCTTGATGATAGTTGTATAATTGCATAATTAAAGCAAAATAATAATATAATTAAAGCAGAATGAAGTTGAGATATGTAGAAAAAGTAATATATAGAGTATAAGTTAAATTGGTTGACTTATATGAATGTATTGTTTATAGAAATATTTGAAATTATGCAAAATGGGACAAATTGTTTGTCTAATATGGCAGAAGGGACCAAAAGATAGAGTACAGAGTATCAAAAATAGTTAAAGAATTGTGATTAAAAGAAAGATATTATTTAGTTATTATTCCTATTATTATGTAGTTGTTAATGTAAGTAAGTAAGAGAATAGAAAGAATATAGTGGTATATAGATAAGCTTAGAAGAAACTGAAAGTATACGTTAATTAGACAGAATGAACTTAAAATGAGTAAGGGAAAAGGGACAAAGGGTTGGAAAACTGTTGGAAGTCAATAAAAAGGGGGGAAAGGGAGGGGGTTAGAAGTAGGAAACAGGGGAATTGAATGTAATGTGAAATAATATGATATCTAATCCAATAAAATTTTGTTAAAAAAAAAAAACAGTCCAGTGAGAGGCAAAGTGATAGTAGCAAACTGATTAATGAAAGGTCTATAAAAGTTGGCAAAGCCCAGGAACAATTGCAATTGCTTTCAGATGCCTCCCAATCCTTTACAGCTTGGACCTTGCCAGGGTCCATACTTATCCCTTTGTGGGACACCTGATACCCTGGATAATCCAACTCTGTCCTGTGAAACTCACATTTGGAAAGCTTTACATAACGTTTGTTTTGATGCAGGGTGGTCAGCACCTCTCTGACCAATTGTACATGTGACTCTAGATTTTTGCTATACAATAAAATGTCATCTAGGTAAACAATAACTCCTTTGTATAGGTGCTTGTGCAACACATCATTTATTAAATTCATGAACACGGAAGGCACACCTTGTATACCAAAAGGCATCACTAAATACTCAAATTGGCTCAGGGGAGTATTAAAGGCAGTTTTCCATTCATCCCCTGCTTTAATTCTTATTCTGTAGTATGCCTCCCATAGATCTAATATTGTGAAGATTTTGCCCTGGGCCAGCACTCCCAGCAGATCTTTTATGAGGGGCAAAGGGTAGGCATTAGACACAGAAACAGCATTTAGGCCCCGAAAATCAGTGCATAGTCTTAAGTCCCCATCCCTTTTTTTGCAAAACAGTACAGGTGCTGCATGGGGAGAGTTGGCTGGCCTGATGAAACCCCTCTGTAGATTCTTATCAATAAACTTACAGAGTTCCTCTCTCTCCACTGGGCTCATCGCATATAACATCCCTTTGGGGAGACTCTGCCCTGGGATCAATTCTATTGTATAGTCTGTAGGATGGTGGGGAGGAAGTTCATCTACCTCCTCCTCTTCAAAAACTTGCTTCAAATCATGATAATCCTGTGGTATGGTAGCCAAGTCATCTTGGGTTAAACATACCATCTCCAGAATAGGGGGGGGGGGGAGTTGCCCTCCATTTTGCTTTCCACACATGCTCTTGGCATCCCTCAGCCAGGAAACATATATGATGATCAAAAAGCCATCTCACTCCCAGGACCACTGGGAATTTTGCCGTGGGGCTTATAACAAAAACTCTGTCTTCCCAATGGTTGCCCATTCCCATAGGTGTTAGCTCAGTTTCATACAAGCATTAGTTTCCTTTCATAGGGGATCCATCCATTTGCTCAAATTGGACTGGCTCAGCCAATTTCTTTAAGCTCAGCCCCAACCCAGTTGCTAAAGTGGGAGCAAGGAGATCTCTGCTGCATCCCAAATCAATAAGGGCTCTAACCCTTATGTGAGTTCCTCTCTAGGGATGCACTAAGGTGATGGGAATAAAAAATAAGGCCCCTTTGGGTCTCACCATTGGAGTTGGCATTGATGTTTTCTTGACCTGCCGGTGGATGCCCTTTACAGCAGGTCTTCTTCATTTCCTGTCACCTTGTCTTCCTACTCATTTCTTTTGCTCCCTGCAGTTTGTAAGTTCATCCGCTCTCCACTCATTGCCGCTGCTGTGTTCCTCTTGGGCACCGTGGGCTCGTCCCCTCTCCTGGCAGGACATCTCAAGCCTCTCCAGCTCTGGTTCCAAGGTATGAGATGTGCTTTCATTGGGGTTCTTCCACTAGGGCATTCAGCTGCAAAATGACTGGCTCCACTGCACTTTAAACAGCGCCCTTGTTCCCATCACCTCTCCTTCTCAGTCAAGGGGAGATTGTTTCTTCTCCCCTGCTTGTAAGCCTCTTCGCATGCCATCCCCATGCAGCTTCCCCCAGCTCTCCATGGCTGCCCTGCCTGATGCTGAAGACAAAGCAGCTTGACAACTTGCTCTTGGTTCTCAATTTCACAGGCCAATTGAATCCATCCCAACAGAGTTCCCGGATCATCCTGGATCATTGCTTTGGCCACTAGATCTGGGTTTAGCCTAGCACAGAAAAATTAAACTTTTACTGATTCCGCCAACTCTGGGACTTTAGCAGCACAGGCTCTGAATTCGGACGCATATTCTCTTACCAGCCTCTTGCCTTGCCACAAGCATTTCATTTTTGTTCTTGCTCTCTCCCCTTCCAGAGGATCTTCATACTGCACACGCAAGGCACGAAGAAAACCCCTCACATTCCTTGGCCCTGGGGCTTGCGCAAAGTAGAGAGTCACGTACCACTTCGCTGCCTCTCCCCCCAGCCTGGAACCCAAGTAGCTCACCCGACTTTCTTCGTCTGGGAAAGAGGCGCCGCACAAACTCAGCCATTTGTGCCAGAAAATACTCAAGTTCCTCTAGGTCTCTGTCAAAACATGCTTCTAATTAACTTCTCCCCAGACTTGCTAGGGCAGCATTCCTGGTTGACCAGGAGGCTGCAAAGGTCCAGGTATAATAGGCTGTCCCAACAGCACATGTCCCCCTGGCTGAAATTGTCCATCAGGAATCCTCGGAGCACCCTGCCCGTCGGGAGGAGGGGGTGGCTGCTGCTGTTCATCCATGACCTCACACTGCCCATGTTGCATGGTCTCCAGCAGCACCCCTTGAATATTTCCCAGAAATGTGTGCATGTCACATCTCATTGTTCCCACTTCGGCCCAGAGCTGTTGCACTTCACTGGTGGCACTGGCTCTCGGCCGTTTCCCCTCCTTCAACTTTCCATCAAGTCCTGAGGGGAATGTCTCCCATGGAAGTGCACTCTGATTACCAAGTCTACTCCTCTGCCCTTTGCAGTCCATTGGGGACTGGGGGTGGTGTCCAGTGGTTCTTCACTGTGGGTTGCTAGGAGCCATTTTTGAATCGCCTCTAGATGTGCATATATCCTCATTTACAACTCCATCATCCGATACACATCATTCCTTAGCAGTCCCACTTCGTGCCAAAGCTGAGCAACTGCCTCACTCACCAACTCTCCTGTTACATCGGAGAATTCTTCCTCAGTTAGGTTGGGCTGACCTCCCTCAGCACTTCTCCAGTACCTTACAACGCTCCTGCACTGGGCCCACGCTCTGTGGCGGGGTCTTTAAGTTCCAACTCACCCTCTGGCAGTCCCCCATTCCCAGCATCCATGCCTCTTCCCGCCATTGCTCAGGCAGCAGGGTTCAACAGGCTCTGGGGTTCATGTACGCAGACTTGGAGAAGGAAAAAGAGGATTCCTAACAAACTATAAGCACCCTGCCAAGATATTTTACAAAAAACTCCACTGGTTGGTTTAATGAAGATTTATTATAAAAATCCAGTTCAAGGTATAATGAAGACTTTGTTAGGAATGACACATTATCAACAAACAGTAGTACTTGTAGTTCAAAGTACTGAGCCCCCTTTCTGGGGGTTGGACGTTCGGCCTGTGAGAACCTAGGCACTCAAGGTTGACTTGTCAGTACTCCAGGCTGAACATCCTCTGAAAGAGAAAAGAAACTGCAGCTGTCTCATTCCCCTGGAAGCAGAGGGGGAGGAATGTAGATGCCAACCTCCTGACAACTACAGACTAACACGGCTAACTCCTCTGGATCTATGGGTATATACATGCAAATTTGCAAAGGTTTAAAAACCATCAGAAATCCAATTCAGAGCTGAAGAAATGTTGAAACAGAGCATAAGCAATTCCATGAATGACATGTTAAACAACATAGGGACTACCCAGTAGGATCATACTTATAGCAATAGTAGTGAAGTCTATGATCCCTCAAGTTTATAGCAGTAGAAATAAAGACTGTGGTCCGTCCTTATCCCTTTACTGATGGGTTCCCTATCCCTTTACTGATGGGTCTCTTGAGACCACTTCCTTACAGTACAGTCCTATCTGAGTTAAAAGCCCTCTTGAGTAATTCAGTTTTGCATCATTTGTAGAAGGCCAAGAGAGTGGGAGCTTTCCTACCCTCCTCAGCTAGACCATTTCATAAGATGTGGGCCACCACAGAGAATGCACATGTACAAGTCATTGTTGATTTTGCCCTAAAGAAGGCCCTGTTCAGATGAATGATGTTGCCATGGTGGAATATAGGGAGAGTGGCAGTGCCATAGATATGATGGACGAAGGCCATGAAAAGCTTTGTAGATGATAGCCAATACCTTGAATTCGGTTTGGTAACTGATAGGTAGCCAGTGGAGTGACTGTAGAATGGGAGTAATATTCATGATCTTCCTAGCTTCTGATAATAGCTGAGCTGCACCAACCTGAGTCTCCAAGTTAACTTAGAGGGAAGACTTATGTACAGTGCATTGCAGTAATGAAGTCTCAGTTGTTACTATGGCATGGATCCAGGTGACCAGATCAGCTGTGTCAAGAATGAAAGCATAGAATATTACCTCCCCACCCCACATTGGACCATTCACATTTGGGAGTACTAATTATTATTCCTAAGACCAAACTATATCCTCTGTGCACTTCCTACTTAAAATGCACCCTTCTGTTGCTAAATAACAAGTAAGGTTTACTGGGTCATGTTTGCTTAGGGTTGCAGCCAATTCCCAGCTTTATTAGTTGCTCTTATTTATGTGGCCCATAAGGTAATGTGACCAGCACCATGCCCAGGCATGATTTCCCAGCTTTCAGATGCTGATCTCTAGGATGAAGGCAAGTCATACTTGAACCCACAAGAATGTTGGCAACTAAGCATTCAGCATACGTGCTAAGCCAAGTGATGAAGAGGCAGTGTATGAGTAGAACAAATTGAAATAGAATTGCCATGTGGAGTACAGGAGGCCTTTATGGCTGCAGATATGCATCATCTGCACCTAACAATTTATTCCTTTTGAAGTAGGGTGTTTGAATCCTTCTCTTTGTTTTTTTTAAAAAGTTTGTCACTTGTTATAACTTCAGAATGCAAACATTCCTGCCTGTGTGTCAGATGTTTTAACGTATGGTACACAAACTAATTAAATCATCACATATGTCTATGAATTTGCAGTTCCTGGAATAATTTTGACAATATGGAACACAATTTGCATAATTTGTGCCGATTGTTACAGAGCGCACACAGCAATACAAAGTAGGTTTTTTGATTATTTTATGACTTCTGTCACATTCATATTCAGCAAAGTTCAATTTTGCAATACAGAAGATGTTCCAGTTTAAAACAAGCTGTCTAGAAATTCATTTATTCCTCTAATGCAGTGCAAGAAAGGAATGTCCTTAACAGCTCAGGACATCCTCTGACAAGGATTCATATTATAGCTCTCTAACTGCCCATCAGTATCACAAGTACAAGGAGTGAAAAAACCTCTGTCTCTCCTATCATAAGCTGCTGTAGAGGCCAGCCATGTTTTGTGACTATTTTGCTCTCTTCTTGTGGCCCAGCTTTCCTTGGGCTAATTTTACATTCAAAACATACACAATAGCTATAAGGTTCTTACCAGTGCTGCTACTCGACACACCATACCACAGAGTGGATGCCAGCCCACAGCAACTATTGTGAAGAAATGAATAAAGAGCATTATTAAAGGAAAATCACAAAGGTCAGAGGAGGGGAAATCTCATTCATACACATACCCTGGGGGCTCCCACTTCCCCCCTTGCTTTGCTTTCACTCCATTCTGTCTCTGTTCTCAGCCCACATGCTCATTTCTTCCACCGATTAGCCAGTCTTCCTGCCTGTCACCTCCTGCTTCCACTTCTCTCTGCTCTGGCTCTTTGTCCACCCATTTCTTCGTCCTTGCTTTCCCCACTCACCACCCCTTTCTCCTTATTGCCATGCCTGCTGCTGACTCATCAGTCTAGTGAAGCAGCTCATCACAATGGCAGCAGACTTCTCATTGTGAAGGGTGCTTCAGCAACCCCCAAATAGTGACCAAAACCTCCTGAGCTTTTGGGAGGGGTTTCCCTTATTTTTTACTGTATTTTTATGCAAGCCCAGCTATTTCACATATGATTGGGACGAACTCCTTTCCCAATATGCGAGAGACAAAGCCAGATGCTGCCAGCCAACTTAAGGTTTTCCTGTATAACTCATCTGCTGTGAACCTTTTTCAGTCTGGTTCCAGGCCAGGCTGTGGGACTGAGAGCCAAGCTACAAGTGACGCCTTACACAGGTTGGACACTTGTCAGCTTCCCTCAAGTTTTGATGGGAAATGTAGGCATTCTGGTCTTGCAGCTGTAATGGAGAGCCAAGCTGTAAAACCAGGATGCCTACATTTCCCATCAAAACTTGAGGGAAGCTGACAAGTGTCCAACCTGTGTCAGGCATCACTTGTAGCTTGGCTCTAAGAGTGTGGATGGCTTTAGTTGATGATCTCTGTCTAAATGTAGATAAAGCCTATGCCATTGCTCCTACTGGATCTATCAGCAGCCTTTGATTTAGTGGCCCCTGCCATCTTGTTGAGATGTTTAGAGGGAGAAGCAGGCATCAGGCATTGTACTTTGGGTTAGTTTAAATTGTTCCTTATGGGCTAGCCTAATGGTTGCTACTGGAGAGAACAGTTGTCATTGTGGTGCGATTTATCCTGGGGAATTCCACAAAGTACTGTCTTACCCCCCATGCTATTTAATCTCTCTATAAAGCCCTTAGGAGAAATCATTCATGGTTTGGGAACTGGTTGGCATCAATATGCTGATGACAACTAAGTCTGTATTTCTTTATTACAGCTCATTGGGGCTGTTTCAGTTAGGGGAAATGGAACAACACAAAGGGTTAAATCCAGGGCTTTTTTTCCAGCGGGAATGCGGTGGAACTGAGTTCTGGCACCTCTTGAAAATACTCGGCAATAGTGCATGAAAATAATATTATTTCAAAGAATCCCATATGTTTCTTCCTCATTTCCCAGAATTCCGCCACCTCTTTTCCCAGAAAAAAAAAACCTGGTTAAATCTTACCTCTACCTACTGCACAATCTGCACATTCCAGATTGTGCTCTGATTTGGCGGCTATTTATAATAAAAACACTTGTGGGCACTGGACATGTAAGTCCCAACATCTTTTCTCATCTAACCCTTAGATGGAGGTGAGTTCTTGCTCTATGGCACTCACTTTCATTTGCTCCCCTTTGTGTGTTTCAAAGAAGCCTTCAAAGTTGCTTGCTGCTAATTTTCATTTGCTAGTTTTTTCATGTGACTCACAGCATCTGCAGTTAGTATCTCTTCTATTATTCAATCTCATTAGCACAGGTCTTACACTTGCATTTGGCATGTGCTTTGCCTAATAATTTTCTTGTATAATTTTGGGGCATATTGGTTTTCTATTAATATTTAATGTTTGGTGCTATAGTAAATGTCAGTAGTACGAGGCACTTCTCTGAGTTCCACAGAACCGGGCAAAGGCCACAGAATATCTACACAGATTAGTCTGAGGTAAGAGTGAGCCTATCCAGTTGCTTGGCAACCTTATGAATTAGTGGCATAGTTGGTTGTCAATGCTGGGTACTGCAATTATGCAAATAGGTGTGAGAAGGAAGGGAATTAGTATAATTTCACAGAAACACAGCTGTGCTATGGTTTCTCTTCTGTAGCTTCTATGGGAGAAAGCTGGGGGGGGGGGGGTGTCTCCAAGACAAAAAAAATCACATGTGGACTAAACTTACACAGCAATGTGTAAGTTTAGTCCACAAGTCTGAGGCTCAGTTAATTCAAAGTTTTAAGCAGCAAGGGCAGCAGGGCAAGGGCTCCAGAAGGGGAGACAGTCTGGCATGGCAAAGGTGGCAGAGGGCTGTGAGAAAATCTGTACCCTCTGGAACGATCTCCACTGGCTTTGTCTTTTAAAATTACACTTCCCAGATAACATTGCATCTCCTGACACTTGACAAACATGCGCCCAGGAGTCTCATGTAGAGAGACTCTCAGAAGCAATCCCCAGCCAAGGGGCGGGGTGATCATGGAGACTCACTGAAATTGCATTATGTGGCACTGCAGTGTCATTTCTAGATGTGTAACCAGGAGCGATGTCAGTGCATCATGGAATGCTCTAGGATTTCTGTGAAGCATTATGGTAAAAACCATAGAGATTCATGGAATCCTAGAGCATCCCATAACATTGTGATATTGCTTTTGGTTATACAGTTGAAAATGATTTCATGGGATTGTGGGCAGTTGTGATTTACATTGTGGTGCTTTCCCCCTCTGTATGATTACAGCTGGTCACCACCAAAGGAGGACCATTGCCTACTATACAAGGGCAGAAAGCCAGCAGCAGTGGCTTCTCCTTGCTGCCCCCAGGATTGTGCCTCCTCCAGATCTGCCTCATCTTCAGCATTCTGCTATGCTGCCTTCTGCAACATCAGCAGCACCCCCACCTCCCCTTCTTCATCTACAGCCTTTGCTGGTTGCTCACTCACCAGCCGACTTTGTACACAGCTGAGCAAATGCTGAGAGATGCTAAGAGTAGTCCAGAAGAAAGCGTGCCATCTGCCCTCTTAGGCAGGGCTAGGACTGCCAGCCAGCGACTGGCAACTAATGGGAATCTATGGGGAGGGCAAACAGGGACATAGAGGGCACCATCAAATGATGATGTGACATCAATTCCAAGGACAAAGAGGTGATGTCGTGCCTCTCTAGGAATTTCTGAAAACTCTATGGGAAAACCATAGTTTCTCATGATTCCTAGAGCCGAATGGCATCAGACCCCAGAAATGACATCACACTGTCATACACAAAACTCTTTATAGGGCACTGCATCCTTTCATCGTTAACAGGGAGTATGCCCTTTCATGCTGTGGCATAGGGTTGTCAATCTCCAGGTGGTGGCTGGAGATCTCTCAGAATTACAAGTGATCTTCAGGCCACAGAGATCAGTTCACCTGGAGAAAATGGCTGCTTTGGAAGGTGCCCGGGTGTCCAACATGCAGTACCTTGAGAACTTGCTGCCACAGCTTGGGCAGAACAACAACTTGATTCCTCCACAGCAGGCAGCCCTTGTGTACTGAGAGTTCATGCTGCCAGGAACTGAATGGCTGGAACTCCTTGGCCACGTGGCCCTCCAGCTACCCGCTCCACACCCAGTTGAGAACACGAGCCAGGGTGCGGTCCTTGGCAGATTGTGCCACGACATCAGAGATGAGAATTGGTGGCCAAGGAAGGTCTTCAATAAGCAGGATGTGGTGGGCCAGTGATGGATCGACCGCAGTGTCTGGCAGCAGAAGGCAGCTAAGGGCATTGGCGTGGCCCAACGCCTTGCCTGGGTGGTGCTGCAGATCATAGGAGTATGTGGACAGGAACACAGTCTAGTGCAACATCCGAGGCAACAGGATATGTGTGGCATCTGTTGGTTTGGTGTGAAAAGGCCCAGCAGCAGCTTGTGATTGGTGGTGATGGTGAAGTTCCGGCCGTACAGGTAGTCGTGGAATTTCTTGACTCCTGCGACTATAGCCACTGCCTCCTTGTTGATTTGAGTGTAATTGCACTCTGCAGATGACAGCATCCTGGAGAAATAGGTGATCGGGACATCCCACCCATTGGGCATCCTGTGGCTTAGGACTTCCCCAATGCCATATGGTAAGGCATCACATGCAAGGACAAGGGGCTTCCTCTCATCGAAGTGCATCAGGACATTCTCTGATGACAAGAGGTCTTTTACAGCTGCGAATACTGTGGCTTCTTTCTGGCCTCAAACCCAGAGGGTGGAAGATTCCAGAAGGCAATGTAGGGGCTCCGTGACCGATGCCTTGTGCGGCAAGAATGTGTGGTAGAAATTTAGGAGTCCCGGGAAGGACTGCAGCTCCTTCTTATACTGTCAGTGTATGTGCATCCCAGCACCGAGGCCGCAGGTGAGCCAAGCAGAGTCATACACCAGTACAGGCTAGTGTAAAAGCTATATACATTTATTTACAGAACATATAGTTCACAGTCATTCAAGCAGACAAAGTGCTGCGCCAGCCAGCCTGTTTTACAGCAGAGAGAGACTATACAGAGCATATACACTTATATACATATCAGCACTGACAATTATCCAATTAGCAATCATGCTGAGTCATTTTAGCTCCTCCTGAGTCATGCTGAGTCATCTATCCCCTCCTGTATTGCATCGTCCAGGCAGGGGAGGAACCAGATCTGACCAGCTCAAACCAAATAGCACATTCAGCTGTTAGGAAGCTGTCAGTGATCATGGCCACTAAGTGCCTGCTGTCTTACAGCAATATTGTCTAAAGCAATATAATGCTGACATAGACTCGGGTGCTGGTGCGCTGCAGATGGTGTAGACCTTGGCTGGGGTTGGGTGAATGCTGGCAGCATCTATGAGGAACCCCAGGAACTCAACTTGTGGAACTCCAAACTGGCACTTCTTCTGCTTGACTTTCAGGCCTGTATCCTGTAGCTTGCTGAGAACAGTTCATAGATGCTCTGCCAGTTCAGTCTCGGAGCTTCCGGTGATCAGGACATCATCAAAATATGGAATGATGCCTGGAATTCCACAGAGGAGGCCTTCCATGATGCTCTGGAAGATTCCTGAGGTGACATTGACGCCAAACTGTAGGCGCTTGACTTTGAACACACTCGATCGTGTCATGATCGTCTGTGCTTCTGCTGTGGCATTGTCGACTGGCAGTTGCTGATAGGCCTAGGCAAGGTCAAGTTTAGCGAAGATCTTTCCACCATTCAGTGATGCCAAAAGTGACTTACGACTGGTACTGGGTATGTGTGCTGTGCATTTGTAATCTGCACTGATTCTAACTGCTCTGTTGGGCTTGAGCAGCGTGACTATCGGTATCTCCGATTTTGCATGTGGAACCAGCTCCAGGACTCCCCGCTTGATCAGCTGGTCCAGTTCCTCATCTATCTTCGGCTTGAGAACAAAAGGAACTCGATGAGGCTTCAGGCGAATGGGAGCCACTGCTGGGTTGAGGTCTAAGGATAATGGCAGGCTGCTGTACTTCCCCAAGGAACTGTCGAACACTGCGGGGAACTCTCTACAGATGGCTGTGACGTCGACATGGCTGATCTGTTGGACGCCCATCACTAGGATGCCCAATGGTTGGAACCATTCTAGGCCAAGTAGACTTGGTTGGTGGCCCTGGGCAACCAGCAATCGAAGCGGGCCCTTAAAGTCCTTGTAGGCTACCTGGAACGTGCCGATGCCCACAACTGGCACTCGGTGGCCCTGGAAGTCTTTGAGGAGCAAATCGAATGAATCGAGGCAGTGGCTGGACAACTTGGGACAGATGCGCTGGAACGTGCTAGAGGAGACAATGGACAGTGCAGACCCAAAGTCAACTTCCATCTCACAGGGCACGTTTTGTATCCTCACTGTCACCTTGATCTTGGCACATATTGTAGCGTTAAGACGGAAACGCTGTTGGTTCTGGCCGGTGACATGCGACTCCGTGACGATGCATCATGGAGCCGAGCGGAGTGGCAGGCATGGGCGATGTGTCCAGTTTTTGTCATGTCTGCATGCCATTCATCCATCCCATTCATGTATTCTCTACTCTCTGTATTGATCTGACCACTGTATCCTGTGTGCTTTCATGTCATGCTCATACAATGTAACCATTATATTCATGCTATCCTTGGCCTGCCTAAAAATGAAAGTACTAATGCTGAGAGAAAGTAGCCAGCCTGTTATCTCTGAAAGTATGCTTGTTGACCTTGCAGCTGTACTGTAACTCCTCACAGGGGAAAGAGGGAGTTTGATTCCTTGTTATCTTCTGTCTTTCTCTGTCCAGACAAAGCTATTATGTTCTCATGGAACTTTTTAGGATTTTCGCACCTAAATGCTAATCGCTCAGAGGGAGGAGGGAATTGTGCTCCATATATCAATCGTGCATATGCTTGTATAACCATTCCTGCCAACTTACTCACCTATGGATGTACCCATGAACTTAATGGATCTCTAAATAAAAAACGTTTTCAACCAATGCACTGGAGTGCTTGCTGTGAGGGGTTTGAAGGTCTATCTGCCATGGACTGCCGTCCCTAGAACTGACAGTTTTCCTGCATTCCGGAACCTACTTGACCTTCTCTGGTGGGACTCCCCACAGCTGGCACAAGTGACCTCCTGGAATGACTGTGTCCCCTCTTGCTTCTGGCTGGTGACCTTTGTGCACAAGACCTCATTGTCATCCTCATCTGTAGAGCAGAAGTCCTCCCTGGTGGATGGCTTTGGTCTTGCAGGAAGGAGGGGGGCTGAGCACCTGTTGGACCTCCTTTGTTGACTGCTCTGTGGCTTCTGCGGCGATGGCCTCCTCATAGGCTGTCTTGAAGTCCAGGTTCCTCTTTGCAAAAAGCTGTCTTTGGAGCCTCTCATCCTGGAGGCCACAAACTAAACGATTGCAGAGGACCTCCTCAAGGTCAGAAAATTCACACAGGCACGCAGCCTTTCTTAGTGCTGTGACAAAAGTGGCAATTGTCTCTCCCGGGGCCTGGTCTCACTTATATAAAGTGTGGTGACATGCAATTCTGGAAGGCTGTGGCAAGAAGCGCTCTCGTAGCTTGGCCTTGATTGCTGCGAATGACACTGCCTCTAGTTCTTCCGGTGCCACGAGAGGGTGGGCAATCTCAAAGGTGGATCACCCACAGATGCTGAGGAATGTGGCCTTGGCACGCTCAGCATTGGTGATGTCATTTGCCATGAGGTGAAACTGGAATCAGGAGACATACGAGTCCTAGTCCTCGGCAGCAGCGTCAAACGGTTCGAAATGGCCCTTGGCTGCCATACTGATGGCTGCCCCAAATGCACATGTACTGGTTGGCCGAGGTGACAATTCCTCGCTGGTAAATGATTCATCTCTAGTCTCGGGACTGCCTACCTAAGCAAGATCCCATCCTCGTCACCAGTATTATGTAGTGGGTACAACAGTTCAAGTGATTTCCAATAACTCTTTTATTAACAGAAACATCACCACTGAAAAGCACAAAACATCAAAACGGCAGTTATAGAACACTCAACTCACCACCCAAGACCCACGCCCAAGACAGAATTAACCAATAGCAGAAATTCAGTATTCAGAAAGCCCATTGGCTAGTCCTCAGTCCACAGGAGTGTCCTGATTGGCCAGCTCCATGAATCCAGCCAATCTGATTGCAGCTTCCAGAAGCCTCTCTGCAAAGGCTTGTTCGCTTGAAGCTCTTGAAGCTCCCAATACACAACAGGCATTATACCTTTTTAAAATCCCATCCCCAAACTCCACCCTCTCCAGGTCCACACCCAAAATCTCAATGAATTTCCCAACCTGGAGCTTTGACCAGTCTTCAGTTAGTGAACAGCTGCTCCCTCATCTGAGAGCCCAGAGATACAAGCAAAAAGGGCTAACTTACATACTAATAATGTAATGGTGAAGATGTCCTGCAGCTCACAGTCAGAAAACATGGGCAACTTTGAACTCTGATCTGCAGCAGACATCATTTTACTACCACAGGCTTTCCGCCACTGCCCCCCACCACGATACCTCCCAGTTGAGAAGCCAAGCGAGTCAAGATTTGGAGTATCTATATAACCTTGAATTATGCTAGTAAAGTTTTATTAGCCAGATGCTAATGTGCTATATTGTTACATATAGCAAAGTTAGAAGCCCATAATATTTCTTCATGTTCCCATATCTTCAGAACTTGAACTACTCAGAGGGGTCCCTATACAGCTACCCTGACAATTTTATTGTTATTTCAAACAGCAGCTGCATATAAAATTCCCAGAATTGCATGATCTGCTGAGGCAAGATAATAAAGAGAAAAGTTTCTAAAATACGTCGGAGGCAGATCATCATACTGAACCACAGCAACTTGTCAAGTCCCAAGGATTAGCCTGTGGTTAATTTACAACTTCTCTTCCTCTTTGCCACCCCCACCCCCCCAATACAGATAACCTGCAAGTCTATGGCACTTGATAATCCAACCTGAAACTATGTAGGATTCCAGAAAGTTCACAGACAGAAAATTCAATAGAATACATTTTCTTTTTCAGAAGGTTTTTCCCAGACTAGAAAGGACACCTTCCAGGCTTTGGCATCAGCTCAGGCCCAGAAGAGTTACCTAGGATGATTATTCTAAAGCTCCTGTGCTTCTTTGATAAGTGAAGTTGTTTGCAGCATGCCAAGAGAACAGTTACGTATGATAGCCTGGAAGAATGTTTCCACTTTCAAAGATTGCTGCCTATAAAGCTAAAGAGATGGTTATAATATTTCAAACCTATAGACACAAATAATTACTAGTCTTTCCTCTACCAGTAAATAGTAACTGTTCTGCCATAAAAACACATAGACTTCATATTCTCCTTTCAGAAGTTTTGGAAACTGCTTGTAATTGTTCTGAGAGATCTCAATGGACCAATCGTACAAAATATCTCTACTAAGATCCATTTAACATGGAAATCAAGGTCAGGTTTCCTTCCACCTGATTTGATAAAAGGTATTTCTGAAGAAAGAGTTTCTGAAGAAGGAATTTCTCATCTCCTTGGGGGGAAAAATCTGCAGCATTTCCACTGGGTTCTAGTAGGCTCACCTCCCCACTAGCATCTGCTGCATCTCCCCAGGTAGACAACCTATATTTTAAGGGAGGAGGCAGTTAAGAGGAGGAGGCCACAAGTATTCAGATGAGCTGATAGCATCAGTTCATGCTGATATTCTAGAATTCTCCTCAACAGGAGAGAAAATGAAATGTGAATAAAGGACTTTATAAGCCACGGATATCTGGAGACACCATCATGGTGCATGGATATTTCAGCAGTCCTTCCAATGGGTTTTTCATATCTCCAATGGTAAGATTTTTCCAACAGAATTGTCTGCTAAGTACATAATTGAACAAGGCTGGGATCTAAAAACACAGTGAATGAAAATAATCCCCATGGAATTCTCAGTAGATGTGATGAGGGTGCATGGGACCATGGTCCAGATGAGAACCTGCATCTAGACCATCACAAACTCTTTTCTCTAGAAAATTATTTTCCATATTGCTCTTTTGCAGTGGTCCTGAAAGATCACTGACACACTCTGCAAGGTCCAGCATGATCAGACTATGGCAAAGGTAATAACTGTTTGTTCTTCACTGGATGTGATTAAAGTGGTGTGGAGCAACCATGTGGTAGAAGTAGTTGCTTTTGCTCTGTGCTGGGCTTTCACCAAAAGTGATGCTGCTGTCACCAATGCAGACAAACCAAGAAGCACCAGAATTTCTCGTCCCCACTAGAATGCTGGAAGCACCTGACCAAAGTGCTAGGAAGTCTGTAAGGGGGTGGAGGCAAATTGCTTCAGATTAAAATCACAATTCAACCCTTTATTTTTTAAAACGTTTTTATTGAGAAGATTTACATACAGTAGTTATAAAGATACATATGAAAAAGAAGATACATCATAACAAAAAGATACAATCGTAACAAACTTCACTGTATTAACTATATACATAGAACCCAATTTTCTAACGATGATGTTTACTTTTGTTTCTTTCATCAACCTAAATTTTTAATTGTATTGATTTTGACATTATGATACCATTTGTTTGGTTTTATGAGTTGAGAATAATTTGCTATAGCTGGTTTGTAGTTTATACTTCATTTTTGGTAACATATTAAAAAAAAGTAACCATTTGTTTTAGAATAGTGCTATTTTAGGATATATGTTAGATTGTTGTTGACTGCTATTTTTTCCATGATAAAATGCTCCCATACTTTCTAGAACCATTGGTCTATTGATGGAGGTATTTGTTTATTCCAACATGAGGTTATCACTGTTTTTGCTGCTACTAACAAACTGGTTAGGAGATTGCATCTTATCATAGGGATATTGAGATTTTGCCTTTGATCCAAGAAAATTAGCTGGGTTGAAAGTGGAAATTTGTAGTCAAGTATGGTATATGTGTTGTAGTACCTCCTGTCGAAATTTGTTTATTATTGGGCATTGCCATCAGAAATGTGCATATGTTCCAATTTCTCCACATTTTCTCTAGCACAGGGGAATATGATGATGTAATTGCAGCTAGTTTTTTTGTGTGTACGGTACCACCATGTTATGATTTTGTATGTTTGGAGTTTTGTGTTGATTTCTTGAGAGTTGAATAATTTTGATGTCCAGATTTTTTTCCCATTGGCCAGTAGTTAATGCTATGCCACAGTCCTGTTGTCATTTTTTCTGGAAGTTTGTTGATTTGGGTTTGCTGATTTGGATGATAATTTTATAAATTTTGAAGATAAGGCCTTTCCTGGTTGGATCTGACTGGTCTAATATGTTCTCAAAGTCTGGTTTGGGTTTTTGTAGTATATCCATTAACTGGATTTGTGTAGCTGTATGAGAGAGTTGGAGAGATGAGAACCAGAAAATAGTCTTGTTTACTTTCTTTTCTAGTTCACCTTTTGTTAGTATACCTTTGTTTGATGTTATATCTATTAGTATTATGATGTTCAGTTGTCTCCAATAGTTGCAGGTTGTTTGATCTTTTCCAGGTGGAAACCAGTCTTGAGATAAAAATGTGGAGTAGCACGATATTTTTGGAAAAAAATTTCCTCTGTAGGAGTCCCAAACATTGAGTATTTCCATTAAAAATGTATTTATTTTTATCTGAGATGGGTGGGGGCCACATTTACTCCACAATAGTTCTTGCATTGTCATGGGGTGATATAGAGATTTCAAAATTTGTAACCAGTCTTCTTGTTCTTTTCTCTGTAGCATCCGTACTGCGTTTGTGAGACAGATAGTGTTTGCATATGACATTAAATCTGGGTTGTTGAAGCCTCCATTAGCAGTTTTCTGTCTCAGGACTTGGAAGGAGATTCTCGGATGTTTATAGTTCCATAGGAAACTATTGAGTACGGATTGCCATTGTTTCACTGTTTCTGTTGGTAGTGATATTGGGATGGCACAAAAAAGGAAGATTATTTTTGGAAGAACAAATGCTTTGACTAAATGCTGTCTGTCATACCATGAGTTTTGCTGTTTGTTCCATTTGAATAAGTCTAGTTTTATTTCTCTGATTTTCTGAACGTGGTTATATTTTATTAGATGGTTCAAGTTAAAGGGGATATTAACTCCAAAATATGGAAAGTAATTGTTGACTCATTGATAATTATATTTTGAGCAGATTTTCTCTTTGGTTTGCTGTTTGTTTAATGTTAATAGGGAGTATCGTTGATTGTTAGGCCAGAAGCTTGAGCATATAGACCAAGGGTTTCCTGTAGATGTGGTAAGGATTCTTCTGGCTTCATGATAGCATGTCATCAGCAACATACTTAACTTATGAATTTTGAAGCTATTTTTATTCCTTGGATTTGTTTGTTTTCAGGAAACCTAGCAGCTAAGGACTCTAAAGTGATGGCAAAGAGCAGTGGTGAAAGGGGACAGCCTTGTCTTGTCCCTCTGGAAAGCTTTATTATTTCTGATGCTGTTCCATTTATTTTTATTAGAATTGTTACTTATGTGTATATTGTATTAGTTGCGCGAAGACATTTATTTCCAAATTTCATAAATCTTAGGAGTTCTTGTGGGTAAGTTGTTTCCAGAGACTCAAAGGCTTTTTCAATATCAAGGGAGAGGAGAATAGCTTCTGTCTGTTGTTGTTTGCAGGTGGCTAGGATGTTCAATATTTTATAGGTATTTTCTGTAATGTCTCTTCCTGGGATGAATCCAGATTGATCTTGATAGATGTATTGTTCTATTAATGAATTTATTCATTGCGTTATGATTGAGGTAAAGATTTTGTAGTCCTAATTTAGTAAGGATATTGGGCTGTATGAGGCTGGGCTTTTAGGATTTTTTCCTTGTTTGTGTATTACTATTATTGTAGCATTACTCCATGAAGAGGGCTGTAGACCTGTTTCTAAGATATTGTTGCTTGAGTTTGTTAATAGTTGAGCAATGGTCGCTTTAAATGTTTTGCAGAATTCTGACGGGAAGCTGTCTGAACCTGCTGCTTTATTATATTTTAATCTTTGGATCACCTCTTGAGTTTCCCTTAGTGTAATTGGGCTTTCCAGTAGTTGTTGGTGTGGCTCTTCAAGGTGTTTAATTGGTTTTGTGTGTGTAAAAATTCTTGAATTTTATCTTTGGAAATTTTTTTGGATGTGTATAACTTGTTATAGAAGTTTCTGAAGGTTTGGGTTATTTCTTTTGATTTGTTGTGTGTGAGTCCCTTAGAGTCTTGTATAGTTGATATTAATCTGGAGGCCCTCTTTTCTTTTGTTCTCCAAGATAAAATTTTAAGATGCTTTGGGGAGTAGAACCAATGTTTTTGTTTCAAGTATAAGAGATTTCTTTGTGTTTGATTTGTTTCTAGGGTGTCCAGTTGTTTGTGTTCATTTAATAGTCTTCAGTAGATTTTTTTGCTTCCTCTTTCTTTGTGTTGTTCTTTTCCATATTGCTTGTTTCTGTTTATTTTTCTTTTTATTTATGTATGCTGATTGCGAGATAAGGTACCCTCTTAATACTGCTTTAAAAGCATCCTATTTCATCAGAGGATTCATTATCTTTTATATAGTGTATGATGGATTATTCTGTTGATTTAACTACACTTCTGTTTTATAGAAAGGCTTTGTTTAGTGTCCAGTGATTTTCTAGAGTGGATTGTGGTCCAAAAGATAGTAGGCAGCTTGTCCATGCATGGTCTGACCAGGTTATGTTGCCAACGTGTGTGTTAATTACTCTATTCATTAGTTTTCCAGAGATAAGTATATAATCAATCCTGGTGTGAGTGTTATGCCTAGAGGAGAAGCATGTATAGTCTTTCTCTTGATTGTACATCTGGTACCATATATCTATTAGATGAAAATTTTCAGAATTGTACAATTCAACCCTTTATAACATCTCAAAAAGATGGGAAAAGATTGCCTTTCCCATTCTCTAAACCCTTTTGTCCCTCTTTCCATCTCTCTGTCTCCATGGAAAAAGAAATTACCATTAGAATTGATTGCTCTCAGAGCCTCTCTACACAAGACATCTTACATGAGAACATTCAAGTCAAGGGAGACACAATGTTAGCCAGGAAGCCAAGATTTAAAAGACAGATTTGGAATGCTTTATGAATTTCACCTCTCTAGAGCTGCCAGAGATTGCTCCTCAGAGGGTTCATTTATTTCCTCTTCACCTCCCAGAAGGGGCGGTGAAATTAACAGAGCCTTTGGGGAGGCAAAGAGGAAATAAAACACACCCTCTGAGAAGCAATCTCTGCCAATGCTAGAGATGTGAAATTGACAAAGCCTTCCCAGCTGTCTTTTAAATCTCGGCTTCCTGGCTAACATTGTGTCTCCCTTCATGTGAGCGTTCTCGTGTAAGATATCTCGTGTAGAGAGACTCTCAGTTAGGGTTGTCAACTTCCAGTTGGTGTCTGGAGATCTAGAATTACAACTAATTTCTAGTTCCCTTGGAGAAATTCTCTACTTTGGAATGTGGAATCTATGTCATTATACTCTGCTTAGGCCCCTCCCCAGGCTATTCCCTCAACATTTCCAGGAATTTCCCAACCCGGAGCTGGCAACCCTACTCCCAGTGAATATTACCTTCATTGCTATAACCACCTAGACAGAATCTGAACAATAGCTTCTCCAGTAGTAAAGCTTTTATCAGGAGGAAACTAGCTCATATTGCCTTTGCAGAGAGACATTCAGCCACTAAAGTTCTAATTCTGTCATATTTTGCAGTGCTAAAATAGCAAGGCAAACATAAAACAGTGCTACTGAAAATTGTAGATCTGTTCCCCATTATTTTAGGTGCAATATTGATATGCATTAAAATTCCAGTGTATTCATCTATCAGCATATGGGTACAGGTCATAAGACTGAATTACCTCAATGTCATTCTTTCCTGTAAGAACAAACCAAACCAGTTTTTGCATGCCTGAAGCCACTATAGAGAAACATTCATTTGCATACATTTTCCTGCAGAACTGGAATTCAAAAGGGTAATGATGCTAATAGGAAAAGAAACTTCTGGTATTTATTTAATGGAGGCTATGTAAGAGGCTATGGAGGCTATGTAAGAGAGAATTAGCAAAATGAATGCTTTTATATTGAAAAGGGCTTTCAAAGAGTTTTAATTGTTTTCAATGTTGGTATAACTGGTTAAAAAATGCAGACACAAAATATGGACGCTAAACATTGAACATTTTGAAAGAGTTTATACCAAATCATATATTGCAATGCACTTATAGACTTGCTTGCTATTCTGCCAAAGGTCAGCAGGAACATTGCTATGTTGTAAGTCGATTTTTGGATGTAACCTAGATATCTTTCTTTATTGCACAATAAATAATGTATTATCACAAAGCATTGACCTGTGCTACTTTTGTGTGTGCTTTCTCTCCCTTGCCTAATAACTCACATTTATCTTAGCCAACTGTTTTGTCTTTATCTTGTGACTGAAAAAACCCTGTAACTAAGTACTTTTATAAATAGAAACTCATGGTGTGCTTTCTACAAGGCTATTTTGAAAGGTAATACTAATATCATAAAGCATCAAATTAGTCTGTAGGATTACCATGAATCAAAAATTTTTAATTAGTTTGGAGAATTTTCTGATCTATATCTGTACAAAGACATATTTCCACTGTCCATTCATTTTCAGATGAAGCCCTTTCTCTTTGCTCTTTTTGTTTGCTATCGTTCACCAAATATAGTGCAATGTGTTTAAGTATATTCACCTGCAGTGCAATAAATTAGAACATTGGACTTTCCACATACACATATATCACATGGAGAACTAGATGCTAAAGAAACTTTAAAAATGGATCAACATTGTTGAAAAATATCCAGTCCTAATTTTGAAAGCAAAAACTAATAAAAGCTCATTTTAAATTTTAAAAAGCCCAAGTAAGTACTCTGCTGGCTTTTACAAGACATTTAAAGATCAGACTACAGAAATAAGTGGAAAGTAAATTAATACAGAAACTATTTGATTATTTTGAGACAAAGAAAGAGCCTCTTGATGTGCTTGGTTCTAAAGACCAGTCTTCCTATCTAGTGCTTTCCAACACTATTCATAAATATCAGCCAATATCTAGCTTTGGTTTGAGGCTGATCTAAACAGACTTCATAAAAGACAGAGATAATAACCTCTTATCCACTGTTTAAAGTACAGACCCCAAAGGTCTGTCAGAAGTTATCATAGGAATAGATGCAGGAAAGGACATAGATTCAGGAAAGGGCCTTAAAATAACGACAAAAACAAACAAACAAACAACAACTCAGTAGGATACCAGATAGCACTTGGGAAATGACAACCATGAGAAAGATTGTTCCATAAATAAAAAGCACCATGCAAATGGTAAATGATCATTTAAACCAGGGAGTATAAGTATATGCTGTTGAAAACAAAGAAAAGTCTTGTGTAGGCTTTGCCAGCCTCCAGGTGGTGGCTGAAGATCTCCCGGAATTACAACTGATCTCCAGGCAACAGAAATAATTTCCCCTGGAGAAAATGGCTGCTTTGAAGGGTGAACTCTAGGGACTCAGTGCCGGTGCCCCCCACTGAGCAGGGCTGGATCTAGGGTTGCCGGCACCCAGTGCAGCCCTTGTCTAGCCCTGTGTGTGCATGCACAGCACACACACACTCCTAGCGCTGCGTAATGATGTCACTTCTGTGACATCATCATGTAGGGTGGTATGCGTGCCACCCGCGCAGCAAGCCAGCTGCGCCACTGCCTGGCGCGCCGTGGACCTAACAGCAGTGGCACAGGTGGGCGCTGGGCCACGTGGGCGGCTGAGCACAGGGCTAGGAGGCCTTCCACACAGTTCACCTGCCCCGCTGCCCCTTGCCACCTGCGTGGCAAGCTAGCCGCCCCAGTGCCTGGTGCGCTGCGGAGCTGGTGATGGTGGCGTGGGTGTACACTGGGGTGGCTGGCTTGCCACACAAGAGGCTGAGCACAGGGTTGGGAAGCCCTCACCTGCCCCACCGATGGGGTGGCTGGCTTGCTGTGTGGGAGGCTGAGCGCAGGGCTGGGAGGTCCTGCATGCACGGCAAGCTAGCCGCTCCATCGGCGGGGCATGTGAGGGCTTCCCAACCCTGCACTCAGCCTCCCGCACAGCAAGACGCGGCGTGCTCCCGGCGGCTGGCAACCATGCCCGGCGCCCCCTCTTTGGCAGCGCTGGGGGCAAGCTACCCCCTGCCCCCCTCGATCTGGCCCTGCCACTGAGGCCCCTCCCCTCCCCAAACTCTACCCTCTTCAGTCTCTACCCCCCAAATCTCCAGGAATTTCCCAACCTGGACCTTGTGGTACCTCAAATCAACATTTTACTTAGTTAGAAATTCACTTAGTTAAAAATGTATACCCTGTTTTTCTCCCCAATGGGAACATTTTATCCTCACAACAATCCTGAGGGGTCGGTTAGGCTGACGGGGAGTAAAGTCACCCAGCAAGCTTCCATGGCAGTGGAGATTTGAGCCAGGGTCTGATGTGCAAAAGAAGAGAATAACATCCTTCAAGGGAACGGCAGGGTCTACTTAGATAGGAATGTGCAATCAGTACCATCTTTCTTGATGATACCTTTCCTTGTCCATTTCCAGATTGCTAATCTCAGAGCAATATCCTGGTTTTTTTAGAACAGTATAGAACTCTATTTCAGCTAGCAAGAGAGATAGTGGCTCTGCCAACACCCAAATCCTAGTCCAACACCCTAATCACTACACAATGCTGCCAGTGTGGCATTGAGGACTAGCACCCCCTTTGTGCACTTTATTGGCTGAATTCCATAATCAGTCAGTTAGTCCTTCTAGTGACACAAGACTTTTTTCTGTTTTAATTTAAACCAGCATCATGACTGTGCCACAGAGATTCAATGGATGTCCTACATGAACTCTTAAGGTTCCTAATTATCGTTCCAACTGACAATGACCATTTCCACATGTCCCTAATGGGACAGCCTGCTAACGGAACTTTGGTGGGTTATCTCACTCATTACATACGTCATTGTTCTCCGTGCGTGAGAGGGTCATGATGATCCCAGTTTTTAAGCATTTTTTGTGAAACCTGTTTTGTTTTGTCTTTATTTTTGATGCCGTTTTTTCCGCGCAATTATCTAGTGTAACGATGCATGTGGAGTCTTTTTTTCACTTCAGAAGAGCCGTCCCACAAATCTCCAACCCCTCCTCTTGCCATTACTCCTCACATGAGCAATTGGATAATTCCCCAACCTTTTTTTACTTTTTTAAACAGTCCTTGCACTATTACGATATCTACGTATACAAAGGGAATCATGTGGCAGTGCTTGCTACTAGACATGGCACGAACCGCATTACGAACCAAAAAAACCCACGAACTGCCTGATTGTCTGTTCGTGAACTGGCGTTCGTTGGAAGCCCGGTTCGTTGCGTTCGCCCATGGTTCATGAAGCCAGACAGTCAGGCACCATCAATCAATTCCCTTGGAAACGGAGCAGGGGGAATGCCTGAACTCTGTCTGCACTCCTTATGTCGCCCTGGAAACCTGAATCGAAGCCCAGCTTACCTTGATTGGCAGGTCTTCCTCCCAACCATGGAGCTGCAAAGTGGTTACAATTGGTTACATGGGAGAAGACACCCAGGGGGAGGGAGGGGGAAGGGGGGGTGTTCTGTAGCCATGAGCACTCCAATCTCATCCCTGCAAACCCTGATAGGCAGTTCTGATGGCCAACCCCTTGTACACTGGGCCAACGTCAACTGGTGGCTCTAATTGTATCGAATGGGAGTTTCCTGGGGGCCTCGGATTGGAGAGGGTATAACTCCAAGATCCCTATTGCAATCTTGACCAAACTTGGGTGCTGGCTGGAGGAGAGCCTGCTAAACACTCCCTGGGAATATGGGCTCTCTAAGTCCAAAGGGGGGGCGTTCTGACACCCACAAACCTCGAACTGGTTCATCAGCGGAAAATCTTCATTGCGGTTTGCTGGTTCGGGTTCGTCATTGGCACTGAACCACGAACCGTTGGTTCGTTAAATCTGTTTGGTTCGTGCCCATGTCTACTTGCTACACTGGATCACTTAGCAATCACAAGACTGTCAATCACAATGGGCCCTAGCAGCACTCCCCCCCCCATGCCTCCCCCAGCGGCATCAGTCGAGGGGGAGATCGGGGAAGAGATCAGGGGCTTCCTCTTCCTCTGGTGCCTTGGCTGCTGCTTGGCTTGTGCATGGGCCTTCCAAGGCCCTGCGGAGGTGGCAGGAAGCCCTGCCCCTGTCTGCTGCAGGAACTTGGGAGGTCCTTGCCACTACACTGAGCCTTTCTGTGTCTCTGGAAGCCCTGAGGAGGCAGTGGGGAGACAAACTGTTCCCCCTGACTTGCTTCTTATCCCTGCGTAATATGCCTGCATGGGGATAAGGAGTGAGTGGTCAGGAAAACAGTTTGCGTTTTATATAGTAGGATATGGAATCATGCGCTCGCACTACTCTACTGTTCACATATTTATGAAACGTTTTTGCATTTAAAACTTTGAGCAGGAAATCAACAGTAGAGAATGGTATACTACACCTGCCCAGTTTCTACAGAAGCTGAAAGACAGGACAATGGTATAGTGCAATTCCATATGTGCTCAAAAAAAAAAAGGAAAGGTGGATGGGAATGCACCAACGTCATTTGTGACAAGGTACAAATAAAGAATGTGTTTTCTGTTTTGGGACTTTTTTTCCACGACAAACACCCACAAAACACGCATGAGGATGATGCATGTGGAAGGTGAGTTCTCAAAGCAGATTGGGAAGATGCGGCTTTGGGACAAGGAAAACCTGAAACAATTGGAGCACTTGAAAGTGGCCAACGTCTCAGCTATTCATATGTTTTCTAATTCCTGCCTTTATGAACAGGGCTTGGCATGAGCTGGAATAAAGCCATAACATTCCTCATGTGGTTGTTCTGCAGAACAATTTGTTGGGGAAAAGCTGCATTAAAGCCAAATCAGAATTGGGCTCTATATCACAGGGCCTCTGCTGGTCAGGAGACCATATTCTGTTGCCTCTGGTTCAGCTCTTTCTGTGTCTAGCAATATTAAAGCCTCGTTCTTCTCAACATGTCACCTATATTTTCAGTGGTTAATAAAAAGGCCATTGGATGGTTCAGAGATGCTGGCTGAACATTGACACACCATGGTGAAAAATCAGAAGCTGTCAGATAAATTACTGTATACTGTATCTTGACCCAAGACAGAAAACCATTCTATCCAGTAAAGAATATAGATTATATCTTGAACCTAAATTCTCTTAGGTAATAATGAGACCATAACTGATTAAATCAGGAGATCAGAAACTTAGTTATAGTAAAACTCACTAATGATCCCTAATTTAAAGGGGGGAGGGAGGCAACTTGTCACGAAGAGTGTGGGCCTACAGACGTCAAATAAAACTCATTCTAAAGCGCAATAATTTTCATCCAGCTGCTTTTTGAGAGGCTGAACATTGTTAATATTTTTGGGAAAATGTGCCCTCAAATGTTCATAACTGAACAGAACTTCCATTCAATCCTATCTCCAAGATACACTCTTCCGATCAGTGCATATCAGTTAAATCCCATTTGCTTCAATGATCTCAGAGCAATGTATTGTCGAAGGCTTTCACGGCCGGAGAACGATGGTTGTTGTGGGTTTTCCGGGCTGTATTGCCGTGGTCTTGGCATTGTAGTTCCTGACGTTTCGCCAGCAGCTGTGGCTGGCATCTTCAGAGGTGTAGCACCAAAAGACAGAGATCTCTCAGTGTCCACTGAGAGGTCTCTGTCTTTTGGTGCTACACTTCTGAAGATGCCAGCCACAGCTGCTGGCGAAACGTCAGGAACTACAATGCCAAGACCACGGCAATACAACCCGGAAAACCCACAACAACCATCGATCTCAGAGCAGTCTGAAAGCTAGAATTCTGATTAACAGATTGATTGATTCCTGTCTTTCCCTGTCTCCTGCCTTCAGGTAGCAAACCAGGTACCATAGCATTTTTTTTAAAAAACTTCTTTGATAATGGAGACATGTAGCATTTTATGGTTCCTTCCAACTGAGAATCAAAAGCTATTTAACATATTAATCACTTTATTTATAACTACCATCTGCTGTTCTTAGGCAATTGACCAGCACTATCTAGAATAAATGTGTCTGCCTCTGCAGTTGGCTTGTTGTTTCCCCTCCTATTTGTCACTATAGCCCAGAACATGAGCAGAATTGGTAGGATCAGTGCCCAGCACTCCTCTAGGCCTGCCCCCTGCCTAACTATTGTGGCTGTCCAGTCAGTTACTCAACAGATTACAGTAACATTTTTGAGTGCTCATTATGAACCTTGCCTTCTGGCTTGTCCAGCAATGCCATCTTCCTTTCTACCACCACCCCTGGCACTGCAACAGCAGGCACCATCCCTAGGACCTGCATCACCTCCTCGGTTGGTACTTCCATGGACCCCAGTCTGCTTTTCCTGTTGGAATGGTGTCTGCCAATGCCTATAAACATCTCCAGACAACAACCCTGTGCCACACAGCAGACTTACCTTCCTCCTGCAGTAGTGCAGGCAACTCAATATCAGCCAGGCCCACAGGAGGTCTCTGGCAGCCCAAGCAGGGTGTGTGCAGGCCCCAGGCCACAGGGAAGTTTCAGAGGCAGCAGGAGTGAGCCAGACAGAGGGCAGAGCAAATGTCTCTCCCTAGGCTGAGTGGGAGGGACTGGGAGACTATGAAGTCTACCCAGTCCTCCCATTGGATAGGTTGGGAGAAGGGCCACCAAGGGAGGCTGGGTAGGGATTCAGAGGAAACCGAGGGAACTGGGAAAGAGGAACCCTTTAAAAGCAGGTTCTGGTGAGGGCTGAGGAGAAACACAGGGAGAGATAGTTGGGGTGCAAGGAGCAAGGTGGTGCAACTCCCTTTTCTGCCTATCTGAAGCTTGTCTTTGGTAGCTGGCAGGATGGGCACTGGAGAGGGAAGAGCCTTTCATTGTTTTCTAACCTCATCTGTGCTATATTCCTACCTTCTACATCTTATCCTCCAAGTCCTTTGCTTAATTTTTTGACGATGACCTTGTTTATTATTCTTTTTATTATTATTTCAGTTTATAAATCGCCCATCCTCAGGGGCTCTAGGTGGTGAACAACACTTAAAATCAATAAAAACAAGAAAACAATAATTCTAAAATCAACATACAATAAACAATAATAAAATAAATTAACCAAATACATTAAGGTGCAATGGTGGGGAGAACCCCCCCCCAAAGGTGGGAGGCTGACATGGCACCACCCCTTCAACCACCGAACGCCTGGTGGAACAGTTCTGTCTTACAGGCCCGGCGGAACAATAATATGTCCCGCTGAGCTCGGGTCTCCATTGACAGAGCGTTCCATCAGGCTGGGGCCAAGACTGAAAAGGCCCTGGCCCTGGTTGAAGTGAGGCAGGCTTCCTTAGGGCCGGGGACCACCAGTAAACATTTATACACTGATTGAAGCGGTCTCTGGGGAACGTACAGGGAGAGGCGGTCCCAAAGATATGCCAGTCCCAACCGCTCAGGGCTTTAAAGGTAAGAACCAACATCTTGAACCTGATTCGGAATTCAACCAGAAGCCAGTGCAGCTGGCGCAGGACAGGTGTGATATGTGACTGGTAGGATACACCGGTCAGAACCCGCCCCGCCACATTCTGGACCACTTCTAGTTTCTGGATCAGGCTCAGGGGTAGCCCAGCACAGAGTGAGTTACAGTAATCTAGCCTGGAGGTGACCGTTGCATGGGTCACTGTAGCAAGGTCCTGGGGCGTCAGGTAAGGGGCAAGTTGCCTGATCTGACGGAGATGGAAAAATGCGGACTTGGCAACTGCCATGACCTGGGCCTCCATCAACAGGGAGGCATCCAGGAGCACGCCCAGACACTGGCAACTTTGCCAGTGGTGTCCCATCCAGGGCAGGGAGCTGGATCCCAACATCTGGCAGCCCCCATCCCAGCTGCAGGACCTCTGTTTTCACCGGGTTCAGTTTCAGCCTGCTCTGTTTCAACCATGCCATCACAGCCTCCAAAGCTCTGGCCAGATTGTCCTGGGCTGTGTCTGTCTGGCCCTCCATCAAGAGAAAAAGCTGGGTGTCGTCCGCATATTGATGACAGCCCAGCCCAAACCTCTGCACCAAGTGGGCAAGGGGGTGCATGTAGATATTAAATAACATCGGGGAGAGTATCGCCCCTTGTGGAACCCCACACACCAAAGGGTGACGGGGCGATAAATCTTCCCCGAGTGCCACCCTCTATCCCCAACCCTGGAGAAAGGAGACCAGCTACTGTAAGGCTGTCGCCCTAATCCCCACGTTGGCGAGGCAGCTGGCCAACAAGTCATAGTCGACCGTGTCAAACGCTGCTGTGAGATCGAGTAACACAAGCAGTGCCGACCCACCTCGATCCAGATGCCTGCAAAGGTCATCTGTGAGGGCAACCAAAGCTGTCTCCATCCCATGGCCAGAACGGAAGCCAGAATAGAATGGGTCCAGGACTACAGCATCATTCAGGAATTCCTGCAGTTGTACCACCACCACCCACTCAATCACCTTGCCCAGGAACAGGAGGTTCAACACTGGGCGATAACTGGATGGGTTGGTGGGGTCCAAAGATGGTTTTTTCAGGAGGGGCCGCACCACTGCCTCCTTTAACGCTCCGGGGAAAACCTCAGAGCTCAGGGAGATGTTAACAATGGCCTCCAAATGGTTCCGTAGCGTCTCCGAGCTGGCCTTCACCAGCCAGGATGGGCAGGGGTCCAGAGGACAGGTGGTTGGCCTCATCCCCTGCAGGATCCTGTCAACTTCATCCCGGGAGAGCAGCCTGAAGTGATCTAATACAGACCCAGAAGACGGCCAAGGGGTCTCCCGTTCCCTTACTGTATCAACTGTGGGTGGCAGGCCATGGCGAAGGGACAAGATTTTGCCCGCAAAACAGCTCGCAACAGCCTCACAGCCAATAGTCAAATTAAGAATTTGGCGGTCTCCCTGAGAGAGGGAGACCAAGGACTGAACTGTTTGAAATAATTGAGCTGGGCATGAGCTAGCGGACGCAATGGAAGCAGCATAGAAATCCCTCTTTTCTGCTTTCACTGCCACTTCATAGTCTTTCATAAACGTTCTATAAGATGTTCTTGCCTCTTCGTTGCACCCTTGCCTCCACACTCACTCTAGTCATCGCAGAGACCACTTCATCTGGCAAAGCTCCTTGGTGAACCAAGGAGCTACCCGTTTGCAGGCTCGGAGAGGATGGCAGGGGGCAATAACGTCGATGGCTTCAGAAAGTCGGCCATGCCAATCATCCACCAGCTCATCTAACATATTGCCAGGGGCCACAGGATCCCGCAGAGCCACCTGGAAACCAATTGGATCCATAAGTCTCCTCGGGCAAGCGTAAATCCGCTCACTGCCCACCTGGGCAAGGAGCAGCATGCTCAGACGAGCCTTCAGAACAAAGTGATCCAACCATGGTACTGCATCATAGGCATCCAGGACCACCATCATCCCCACCCCCCAAATCAAATCCAGCATGTGACCTGCTGGATGTGTGGGAGCCAAAACAAACTGGGAGAGTCCTAGGGCCGCCATGGAGGACACCAGGTCCATGGCCTGCATGGAGGTGTCGTCGTCAGCATGGACGTTGAAATCTCCGAGAACCAAAAGCCATGGAATTCCAAGGCCCTGCTGGGCACCGCCTCCAACAGACCAGACAGGGAAGATGCAGGTGCAGTAGGTGGTCAGTACACCACACATATTGCCAACTTCTCCTCGGCATCCAACACTAGGCCCACACAATCAATGCCAGTAATTTTTGGGGTGGGGAGTGGTCTGAAGGAGAAAGACTCCTGAATGAGCAAAGCCACGCCTTCCTCGCCAACCACTTGTCTGGGACTGGTGGAGGACCATATAACCTGGGGGGCTAGTTCTTTCAGATTTACTGTCTTGCCCTCCCTCACCCAGGTCTCGGTCACGCAAGCCAAGTCCACATTCAGTGCTGCAAGATAATCTTGCAGGGTTTTGGTCTTATTATTTATGGACCTGGCATTGCACAATGCCAGTATCAGAGAGTAGTTTAATATCCTAGCCCCACAACGAGTATATCTTGGGATGGGACGCAGATTGGAGATTCTGACTTCAGGCATGATTGTCTTAGAACATTCTACATCAGAGTTGCCTCCTGGGCATTGATCCTGGCTGGTGGAGACTCTTTTTTTCTTAATGGCACTCCACCATACTTCTTAATATCTTTTACAAGAATAACAAAGCACACAAGCAAAGGTTCCAAAATAAAAAACATGACAAATGCAGTTGAACCCTATGAGTTGTCCTTGGGATTGCCTGTCAAAGCACACAGTCATCTGTCAGCAGCAGCTATATCTATAACTCTGACTAGTTGCTTTTGACTGCCCAGAACTCTTTATCTTGGTGGATATTCACTTCAAAAGGGGATGGGAAAAATTGTTTTAAGGCATGTTGGAAGAACCTAAAAGTCTGTATATTATAGTTTTCTTCAAGTGGAGGCTGAAGGATGTTGAAGACCTAACCTAATTAGATTGCATAGTGCTGAGTGCAAATCAAATTTCAAAATGCCGCAGAGGTTCCTGGGATAAGCTGCTTGGGTTTTTTTTCCCCCCAAAGGGCAAGATTCCATTTTTGCTACTTCATCCCAATTTTGTAGGACATTTCTTCTTGCACACAAAACACATTTTAAAAGGAAGAAATTACATATTTATATGCAAATCCTTTAAGAGTCTTGGATACCAGATGGATAAATTTGGGTGCCTGAAATGAAGAGAGACTATGTGCTCAAAGAACTTTGGATCTGTTACCTTGCATATATTAACTTTGCAACCCTACTATAAGTTAGGTCAGTGATATATATTATTGTGACCACTTATCCAGCCCAGGTGGCCTGGCAAGGTCCAGGTTGCATCACCATGGCTCCAGCAAAGCAGTTGGGACACAGGCAATGTTAAGATGCCACTCAAGGAGTGGGGCTAAGACAAGCCTACTGCCACTTTAAAAAGCATAGTCAGCAAGAGAGGGGGAGGAGGAGATGGAGAAGGTGACAGCAATGAAGATCCCTGGTGAGGGAGCCAGGGGAGAGCCTGGCAGTGGAATGACAACAGCTTCTACTGGTCCTGACTGAGATGAAATAACAATGTCACTGGAGCATGGCTGCAGACAACGGAGGGCCCCAATCAATGAGATGAGTTCCCCAAGCAACAGGGGACTCTCAGGAGAGAGAACCAGGAGGTATCCCCTGTAGGCCCCACCAGAGGAACATGGCCGGCCCAGGAAGCTGCAGGGGTGTCCTCTTTCCCAGGGCAAGCAACCAACCCGTGGGGAACTGGGAACCAAAGTGTGCATGGGTGCAGAGGTGAAGCAACAGCTGGGGCGTATAAGAAAGAGGTGGTGGGAAGTCATATGCTGGCAAAGGAGGAGCCAAACAGGAATTAGAATTGATCTCCAGACCTCAAAGTTCAGTTGCCCTGGAGAAAATGGCACTTTGGGAGTGTTGATTCTATAGCATCACATCCCTGCTGAGCTCCTTCCTTCTCAAACTCTGCCCTACCAAAGCGCTGCCCCCAAATCTCTAGGAATTTCCTAACCTGGTGTTGGCAACCCTATCTCACAAGATTGTCACTAGCATAAAATATTGAAGGGAAAGCCACCTTTGTCATCCTTAGTGGAAGAGTGAGCTAAAATCTTTTAGACAGAAAAACAGCCTCTCTAAATGTACTTGATAATTTGGTGGGAATTCATGCGCACCCAATAAATTCCACCTACTTCAGAAATCTGGTGTTTACTTCTGCTTCATAGAATTCCAAGTATGCTGTGACCTGAGAAACAGTTGCTTGCCTTTGAATTAGAAATTGGAGATTTAGCCACAGTCTATTACAAAATTTCTTAAACAACTTTGGTGGTAGAAACATTCAATACTTTTACAGGAGTAACAGAATATAGTGGTTGAAACAAGAATAATGGAGTATAATTCCACCACCACTCTGTATGTTTGCCCCAACGCTTTCTGCTTTGTAAACAAAGCCAAGCTAAGTATGCAACACAGTGCAAATCACATAGATTTAATGCTTGTTGGATTTATGCAAAGCTGCAGTTACAGGCACAGTCTAACAAGAAATCAGTGAACTAATAGCTTATTGATTAGAAGTCATTGATTGTATATTCAGTTATTTTTTGCAAAACCAGTTACATTATTTACAACCTATATTTTTGCAGTGAGATAATAAATGTGTTGTTTCTGTTTATTTTCACCCTTACTCTCTTATGTCTCATATCCAACATTTTCTATTGTTTATTCCAGATTATTTCTATAAGACAAATACACATATAATATTTCAGGGTATTTTCAGTTGGATAAAATGTGTTCAGAATGAGACAATTGTATCAACTTCAGGGGTATTTTGAAGGCTGTCTTTATTCTTGAAGCAAACAACCAAGAGGCAACAATAATGATAACTTCCAATGTTTTTTGTAGCAGTAGTGTGTTCCACAGCTTGTCATCTTGCTGAGTGATAGGTTAATGTTAAATCACATGATACAAAATCTAATCTAGGATGGTTCCATGTTATCTGATCTATAGCAGACTTGGGCTGGTTTATATTTCCTTAGATTGCCATGTCTTTGTAACAAAGTTCATAATTCTGGGATAGTTCTATACTACTGACCACAGTGAATTCCTGGGGCAAACCTACCAGCAACTGACATCTAAAATCTCAACAATGTAGCTTCCATAAATGTTAAAATTGTGTTGTACAATAAATGTTATAATACAAATATTCTGCCTTCCATTGATATGGCAATGCAATAAAACCATCAATTTGTCACTCTTCCAAAAATGTTTTCCTACACTGACATCCTCTGTGCATCGTTTGAGAGGATTCTATTTATTTGTTTGTCCTATTTTCTACTAAGCTATATGAGTTTACTATGAAGGTGTCTGTTCTGTGACATAAGTGTCAAATGTTTTAATGAATTATAGAAACCTTTTTCGCACAATGTCAGTAAGGTAATCAAGGATTTAAGCACACCTGTCAGACTTCTTGTTTATTTCCCCCCATGTAGAATCCACCTGTCTGTTCATTGATACATGAGGGCCTAATGCTGCCAATGGATGGGTCAGGGAGGAAAAATTACCTCTTGAGAGAACCCAAGTGCAGCCAGCAGAATCCATGTTGATTACACTTCTCTGGATTTTCTGATATTTGCATAGTGCAGATATAGTTCTTAGTATTTTGGTACACAATCAGCTGGTTTTGTTTGACTTACTTTTTAAACATTATGCATGTAGAGTATAAGCTAGTTATTCATCTCCTAACTCTTGAAGATGCAGTCTTTTATAGAATACACCACTCCATGTACTTCTTAGCACATTTACACTTAAAACAGAGGAATGTAATTAGCAATACAATTCTTTGACAAACTGTCTGCTGACATAGCACCTTGAACCGCAAGCTGATTTTTAAAATGGTGCTGAGTTTTAAAATAATCTGGAGGTTGCCTGGTAGGAGAGGACAGAGGGGTCAGATTGTGGTGCTGAAAAGCAAAGAGAGACATATTTGTGCAAAGAAAACTCTGGTAATGAGCCACATGCCCAGGATCTTTTTTTTCTCCTCCTCTTTTCAGTATCCTAGTTTAATACCTAATTACATATTTGATATAAGCAAGTATATAGTGGTTGTTGTGGGCCAAGATGAAGACTGAGAGCCTACACAGTGGTATGCAAGCACAGAGGGGGGGAAAGTTTGGAGTAGTGGATAACTAGGAACAGGATGCACCTGCAGCTGGCTAGACTGAAATATTGCAGGATCTCAGAAAATGTCTTAGGTGATCAGCATTGGACCCAATGAAGGCCAATCCCTATAAGCCCAAGAAAGACCCAATGAACGCTGGCTAGCATAGCAACCCCCCAAGTGAAGCTTGTGAGTAAGGTAAAGGGCACAACTGAATGACCTCATAAATGTGGAGTTCACTTCCTCTCTTGAAGATTTTTAGGAAACTGAGCAGTTTGTTTTCCTTCTTTTGTCTTTTTCTTCCTCTATTAAATCCAGAAAAAATGATAGCGATCTTTACCTTTTCTTGTTATTCCTGGGTTGTTTGTGCTGTTTCTTCCACTTATAGATGGTCAGATTCAGTACAGAAGCTTGGGTTCTGGTGATCTTATGCCGTAATTCGACTCCAAAGAGCTCTGGAGAGATCTTAGCTCGCCATTCTCAGAGGGGACCTCAAGGCGATGGGGAAAATCCTTTATTCAGAACCCCCCCCCCACCGCCAAGATCACACACTCTCAGGGTCGTGTAGCGTTCTGGACCCTCCCCTGCCTGGAGGGGGGTGGCAGCAAGCGATCTAAGCACCTGGCCTGCCAAAACAGACGCTCTTGCTTGCCCAGCTCCCCCGGGCAACTTCAGTTCACCATCAGCCCAAACTGGAAGTCCTGGAAACTGAGCAGTTTGGATTTACTGGTTGGATGCTAAATTCAGACTCCTTTCTTGAAAAGTCTGGTCTGCAACTTTCAGATTTACTGTGCTAGATTATCCTTCTCAGAGATTTCTTCAGAAAATTGCTTCTGAGAGTCCAGATCCAGTGGATTCTGGGGCAATGAGCTTTCCAGGGCGAATGATCTTAGCTCAGGGCCATTATCTGATTGATTTGCAAACCAAGGCAAATGAGCAGCACATCACTGCAATCAACAATTATATTTAAACACAAAGTAATCCAAGTTCACTCTTGTTTAGAAATTGATTGTCATGCTGGAAAATGTGTTCTTTTTATCATAGAAGAAGTCTGATACACTTTTGGAGGCTAAAGAGGTATCAGCTGCAGGAGTAGTGTACTTTGAAAACAATTTCAGGTTATTTAATTATAGTTTTTTCCCTTCTTGAACTAGAATTTACTTTTACCTTTACCATTATCTAAGTACTTTATTATTAACTTTTAGGATGGAGACGCCAATTAATGGTCGAGTATGTGGTTTGCCTAGTTACCAGGGTCTGTTTGGGCAAATCTAGTTTAAAGATCTCAGGTGGCAGGTTTGGGGAAAGACCATTGTCTACCTGTGACCCAAGAGAGCCATTGTCAGTTCAAGTAGAAGACAATACTGATCAAGGTGGACTTATAGTTGGATTGGGCAACTTCATATTTAGAAACTTAATTGCCGGCTCAAGGTTGACTCAGCCTTCCATCCTTCCGAGATGGGTAAAATGAGTACCCAGTTTCCTGGGGGTAAAGTGTAGATGCCTGGGGAAGGCAATGGCAAACCACCCCATAAAAAGTCTGCCAAGAAAATGGCATGATGCTACGTCCCCCCATGGGTCAGTAATGACTTGGTGCTTGCACAGGGGACTACCTTTTCCTTTAATAGGCCTACTTGGACAAAGTTTTAGTCCCAACTAATGGCCCAGGTTCCCATGATCTCTGGACTACAGCTGTCTCAGTTAGCAACTCCTATGTTACTATGAAACAATATAGTAATAAATTGGCAAGTGTATAATCTGGATTTAAAATGACAATATAGTAAATGTAATATACAATTGATCTACTGTCCATAACTGTTTTGAAATACAGTATTTTCTGAATGAAAAGCAAAGCATTTCAAACATCCAAAGATATAAATGCTGGAATACAAGTCACTGTCATCATGAATCATTCCTATTCTTCTACCCAGATTAGAACACAGACTGCAAATGCTTTTTGATCTAAAAAGCAAGAAATAGATGATGTGACAAGGATTTTCTGTAACTTGAGGAAAGGGCTGTTTTAAACCTAATGATCTGGTATCTGTGTCATTCATATACTCCACCATGTAAGACTACAATAGTGCCCAGAAGGCCTAGCTATTCCTCTAGAAGAGCCTAGGGTTTGAGGTGAAAGCAAAATACCTACCTGGAAAAGAGGTCGCTGCTGGGAGAGGAGGATGAAGAAGTGGTTTTTGTTATGTGTCGTTGCTATTACAAAGAGGAAACACTGAGTGAACTAGTAGACTGAAGAAGAGTTTTGTCATCTCTCTGCAGCAAATTCGGGAAATGGAGAATATGCAATGTGAATTCCCAGTGTTACTGCAGATCAAACTGTTGAGGGAATTCCAGCATATCTCCAGCCATGAAATGATTGCTTATGTGTATTTAAAAAAAAAAAACTTATGAAATGTGAGGCTTCCCTTTTTGATTCCACGTTGATTGGGAATCATGAACATTGCCAGTTCAGTCCATTTACAACGGCCAGTCAGCCAACAGAATGCCGTGGAGATGCTGTTCATAGGCCCTCGGGTTATAGATTTGTATTGTAGCTTTATTGTCTCTAATATATTTGCCTGTTCCAAGAATAAAATCTTATTTTAGAAATCAGGTCACTTCAAGGTAAAGAGAAACGTAGATTGGCCTTAAATGAAATGAAGAGAGTTAAAAATTAAATTAAATTTCTATTTGCAAACATTGCCTTTCTATGAGAAAATATTATAAAACATTAATAGTATCTATTTTTAGGCCAACTGCAGCCATGCATCATAGGGTAAAATACTCTGGGGCAATCTTTGCTAGCATAATTAGCAAGAGGGAAATTCAGTAAGTATCTCAAACACTGCAATACCAATATTGATACACACTACTCTGTGACCTGCATGTCCTTTTCTTGTCTTTCTCCTTTGAACACGCTACATCTCTCTATTATCCACATATTTAAAATGCAGCAAGTATTGCTTCTAAGCAGGTCACTAAATAGGTCTGTATTAAGCATTAACCTACATAGCACTTTGCCTCTGTACCCTTCAATTACTCAGGTTATTCATATCGATTTGCTAAATTATTCAGCATGTCCTTAGGTACATTAATTTGTTGAATCAATTTATGCTTAACTTCCTGTTATATTTCTCTAGGACTTGAGTATGTGTTTTGGTACTGTGGTATCGATGCTGTGCAATTCTTTGCTAATTCATCATTTTAAGTATCCTTCACATTTCTCCAAATCTTAAACAAGTAGAATTTTAAGAGGAACAGTTTTGGCTCTCACACCTTTAAAAAAAATTAATCTTGGACTCTACTGGTTGTCTCAAAGAATCCCCATGGTGATTATATATGTCAAATATATGAAGAGCCGAGACTGTGCTACTGTTACTCATACTTTAGTGAACTCCAAACTGCCAAGATGAACTACTGCACATAGGGATCCCATTCCACCGGTGGAGGTAGGGGATCCCTGGCTCCCACCTTTCACCCCTGTCCCTGCTTACCTGACTGGGGGAGGGGAAAGGCAGGGAACAGGCCTCCTGGGCACACTTCCGGGGCTGATGCAACGACATCACTGACGTGCTCCTGAACTTTGCTGTGGGCTAATTTGGGCCCCAAACAGAAGTGACATTATTGTGCCGGTGCGAGGTGTGCATTGCACTTTGCACATGCACAAGAAAAGTCCACAAGCACCAGGAAAATAAGTGCTGGGTCCCCTCCTGCCAGGAGGGTAAGGGGACCTGGCAACGCTAACCGCACATGACGATGGGAGTTCCATGAATGAACCCCCTACCATTTTTTTCTTTTAAAGAAGCAGACTTACAAGGCCACAATTGGGATCAAGATCATGAAACAGGGTAATGGGGTAGAAGTCTTCCTTTCCCTTACCCCACATGTATCGTTTTCATGAATGAAAATGGTCATGCGGAGCATACGGGCCCTTGGTGCAAACATACAGGTCCTAATATGGGCCACAGCTATAGCTTTCTTTTGAGCAGAAACTATGCTTGGATTATATGCATCCTTTTGCAACCATCGGAATTAATGCTGTAAAGTGGGGCTGTCTCTTTAGAGACTGCTGCTGGTGCAATAGGATGCAGCCTGGCTTCATCTGTTCGGCATATTAGGTTACAAACACACACCCATTTTTCATCAGCTACACTGACTTCATCCTTGTGACACAATTCAAGGTGCTGGTGAGCCCTTTCTTACTTAGGGCACCTTTAATAATAATATAATAATACTACAGTCTTCTACACAGATTAATGCCCCTTTCAGAACAGTGAACAAAGTCAGTATTATTATCTTCACAATGCAGCTGGGAAGCTGGGCTTAAAGGAATGACTTACCCAAGGCCACCTACCGAGCTCATGGCAGTAGCAGGATTCAAACCAGCAGAGTGTTGATTCACAACGCAACCACTTAATCACTATGCTACCCCAGTTCTCTTTAAGGAGACTTTTCTCCAATCTGAGCTTTCCCAGATACTGAGATCTACAAGCGTAGCCCTGGCCTTTCCACATGGTAACATTTCATATTTTATATAACAAAATTTTCTCGGCGGTAATAGCTAGGGCAGTTTCTGTAGTTGTATTCATCCAAAATATCTGGTTTTGCTTCAAGAGTTTAAATTTCTTTATTATATATCTTTGTTAATAAATTTTTATTGGAAGGGTCAATATATAATCAAATTCAAATACAAATACACTCCATTTCAATACCCCTGTATATATTCCCCCCTCCCCTCCCCCCTTTTCAATAATGACTTCTAACAGCACTCCAACCCCCTGTTATTAATAATACCTTATTACTATATTAATATTATTCTTTTCTTACTATTAGTAAAGATCTTAGTTATATCTTATCTTACTTAATTTCTTTAAAACCCCTCGAAAGACCATAATTGTCCCTTAACATCCCATTTCTTTTCCATACATTTTTTCAGCTTTTTCCAATCTTCCAAAAATGCTTCTGGATCTTGCTCCTTCAAATTTCTTGTTAGTTTGTCCATTTCAGCCATGTACAACAATTTCCTTGTCCACTCTTCAATTTCAGGTATTTCTTCTCTCTTCCAGTACTGAGCATATATTATTCTAGCTGCTGATATCATATAATATAACAATATCTTATCATTTCTATTAACATCTTCCAAATGCAATGATAATAACAACATTTCTGGATTTTTTGCAACATTATAACGAAGTATCAAAGACATCTCAGTACATATTTTGGTCCAAAAGTCTCTAGCCTTTCAACAAGTCCACCACATATGAAATAGAGAACCTTCATGCTCCTTACATTTCCAACACTTATTGGATAGCTGTTTGTTGGCTATGGCTAATTTTTTTGGTGTTAAGTACCATCTATATAACATTTTATAGCCATTCTCCCTAATACTGGTACATGTTGATATTTTTAAAGTATTTTTCCATAATTGTTCCCATGCTTCCATCGTTATTTCATTATTACAGTTTATAAACCACTTTACCATTTGCACCTTAACTGTTTCATCTTCTGTAAACCACTTCAATAACAATTTATACATTTTAGAAATTATTTTATTATTACCGCCCAACAATAATTCTTCTAACTCTGAATTCTTGGTTCTAAAGCCTGTTTTCCTTTGGTCTGAGTCAACTAAGTCTTTAATTTGTCTATATTGCAACCAACCATATTTAAAAGGCAACTCCTCATTTGGTTTATGCTTCAACTCATTATCTGTTACTTCTGTTAAATCTTTGAGGGTAAGCCATTCCTTTCCTTTATATTCTAAGTTTGGGTTGATCACCTCAGTTGGTATAATCCACAGTGGTTTCTTCTGGTCTATAAATTTTTTGTACTTTAGCCAAGTCGATAATAAATTTCTTCTTAAGTAGTGGTGCTGGAACATTGCGTCTATTTTGTGCTTTTCATACCACATATATGCATGCCATCCAAAAGATTTATTATAGCCTTCCAAAGTTAGTAATTTATGATTGGTTAAAGACACTCATTCTTTTAGCCAAACAAGGCATATCGCTTCATGATAAAGTCGAAGATCAGGTAACTGCATTCCGCCCCTTTCCTTGACATCACAAAGAACTTTCATTTTTACTCTTGGTTTCTTTCCTGCCCACACGAATTCCGATATTTTCTTCTGCCATTTTTCAAATTGTTTTTTGTCTTTTATAATCGGTATTGTCTGCATTAGGAACATCACTCTAGGTAACACATTCGTCTTAACTGTGGCAATCCGACCTAACCATGATAGGTTTAACTTATTCCATTTTATCATATCCCTTTCTATTTGTGTCCAGAGCTTTTCATAGTTGTTCTTAAATAAATCAATATTTTTCGCTGTTAGCTCTATTCCCAGATATTTAGTCTTATGTACCACTTCACACTCTGTTAATTCACTCAGTTCATGTTGCTTCTTTTTGGTCATATTCTTGGTTATTATTTTTGACTTCTTTTTGTTTATATAAAAACCTGCCAGATCTCCAAATTCCTTAATTCTCTCTAGTATTGGCATAGCTTGTAATGGATCTTCTACTATAAACATCACATCGTCTGCAAACACTCTTAGCTTGTAAGAAGATCCCTTTATTTTTATTTCTTTTATGTCGTCATCTTCTCTGATCTGCCTTAGTAATATTTCTAAGACCATCACAAATAACAGCAGTGATAGTGGGCATCCTTGTCTTGTACCTTTCCTTATTTCAAACCTTTCTGTCAGGTCGTCATTGACACAGAGTGTTGCTCTTTGTTCCTTATATATTGTTTTCACTGCTTCTATAAATTCTTTGCCTAAATCCATCTTTTCCATTGTTGCATACATAAAATCCCAGTTCAGGTTGTCAAAGGCCTTCTCTGCATCCACAAAGAAGAAGCCTACTTCTTTGTCAGGTCACTTATCAAAATATTCAATGGCGTTTATAACCACTCTCAAATTATCTTTTAATTGTCTATTTGGTAGGAATCCAGCCTGATCTTCTCCTATAAAGTCCTTTAACCATATTTTAAGTCTGTCTGCTAGTATTCTTGCCATTATTTTATAGTCATTGTTTATAAGCGGAATTGGCCTATAATTTTTCACGTCTGTCAAGTCTTGTGATTCTTTTGGGATCAAAGCAATATTCGCTTCATTCCATGTGTCTGGAAGACCTTTTCCTTGAAGTATGTCATTCATTATATTTTTTAAAATCGGCATAAGTTCTTCCTTCATTGCTTTATAAAATTTAGCTGTGATCCCGTCCAGACCAGGTGCTTTCCCAATCTTTGCTGCTTCTATTGCTTGTAAAATTTCTTCCTCTGTTACTGGAGCATTCAGTCTCTGTTTCATTCTGATATTTTTGGTAGGTCTATTTTTTGGAAATATCGATCTATTTCTTCCAAATTCACTGCCTTGCTTTGAAATAATTTCGCATAATATTTATAGAAGGCCCGTTTAATTGCTTGATGATCCTTCAATTCCTTTCCTTCCTCAATTATCTTGCTAACAATTTTCCGCTCTTTTTTCTTCTCCAGTTGCCAGGCTAGGTACTTTCCTGGTTTGTTTGCACCTTCAAATGACTTCTGTTTTAATGCCTTTAACTTCCATTCCAATTCCTTGTTGCTAATGGCTCTTACTTGCAGTATTTTGATTTCCTGTCTTATTGATTTTTTCCCAGGTTTTTTCTTTAACTCCTGTTCTTTTTGGTACAATTTCTCTTGAATTTCTTGCCATTTCTGTTGCTTTCTTTTCTTGTCCTTATTATTTAAGAAAATTAAATTTCCTCTTATTACTGCCTTATATGTGTCCCATACCATCTGGATTGAAACTTCATTACTGTTATTTATTCGAAAAAAATGCTTTGTTTCCTCTTTCAAATAGTTCAAATTATCCTGATTTTGTACTAAATCTTCATTTATTCTCCATCTTAACTTTCTCCGACACATTGTTGCTTTCCATAATGTTGGATTATGATCTAAACTCACCCTAGGCAGAATTTCCACTTTTTTTGTATTTAAGGCCAGCTCTTTTGATGTCCAGATCATGTCAATTCTTGAAAATGATAAATGCCTTGTGGAGTAGTATGTAAAGTCTTTGGCTTTAGGGTTTTCTTTTCTCCATACATCCTCGAGTTGTTCTTGCTGGACCAAGTCGAAAAATACTTTTGGCAGCTTTCCAGATTTCTTGTTGCCTCCTTTAATCTTCCTGTCCATCTGTAAATCCACGACAACATTAAAGTCTCCTACCATTATCATCTGTTCATAAGAGTCCTGATGCAGTTTGTCCATTATTTCTCTATAAAATTGGTCCTTCCTTTTTAGCCACCGTGATAAAGAAACAAGATTTTCATGAGTTTAGATAGTTTAAAGTGATAATGATGAGTTATGTCTATGTGAATTGGCCATGTTCAAGTGTACAGTTCATATTTTGTTGGTGTTTTTATGGCTTATGGCTTCGGCTGGAACAGCAATAAACATATTATTATTATAAAATTGGTCTTTTGCACCATTAGGTGCATAAAGACCTATTATCGATGTTTTTTTGGCATTTACATTAATTTCCACAGTCACATATCTTCCATTCTGATCTTGAAAGATTAATTTAGAATCTATAGTCTCTTTAATATAAATCACTACTCCTTTTTTCTTTTGCTTCGACGATGATATATATTCTTTTCCTAATTGTTTATTTTTTAGGTATTTAATATCTTGATCTTTAATATGAGTCTCTTGTAAACAAATTATATTGCAATTTTGTTTTTTTAGCCAATGAAAAATTGTTTTTCTCTTTTGGGGTGAGTTTAGTCCATTTACATTCCACGATATTAATTTATATTCCATTGTGTTAGTATATTAATGTTCTGGGAAAATCTTCTGCATTTTCCTCAAAATTTTTTTCCATCTGCTCTCTTGTTTTGATGATAACTCTTAAGGCTTTATAGTAAAAACTCAGTTCTTCTGGTAGTTCCAATCTATACCTGATATCCTTTTCTCTTAATTTCTGGGTCAATTCTCTGTATTTTTTCCTCTCCTGGAGAATGCCTTTTGGAATTTCTTTCATAATCTGAATTCTGTTTCCGTCCACTGTTAAGGGCTCTTCAAAATGCCTTTTGATAATTTCTTCTTTCATTCTCTTTGTTACTAGTTGGACAATAATATCTCTTGGTATTTTCTTACGTTGTGCAAAAGCTGAATTAATTCTATATGCGAGATCCATATTTATTGATATTTCTTCTGATTCTTTATGTAAAAATTCCGCCTGTATTTCTGTCATTTGTTCTTGTGCGGATTGGGTATCTGATTGACGCCGCGAATTCTTAATTGCCTTTCCATTGCCTTACATTCCATCAACGCCATTCTTCCTTGTATCCCTTGATTTTCCTGTTTTATATCCATTGCAAGATCCTTGGTCTTTTGCTCAACCTCCTCCACTTTTTTATTGGTTGCTTGCAGTTCCCCTTTTATTGCATCTATATTTTTTGCCAGTCCCACTACTTCTTCCTTGATAGCATCTTTTACCTCCGCCTTAATAGCATCTTTCATATCTTTTAAGTCTTTTGAAAGCATTTCCTGCATTTTTTGCAACATTTCTTTGTGATTCTCCACCACTCTTTTCTCTAATCCTTCGATCGATGCATCCACTTGGGCTTGCCACTCTTTCTGCTTTTTTCCAGCCATCGTGGGGCTCTGCTTCGCGCCTCCCCACGTATCCGCTCTTTTTCTTAAATCTGACTTCCAGCTTGGGATTAATGACAGTCTGAAGGAGCCCAAGTCTGGGCTGTCCAAGGCACTGGTTTTTTTGGAAAGCGAGGCACCTTGGTGCCTGCTGCTGACCCAACTTCAGGGAGAAGTTGGGCTTGAATGCTTCGCAACCCCGAGAGAGTGTGATCTCGGTGAGGGGGGGTTCTGAATCAAGGATTCTCCCCACCACCTTGAGGTCCCCATGGAGAAGGGTGAGCTATCAACTCTGCAGTACCTCAGGAGTCATTTAATTCGCATAAGATCGGCAGAAACCAAGCTTCAGTAACAGCTTTGACCGAATATAAGTGAATGAAACAGCACAGACAACCCTCAGAAATGTCGAAAGGTAAAGATCATTATCGGACTTTTTAGATTAAAACAGCAGTGAAAAGACCAAGATAAAAAAGTTAAAGGGACAGAATCTGATAGAATAAACATCAAGGATTAATTACTGAGTAAAATTTTGGACACTGGTGAAGTTTTAAGTACTAAAAAATGGAAAAGAAATATTGTTTACACATACCTGTGGTTAGAAGTGAGATAAGCAGCATGAGAGAGGAGCTGTGGGCTGGAGGAAACATCGCGAGACAGGAAGTAAGCAGGGGAGCAGATAAGATGCTGCCTAGAGAAGACAGCAGAGGGCAGGAAGAAAGAAGATCGACTAGAAGAAGGAAGACCCGGAAGCAAAACAAAGGAACTACTGGAAAAGCTACAAGGACTTCAGGAACAGGAAGTACGCAATTTTAAGTGAGGTATGAAGTAAAGCCAGTAACCAAAGAGAAGAGGCTAAGAAACCATAGAGAAAAAATGCCTGACATTTTGGATTTAAAAGAAATTATTTTTAAACTGTTAAAAAAACATTTAAATATACTGAAAGGAGAGTGGGGCTATAGATATTATATATCTTAGGTATATTATTCTTTTGTTAGCCACTTTGAGTTCAATTGCAAAGGAGAAGACAAGAAATAAAGAAATAAAAAATAAGGCAAATTAGGAAACAAATTTCTGTTTTGAAGTTAGTACAGCAGGGAAAGTAGCATATATATCATGGAAATCAGTAGTGACTGACATGCACTATGAAATCTACACATTTTACAAAAAATATGCTTTAAGAAAAATACGGTTGAACAGTCATATTAGATGGGAAAGCAACCTTTGTGAAACTTGAAGCAGCCCTAGGGGAGGAGCTATGGCTTACAGTGCCATCCTAAGAACACTTTCCTGTGAGTAAGGCCCACAGAACAGACTTGAGTAGGATTATGAGTACACCTGTTTAGGATTGTTCTCTTAGTGTTAGAGCGTCTGCTTGTAGAAGGTCCCAGGTTCAGTCCTTGACATCTCCAGTCAAAAGGAACAGGCAATAAGTAATGTGAAAGATCTCTGTTTGAAGTCCTACAAAGCCGCCATCAGTCTGAGTAGACAATACTGACACTGATGGACCAACAAGCAGATTCAGTATAAGATAAATCCACATGTCATGCATCTGTTCTTATGTTTTATATTTTCAATTTAGTTGTTTTAATTGATGGTTTTTAAATATCATTGTTAACCAAATTGAGACTTTTGCTTGAGAAAAGTAAATTTAAAATCTGTTAAATGAACGACTACATAAACAAATGTTCTTATATGAATACCATTCAGTAAATGCCGGTAATCTCAGATTATTCCTAGAAAGTATTGTTTTGAAGCAAATTGACAATTATGACTTGAACCACAATAACAGTGTGTAGAAAAAAAGATCAATGGTCTTAGGACTTCATAATGAAGAAGAGATCTTGACATGAACATTTTATTTCTTCTGATGCTTTGGCGGGAAATGCTGCACAGCTTCTCTCATCATGGTGCTATTCCTGCCAGCCATTTCCCTCTGACTTTAAAAGAACTCATGGGAAGAAGGACTTTCAGATATACAGCCAATGTGTTTTTCCTTCCAAAGGTAACTTTCAGTTAATTCACACAGATCTATTTTCCTCCCTAAAAGAATTTCAGTGTGCTTGTTTAAGTCCCCAAGCAGGACTACGACTTACAGCATCAGGGGATCCAATAACATAATGTCTTCTTTCTGTATGGAAGTAAAGATTATGTGGATGATTTTTTAAAAAATTAGAAATTCAGATGCATTCAGGATCACCCTCTCCTGAGGGACAGCCAATGGAAGCAGATGGAATGCTGGGTAATTGGAGTTAGAGTCCATTGGAGGGAAAAGAAGACTTTTGAGAGACTGAGGGAGAGAAGGGATGCTGCTCAAATCCTGTCACTTGCTATATCTGCTAAGAGAGGCAGCAGAAAGATAGCTGGCTGTTACTCTGTTCTGTTACTTTGAAATCTTTCCTGTTTTAGTTTAAAATGTGTTCACTCCTATGTTTCTTCAATCAAGATGGCAGCAGGCAAAAATGTCAATAATTAATTATAGCTCTAATATGAAGATATGAGGCTGTGAGGTAGCAGATGGAAGGGCGATGTCCAAAGCCACGTCAGCCATGCCTACAGGATTTGCCAGCATACGTTATTCCAACCCGTTTCGTGAGAGTCACTTCTTCACAGGCACATTATTCTCATATTACATATCCGCTTATCTATCTCACTCCGCCATGTTAGTAATAGCCCATTGGGCTATGATTGAATTCCATCGAGTGCCTGTGAGCACTTGTAGATTGTACTTGAGTGCCTGTGAGCACCTTTATATTGTCATATTGTTGTGTTGGTGAGTGCCTGTGTGCACTCCTGCTGGTACTTTACATGGACTATTTTGGATAGAATTAACATACATGTACTTTGTCTTTTGATAATAGTGTAATTTTCTGTATATGTATTAATGCACAAGTTGCACTTTATAGAACACTAATTATATATGCTTTTGGTTACAATGTTTTGGTGATGTATTTGTAGGGTTTCTCCAGGTTACTACGTCAGTTGTTGTTTCTGTTACCACTGGAGGAGCCCTCTTTTCCTTTTTTTACTACCTGGAGGCTGGCAACCCTATGTTAGGGTGTTATAGTTTTGTTTATTCACCAACCTTTACTATTCTCTTTACTTTACAAACTTTTGAATACTAGTTGCTAATAAACCTTTTAAATAAAGTTCTTTATTATTCTGCCTGGGTCTTCATGCCTCATTCGGTCACATAATAAATCAATTCTACTGGGAAAAAGTAAACAGAAGGGGTTGGTTGGGTGCTCTGGGCCCTTCTGAAGAAACTTATACCAAAGTGGTGGCAGCCTATAGATAGCTTCCCTGGGCCTCAGCCAGCTGTGACACAATGTAACAATAAAATAAAGTTATCACTAAAAAAGATACAACAATTGATATCACTGTAAAACCAGAGTGACAAAATAACCACATAATTATATCAGTGAAATAATTGACAGACACCCCCCCACACACACACACACAAACACTAAGAACAGACAAAAAGTCAAAAGTCTTGGAGAGGGAGTCTTCCACCTCACCCTCAAAGGTGAGGAAGCACACAAAGCACAATGTATGTAGCAATGTTAATATGACCTTAGCGTGGGTAAAATAGGACCCACTGCAATGTCAGTTCAGTCACAGTGTACTGGCTAGATGGAAAGCCCAGGTTCAAGTCTCTATTCAGTCACTGCATTACCACAATATATCAGTCTAATCTACCATATAGGTTATATCACTATAGGATACAGAAAGTATAAAGTGAGAAGGATACAAATGGAACAAACAGTGACATCTTTATATAGATCAAAAAGAGTCCAGTAGCACCTTGAAGACTAACCAACTTTATTTTAGCATAAGATTTCAAGAATCACAGTTCTCTTGCTACTATAGACTAACATGGCTAACTCCTCTGCATCTATCTTTATACAGAATAATGGAGGTTGAAATTTCCATTGTCATAATGGCAGAGCTTTTCTCCAGGGCAAGACAACTTTCATCAGTGGAGTTCTTGGGCCAGGATAAGGCTACCTGTGTTGGAGGAAGACACCATCATTAATAAAACAGAAGCTTTATACATTTTTTAAAAAATAAATTTGTTCATATCCTTTTTAATTCTGCACTAATGTAGTTCAAATATTGTTCTGTACTATAGTTCAAAATTCTGCCCTGAGAGTCAATTTATTTAATAAATAAACACACAAATGTGTGCAGTATATTGTTAGGGAATTTAGTGTTTAGAACCATCAGCTTCTATATTAATTAATGTAATCTGAATTTTGGCCTCATCATGGTCATGCCTGCTCCTAGGTTCTCTGCTTATAACTAGTAACTCAACATTTCCCTTTTTGTTTGTCCTTGAGAATGTTAGGCTGTAAATACATCTTCATGCAATTTCTTTGCTTAATGAAATTCAAGCATTTGATCATTCACTTGTCTATCTATGTCCCCTCCTCTGCACTTTACCATTGATTAAGTGTGATGTAGTGAGGAACTGAGCCTGTGTTGATGTGATTTAAAGATCTGCTTAAGCTGCCATCTCATTTGGACTCATCTAGGAGAAATTACTTTTAAACGGCTGTTATTTGGGACCAATAGTGCCAATGCTCTTACCGCATACAAAGTGATAGGGTAATGAAGTATTTAATACAGTGACAATGAATTTTCTTAGTAGAGAGCTGTACATATTTACATCCAGAATAACCAGATATCCAAAGGGCATAGCAAGAAAAATGTATGATACATAAACTGAAAGGACTTAGAAGGATGCAACTCTGCTTAGGATGGCACTTGCAGGAACTGACCCAGTAAAGCCATGATAGCCGGGATTCCACATGAAGTCAAGATGGCATTGAGAGTTTTCATGTGAAACTGGTAATGATTTCAAATAGTTTTCCCACTCACAAAGAAAGATTGTGAGGAATATATAACTCCTATTAAATACTGAGGCCAGAGGTTCAATGCAACATGTTTATTGAGCAGTACAGACAGAAAGCCAAAAGCCAGGCTCAACAGGAGTCAATATAGATACACAAGCCCTGCCCCATGTTATCATAATAACCAATTTATTTATTTTATTTATTTATATTTCAATTTATATACCGCCCATCCCAGGAGCTCTGGGCGGTGAACAGCTTAAAATCGATAAAAACAAAAAACAACAATACTAAAATCAATATACAAACAATAATGAAATAAATTAACCATGTGCAATGGTGGGGAGAACCCTCCCCCACCCCAAAGGTGGGAGGCTGACATGGCACCGCCCCCTTCAACCACCGAATGCCTGGCGGAACAGCTCTGTCTTATAGGCCCAGCGGAACAATAATATGTCCCGCTGGGCCCAGGTCTCCATTGACAGAGCGTTCCACCAGGCTGGGGCCAGGACTGAAAAGGCCCTGGCCCTGGTTGAAGCAAGGCGGGCTTCCTTAGGGCCGGGGACCACCAGTAAACATTTATCCGCTGATCGAAGCGGTCTCCGGGGAATGTACAGGGAGAGGCGGTCCCGAAGATATGCTGGTCCCAACACGCTCAGGGATTTAAAGGCAAGAAGTTATACAAGAAACAGTGAAATCACATCTATAACAAGTTCTATAGACAGAGAGACGTTCATGAGAACAATCCAATCACTTTAAAGTCCACAAGAATTTCAAAAATCCCAAAGGGCATATTTATGAAAGTTAAGCCGCTGGTAAATCAATTGGTGGGTTGTAATTTCTTGACCACGGAGCCGTGCAACCACGATGCCACAAAGGAGGAGCAGGGCTAGTTGTAAGGTTGACACGGAGCAGCAAAACAATAGCGTGGCAACGAGCCCTATCATGCTTCGCTCGTTTCAGAAAACTCTTTCATCAGGCCACCAAGTCTACAAGTTTATAATAACAATCATGAACAAGTCAAGATATACAAAATACTATTTACACAGTACAAAAATTCCCATAACAGCTTACTCACAGTTATAATTCCATAATCTCAAATAGAAGTGGACCCAAGATATCCATTTGTCTACAATGAGCTCAATCGTAAGTATAAGGTAGGTTAAGAACGCCTTTAATTGATTTTATACAGGGACCTTCAATCAAAGCCTCAATTAGAACACTCCCTACATTTACGATTCCTTAATTAACATATACCCCGTGCTAAAAACTTTAAAGACAACAGTGCCCATAATTAAGGGCCATGGTACTAAACGACCATATCAAGTGAAATATATGTAGTTCAACAATTAATTCATTGTTTTAATTAAATATTTGTAATAAGTACTTTTAAAATGTTTCATGTAGTTAATACTTTTAAAATATTTCATATAATTAATTCATTAAGATCTTTTTAGTCTGGGCAGTTAATTTATCATGATGTAAAGGGGAGGGGAAAGAGAGGGAGTGAGAGGAAGAAGGGGGGGGAAGGGGAACTGAAAAAGCCATACGTTGAAAAATCATAAAAAGGCCGAGTATTCAATATCGTTGTTCAAACCCTGCAGGATCATTGTGTGGAGTCTGAAAATCCATCTGGTTTCAGCTTGCAAAAGGAATCAATTTAAATGACCTGGTTCGTACACGGTTTCTAGTACCGTGAATTCATAAATTCACTGCAGGGAAATGCCCCTGTGGTAGACCTGGCTGAGAGAAAATTGCAGGTGAAACGGCAGAATATGACGAAAATGGAAAGGGTGGCGTTACAGAATCTGCAAAATGATAATAATGTGGTGATTAAGCCCGCCGATAAGGGGGGAGGCATAGTATTGATGAATCGTGAGGAATACCGGCAGGAAGTTTTAAAACAACTGTCAGATCGCAGTTACTATTGTCTTATTGATCATGACGCTACACAAGAAATTCAAAGGATCATTAAAATAGTAATAGATAATGCTCTGGCAAATAACTATATCCATCAGTCTTTACACAGAGCTCTTCTTAATCTAGATCCACGGGTACCCGTGTTTTACTGCCTGCCAAAGATTCACAAATCAACCCGACCACCCCCAGGCAGACCAATGGTCTCGGCGTGTAACTCCATATTAGAGCCACTGGCTATTTACTTAGATCAGATATTACAGCCTTTCGTTGTGAATGTTAAATCCTTCATAAAGGACACAACGGATTTCATTAATTTGGTTGAGGATATGGAAATCCCAGGGGGGGCATACCTCCTTACTATGGATGTTCAATCCCTATATACCTCCATTCCTCACCTTGATGCAAGACTCATAATTGAACAGACTCTAGACCTGGATTAATAACGTGGATGTTAACATGAAACATTTTGAACTGTTCAAAATAATTGAGCTGGGCGTGAGCTAGCGGACGCAATAGAAGTAGCAAAGAAATCCCTCTTTGCTGCTTTCACTGCCACCCCATAGGCTTTCATAAATGCCCTATAAGATGTTCTTGCCTCTTTGTTGCGCCCCCACCTCCATACTTGCTCTAGTCGTCTCAGAGACTGCTTCATCTGGCGAAGCTCCTCAGTGAACCAAGGAGCTACCCGTTTGCAGACTCAGAGAGGATGGAAGGGGGCAATAATGTTGATGGCTTCGGAAAGTCGGCCATGCCAATCATCCACCAGCTCATCTAATGTATTGCCAAGGGGCATTGGATCCCACAGAGCCGCCTGGAAACTAATTGGATCCATAAGTCTCTGTGGGCGAGCATAAATCCGTTCACCGCCCACCTGGGAAAGGAGCAGCATGCTCAGACGAGCCTTCAGAACAAAGTGAATGAAACAAAGGTTTCATTCAAGCAGTGAAATCAATATATAAAGAACAATGTGCAGCAATTGTGGTAAATGATGAATTAACCAAGAGATTAGAAATACGAAAGGGCACAAGACAAGGATGCCCATTGTCTCCATTGTTGTTTGTTATGGTATTGGAAATTTTGTTAAGGCAAATACGAGAGGACGATGAGATAAAAGGCATGAAGATTAAAGGACTAACATACAAAGTAAGAGCATTTGCAGACGATGTAATGGTCATAGCTTAGGATCCGATTCAAAATATGAATAAGTTGTTGACTAAGATAAGACAGTTTGGCAATTTGGCAGGATTTTTTTGTTAACAAAAAGAAGTCAAAGATCCTGTGTAAAAACATGACTAAACAAAAACAACAAGAATTAATGGATATCACTAGCTGTGAGGTAACACATAAAGTGAAATATTTAGGAATACAGTTAACTGCAAAGAACATTGACTTATTTAAGAATAATTATGAGAAGCTATGGCAACAAATAGACAGAGATATGATGAAATGGAATAAGCTGAATTTGTCATGGCTAGGAAGAATAGCGGTTATTAAAATGAATGTGTTACCAAGAATTATGTTTTTAATGCAAACGATACCAATAATAAGAGACAACAAACAATTCGACAAGTGGCAAAGAAAAATATCAGAATTTGTATGGGCAGGAAGGAAACCCAGAGTGAAAATGAAAGTGCTATGTGATGCCAAAGAAAGAGGAGGATTGCAATTACCAAATATACGATTATATCATGAAGCAATATGCCTGGTCTGGATTAAAGAATGGATGTCATTAAAAAATCTCAAACTTTTGACACTTGAAGGCTATAAAAAGCTCTTTGGTTGGCATGCCTATTTGTGGTATGATAAAGTTAAAGCTGACTCTATGTTTTTGCATCATTATGTGAGGAGGAGTCTTTTCGCTGTCTGGCTGAAGTATAAAAAATATTTGGATGAAGGTACCCCGATGTGGGTGGTGCCATCAGAAGTGATTGATCCGAGAACAATTTATAATAGAGATTAATGTTTGACCTATAAAGAAATATTGAAAGTGGAACAAAACAAGATAAGGATTAAAATGAATGAGGAGTTACCTTTTCAATATGGATGGTTCCAGTATAGACAGATTAAAGATTTGTATGATTTGGACGCTCGGAAAGTGGATTTAAATTAAAAGACTCTGAACTGGAAAAATGTATACTGCAAGAAGACAAAAAATTGATATCAAAAGTTTATAAGGTTTTGTTAAAATAGTATACAGAGGATGAAACTGTTAAAGTCCAGATGATGAAATGGGCCATAAATTGTAATAGAGATATAACAATGGAGACATGGGAATATTTGTGGAAAAATACATTGAAGACATCTACGTGTACTAATCTCAAAGAAAATATTTATAAGATGATGTATAGATGGTACTTAACGCCAAAGAAGATAGCAAATGGGAATAACCAAATGTCAGACAAATGTTGGAAGTGCAAGAAGGATGAAGGGTCGTTTTACAATATGTAGTGGACTTGTGAAATAGCAAAGCAATACTGGGGAAATATTATAGAAGCTATGTCAGAAATTTTGCAAAAACAAATAAGTAAAAACCCAGAACTGCTGTTGCTAAATTTGAACTTAAATTGAATTCCCGTACAAGACAGGACATTAGTATTTTATATGACAACGGCGGCAAGGATTTTATATGCTCAGTTGTGGAAGACGCAAGAAGTACCATCTATAGAAAATTGGATACAAAAATTGCTGTACATGGTAGAAATGGACAAATTAACAAGGAAGTTAAGAGAACAAAATTCAGAAGAATTTTTTAATGACTGGGGGAAACTGAAACAATATTTGGAGAAGAAGTGGGACGTGAAGGGGGAAATATGGTTGTTAGATAACTATTATTGGACAACAGGAGGGGAGATATAGATCTTTACAAGAAATAAGAATAAGTTAGAGAAGTAATTTACAGTTTAGGAAAGTAGTTTATTAAAGAAGCATTTAAAGAAGTAGTTAAGGATATAAGAATTAATTAAAGAAGTTATTTAGAGATTTAAGAGGTAGAGATAGACAACGGGTTGGAAAACTGTTGGAATTCTAAGATAAAAGGGGGGAGGGGAAAGGGTGGGGGAATAAGGAAATGAGGGGATTATTTGAAAATTTGTATAATTATTGTTTTTTTTCTCACCCAATAAAAATCTTTAAAAAAGAAAAAGAAAAAAGTGATCCGACTATGGCACTGCATCATAGGCATCCAGGACCACCATCATCCCTGCCCCAAAAATCAAATCCAGTGTGTGACCTGCTTGATGCGTGGGAGCCGAAACAAACTGGGAGAGTCCTAGGGCCGCCATGGAGGACACCAGGTCAATGGCCTGTGTGGAGGCATCGTCGTCAGCATGGATGTTGAAATCCCCAAGAACCAAAAGTTTCAGGAATTCCAAGGCCCAGCTGGCCACCGCCTCCAACAGACCAGACAGGGAAGATGCAGGTGCAGTAGGCGGTCGGTACACCACGCATATTGCCAACGTCTCCTCGGTGTCCAACACTAGGCCCACACAATCAATGCCAGTAATTTTTGGGGTGGGGAGTGGTCTAAAGGAGAAAGACTCCTGAATGAGCAAAGCCACGCCTCCCCCCCCCCGACCACTTGTCCGGGACTGGTGGAGGACCGTATAACCTAGGGGGGCTAGTTCTTTCAAAGCGACCGTCTCGCCCTCCCTCACCCAGGTCTCGGTCATGCAAGCCAGGTCCATATTCAATGCTGCAAGATTATCTTGCAGCATTTTGGTCTTATTATTTATGGACCTGGCATTTCACAGCGCCAGTGTCAAAAGTGGTTTAATATCCTAGCCCCACAACAAGTATATCTTGGGATGGGACGCAGATTGGAAGGGCACCGAGCCCTACCATGTCTCAAGGCCCTTTCCTTCCATAATCTGCTCCCACCACCATACCTCCCACGTCCCCGGATCACTGGGATCCCCAACCCCAACCCGGCCTCCTCACCAATGATCATAGTGCTAACCCACCACCCTCGCAAAATCAAACAACCCCATACTATCACAGACTAAGCTATCAAACATGCATAAAACCCCAATACCCTACCAAATTAACAACATAGACTACAATAACTAACACACATGGTATAAAAACAACAAACAGTAACAAGGCGAGCAGTCCCCTAGCAGCAGCCTTATAGGCTGGAGCAGCAAGGGGCGAGGCCGGGTAGATGGAAAGCCCAGCCCTTGATAGAAGAAGCTCCCTTGGCAGCGGCAACAGCAGCAGTGCAGGCAGACCTCTGGCTATAACAACCTTTGTAGGCTGGAGCAGCAAGGGGCGAGGCCGGGCAAATGGAAAGCCCAGCCCTGGATGGGAGAAGCTCCCTTGGCAGCGGCAACAGCAGCAGTGCAGGCAGACCTCTGGCTACAACAACCTTTGTAGGCTGGAGCAGCAAGGGGCGGGGCCGGGCAGATGGAAAGCCCAGCCCTGGATGGAAGAAGCTCCCTTGGCAGCGGCAACAGCAGCAGTGCAGGCAGACCTCTGGCTACAACAACCTTTGTAGGCTGGAGCAGCAAGGGGCGGGGCTGGGCAGATGGAAAGCCCAGCCCTGGATGGAAGAAGCTCCCTTGGCAGCGGCAACAGCAGCAGTGCAGCTGTGCAGCAGTGCACTGCAGCAGTGCAATAAGAATTGCATAACTAGAATCCTTCATTTGCATCAACTATATACAGTACAACATATTTACACGATAGAGATTGGTCTTTATTTAGAGAGGACTGGTTGGCAGCTGCCAACAGTAACTACTAATAAGATTTGAGACCTGAGGAGCCTACCGTTTATTGAAGCTAGGCCCAATAAACAACACTACTCACCCATAAGCTTGGGACAACCCATTGCAAACACAGTCCTGCAGATAGGCTGGTGGGTGTTGAACCCTCTGGGACCTGTGAGGTCCTTCAATGCAAGCGGGTCCCACGAAAGAAGGCTCAGAATCTGGTACTGGCTGTGCTTCTGTGCCGGAGGAGTTGCAAGCAGGAACTTCTGCTTCACTCGAGGCTGTGGGGAAGCTGCTACAATCTCTGACTGGTTGCTCGTTGCAGTCCTCAGCCACCACGACTGGTACAGCTCCAGAGTCCAAGGAGCAGGGGGGCAAGTGATCCTGCTCCTGCAGCAGCCAGCATCTCTGAAGCTCTGGGACATGTGAGGTCCTTCAGTGCAAGTGGGTCCCACAAAAGAAGGCTCAGAATCTGGTACTGGCTGTGCTTCTGTGCCGGAGGAGTTGCAAGCAGGAACATCTGCTTCACTCGAGGCTGTGGAGAAGCTGCTACAATCTCTGATTGGTTGCTCTTTGCAGTCCTCAGCCACCACGGCTGGTACAGCTCCAGAGTCCAAGGAGCAGGGGGGCAAGTCCCCGTCCTGATCCTGATCCTGCAGCCGCCAGCGTCTCTGAAGCTGGTTGATGTGCCAGTGGTAGGCCTTGCTGGTGGAGTTGGCCATTTCATAAGACACAGGACCCATGGATCTGGTGATGGTTGCTGGAAACCACACTGGCCCACTCCTGTAGTTCCTCGCATAGACAAGGTCGCCCGCCTGGAGCCTCCTGGGTGCTTCTGAGACTCCCGTCTTTCACTTGTCGTGAGGGGTGAAGTCTGGATGAAGCCAGTTGAGCAGCACTGTGAGCCGCCGTCCCATGAGCAGCTCCACAGAGCTCCAGCTGGTGGTGGCATGCAGAGTGATATGCTGCCACAAAAGAAGTTCTGTCAGCTGCAGGTTCATTCCTGTGACCTAGTCTGTGCAGCGAGTTTTTGGCAGTTCGCACCATCCGTTCTGCTTGCCCATTGGTGGATGGGTGGAATGGTGCCGACATAACATGCCTGATGGCGTTGTTATCGAGGAACTGCTGGAACTCCCTGGATGTGAATTGTGCGCAGTTGTCGGACACGATCGTGTCCAGGATGCCATGTGTAGCAATCAGGCATCTCAGTACGCAGATAACAATGGTAGATGTCGTCACGGAGACAGGGATGACTGCCAGCCACTTCGAAGTAAGAGTCCACTACAACCAGAAACATGTGCCCTTGGAACAACCCTGCGAAGTCGATGTGGAGCCGCGACCATGGTGTCCGCATTGTCTCCCATGCCTGAACAGGAGCTTTCAGCATTTCTGGGCACGATTCCTGGCAGGGCTGGCAAGTCCTTACCCATCTCTCTACAGCCAAGTCCAATCCTGGACACCAAACGTAGCTTCAGGCCAATGCCTTCATTTTTACAATTCCTGGGTGCCCGACATGAAGCGCCTCGAGCACCCACTGATACAGCTTAGGGGGAATCACAACTCGGCTTCCCCAGAGGAGGCATTCCTTGTGCACCGACAGTTCATGCTAGTGGGAGCTGTACAGCTAGAACTCAGAATCCATTCTGCCGGCAGGCCATCCCCTCCACACCCAGTTGAGAACCCAGGAGATGGTGGGGTCCTTGGCTGAGTGTGCTGCGATGTCCGATGCAAGGAGGGGCGGCTGTGGCAAGTCTTCAAGTTGCATGACCCCGTAAGCAGGAGAGGGGTCGGTGGCTGGGTCTGGCAAAGGAAGGGGGTTCAGGGTGTCAAGGGTGGCAAAATGGCTTTTCCGGGTCTGTACACTAGGTGGTAGTCGTATGCAGAGAGAAAGACAGATCAGCGTACCATTTGCGGTGACATTACTTGAGGCATCTGTCAGTTGGGTGCAAAGAGGCCAAGGAGAGCTTGTGGTCTGTAGCGATCTCAAAAGGATGACCGTAAACATAATCATGAGATTTTGGAAGACAGGAGTTCTTTGACAGCACTGAATACGAGGGCATGCTTCCTGCCCCAAGCCCAGAGAGCTTTCTTCTCCAGCAATCGATGGAGGGGCTCAGCTGCCGATGACTTATATGGCAGGAAGGCATGGTAAAAATTGAGGAGGCCCAAGAATGCTTGCAGCTCCTTCTTCGAACGTGGAGGTTGGGCATTTGTGATGGCCTGTACCTTACTGTCTGTTGGATGAATGCTGTCAGCGTCAATAAGGAACCTGAGGAATTCTACTTGCAGAACCCCAAACTGGCACTTTTATTTTTTGACCTTTAGCCCTGCGTCCTGGAGACGGCAGAGGACTTCTCGGAGGTAGCCAGCAAGCTCAGCGGAAGACGCTCCACAATCAGGACATCATCAAAATAGGGGATGACACCAGGAATTCCTCTAAGCAGGCCTTCCATGAGTCCCTGGAAAATTCTGAGGGCCATGCTGACCCCAAATTGCAGTCTCTTGACCTTGAACACGCCACGGTGCGTCATGATGGTCTGTGCTTCCATGGTGGCATCATCCACGGGAAGCTGCTGATAAGCCTGTGCAGGTCAATCTATGCAAAAGTCTTTTCTCCTGCTAGAGAGGCCAGGAGGTGGCTGACGACAGGCACTGGGTACGCGTGCTGCTGAAGCATTTTGTTGATAGCACATTTGTAGTCTGCACAAATGCGCACAGCCCCATTGGCCTTGATGGGTGTTACTATTGGTGTTTCCCATCAGGCGTGTGAGATGGGCTCAAGGACTCCCTGAGCAATCAGGTGCTCTAATTCTTCATCGACGCACGGCTTGAGTGCAAAAGGGACTCTTCGCGCTTTGAGGTGAGTTGGCAGCACAGACGGGTTGAGGTCGAACGACACAGATGGCCCGGTGTAGCACCCTAAGGAGCTGTCGAATATGGCAGGAAACTCAGTGCAGATTGCATCTATATGAGATTGGCCGACTTGTTGGACTCCGGTGACTTGGATGCCCAACGCTTCGAAGTAATCAAGTCCAAGCAAGCTAGTGAGGTGCCTCTTGACAACAAAAAGATGGAGGGGGCTGTGAAAGTCCTTGTAGCTGACCACAACTCGGCCAACTCCTGCCACCAGAACCCGACAACCCTGGAAGTCAGTCAGGATGATGTCGCAGGACTCGAGCTGTCAGTTCATCCCCTTGGGACACATGTGGTTGAAGGTGTCCATAAAGACGATTGAAAGCGCTGACCCAGTGTCAAGCTCCATCTCACATGGCGACCCTTCAATGTGCACGGTGACACAAATCTTTTCCGTGGCGCCTATCTTGGTGTTCAGGATGATGGTCTTGCCTGAACACCCAGTCATGAAGTAACATTCTTCTGGCCGAGAAGAACTTTTTGCTGCTGGCCGACGATGGTGTGGAGCAAGGCACAGAGACTGCTGTAGTGAGCCTCCAGGTTTGACAGCTCTGCAGGTCCGTGCGATATGGCCCCTTTTGTTGCACTTTTGGCACTCAGCATCATGAAATCTGCACTGTCTGCATTCATGGTCCCCCCCACAGCGAGCACAGGGGGGCCCTTGATATCTCTGGTGATCTGGACGCTTGGGCCACACTGCTTATGTGTGGAGAACTTCGTCTTCACCTTCAGACTCGCTCTCGATGTCCTCTAGATGAGCCGGCTCTGTCTTTTTCAGTAGCACCGGACTCTGTGACTGCCACACGTCTTTTGTAGTCTGCTCTGCCACTTCAGCTGTGATGGCCTCTTGGTGCAGTGGTTAAGAGCACGGGGCTCTAATCTGGAGAGCCGGATTTGATTCCCCACTCCTCCACTTGAAGCCAGCTGGGTGACCTTGGGCGAGTCACAGTTCTCTGGAGCTCTCTCAGCCCCACCCACCTCACAGGGTGATTGTTGTGGGTTTGTAAACCGCTCTGAGTGGGCATTAAGTTGTCCTGAAGGGCAGTATATAAATCGAATGTTATTATTATTATTATTCATATGCAGACTTGAAGTCAAGGTTCTTTTAGGTGAACAGGCGCCACTGTAGCTTCTCATCACAAAGGCTGCACACCAGACGATCACACAAGGTGTCTTTGAGGTTGGTGAACTCGCACAGTCGGGCCAGCTTCTGCAAGGCCACAACAAAGATAGTGATTGTTTCACCTGGTGCCTGGTCCCGCTTGTAAAAGGCGTGGTGGCTGGCAATTTTTGAAGGTTGCAGTGAGAAGTGCTCTTTTAGCTTTTCCTTTATAACGTCGAGTGACACTGCTTCAAGTGCTTCTGGTGCTACAAGAATGCAGGCAATCTCAAATGTTGGGTGGCCACAGGCATTTAGGAAGGCAGCTTTTTCCCTCACTGCTCCGGTAATCCCATTGGCTGTGAGGAAGAACTCGAATCAGGAGATGTAAGAGTCCCAGTCCTCCATGGCGGCGTCGAACAACTCGAACTGGCCCTTGGCGGCCACACTGTCTGTCTGCAGCTCAGTTGTGTCTCTGGAGCGAACGAGGTCAGCGGAGGTGACAATTGCTCACCAATAGTGATTCAGTTTGTGGTGGTGGAGGCAAGAATTCCTTGCTGGCAAAGTAATTCAGCTATTGCTCAGCAGGGCTACCTACCTACTCCAGTCTGAGCCTTGTGGGGCTGCCTACCCGCCTTCAGCTTTCTCAACTCTTGTCGCTGCAGGGCTGCCTACCCACTCTGTATCCCATCCTCATCGCCAGTATTAAATACTGAGGCCAGAGGTTCAATGCAACATGTTTATTGAGCAGTACAGACAGAAAGCCAACAGCCAGGCTCAACAGGAGTCAATATATATACATAAGCCCCGCCCCATGCTATCATAATAACCAATAAGAATTGCTTAACTAGAATCCTTCATTTGCATCAACTATATACAATATAATGTATTTACACGATAGAGATGTCCGGGGTCAGCAGCCCAGCCCCCGGACTTGCTGACAGACAGCGGCAGGGGGCAGCCAGGAGACAGCAGTTCAGCCGCTCTGTCTGGCAAACAGAGCCAGACCCTGCCTTCTCCAGGGGGAAGGGGCAAAAGGCCAAAGCCTCAGAAGGCTGGAGGGAGCAGGGAGAAGCCAGCTAGTCCCACCCACCATGGGGGAGAGAGGGGGCTAAGCAGGCTAGAGGAAAAGGGCCAAGGCAAGGGGAATAGGGACACAGCAACAGCCCAGACAGAGCCCTTACCTTCCAAGGAGGAGAAGCAGCCACTACAGCCCAGAGCCACACCCTGGCTAGAGGACAGCAGCCTGGCTCAGGAGGTGCTAGGAGCCAAGCCCCTCCAGGTGGAGCTGCCACAGGCATTCTGGGGGAGGAGATGGGTAGCCCCTCCCGGCATCAATGAACAGGCAGCACAGAAGCTGGCCAGGGCAGCTCCTCGCGAGCAAGGCCAGACAGGCTCAGCAGCACACAAGCTGGCCAGGGCAGCTCCTCGCGAGCAAGGCCAGGCAGGCTCAGCAGCACAGAAGCTGGCTGGGGCAGCTCCTCATGAGCAAGGCCAAGGAGACCTCAGCTGGGGATGGCTCGCATTCAACCCCACCCTGCCAGCAAGGCAAGGAAGCCAAGAAGGGATTAGTGGTAGGAGGGAAACACCTGAGGGGAGGCACAGCTGGGCCAAGTCAGGAGAGGGAACAAGCCTAGAAGGAGGGCGGGGCGGGGAAAGGAAGCCCTATATAAGGTGGCTAGGAAGAGGTCTGAGGTGGTGGGTGTGAGTGAGGAGTGATGATGTGGAGTGAGAGCAGTAGGATGCAAGGGTGGTGGCTTGGAGGAGAGTTCTGGAAGGAGGAGATGAAGGAGGATGCAGAGGGTAAGCAGGCCAGGTTGAGCAGGCCAGCGAGTGGACTGAGAGGGAGTCTGGGTGAGGTATACCGCCCCTCCTTCCACAGAGCAGGGTCCTGCAGAGTCCCTGGCCCCCCTGTGACGTCAGGAGCAGACTGCCCAGTGCCACGCCCAGTGGCAGCCGCGGCAAGCCCTGACAAGTTGGTGGCCCGTACGAGGAAGGTCGTTCCAACACAGACACCAGGCAAGGGGATGCACCCCAATGCCACTGCAGAGCTCAGACCATGGCTAGAGGCACACCTGGACGAGGTGTGGGGGAAGCTGGAGGCAACCTTCCAAGCAGCTCAGGTGGAGCTAGCACAGGCGGTGGAACACCAGATACAAGCCTGCACCCCCACAGCCACTCCACCAGTGGTATGCGCATTTGCGTGGGAAATTAACCCACCAGCCGGCAAGGCGGTGCAGGGGCTGTGCGCCACCGTGAGAATAGGACGGCAGACCCTACAAGCCCTATTGGACTCAGGGAGCGCAGTATCAGCAATTCGTTCCCAACTTATCCCAGCTGACACCCCAGTGCATCGCTGGGTCCCGGTGACAGATGTGATGGACCGCACCCAGCCGTACCCTATGGTCTGGATCACAGTGGAATACCTAGGAGCGCTCCGCCGCCTGGAACTGGCCAGGGTAGCCCACTTACCGCTCCCTATGCTGCTGGGGAGAGATGCCCCGGGGTTCTCCAGGCTACTTAGGGAGGCAGCCGAGGGACTGGCAAACCCACAGGTTGCCCCAGCGCTGCAAGTGGAGGAGGCCCCCGACCCAGATGAGGGTCCCTCTACCAGACCAGGGGCAGGCCCGCAGGCCAAGGAACCAGCGGGACCCCCGGCCGACCGCCCCTTCTGCGAAGCCCAAGGGGCAGATGAGTCCTTACAGCGCTTGCGGGAGACAGCAGCTCGTGAGGAGGACCAAGTGCAGGATGAGCGGAGGTCCCAACGGCTTCCCCGCATTGAGAAGCAAGGAGGGGTGTGGGTCCGCCTAGCCCGTGCCCCAAACGGCCAGGGAGAGATCCGCCAGCTACTGGTGCCGGCAGCTTACCGGGCAGAAGTCCTCCGCACGGCCCATGAACACGCTTGGGCCGGGCATCTGGGGCACCACAAGACCCTGAAGAAGATCCTCGAGCAGTTCTTCTGGCCCTCCGTGAACGCGGACGTGAAGGCCCACTGCCGCTCGTGCCCCACCTGTCAGCGGGTGGCAGCCCGGCGCCCACCAAAGGCCCCCCTCTCCCCGCTGCCCGTCATGGAGACGCCCTTCCAGCGTATCGCGATGGACTTTATTGGCCCACTGCCACGCACACCCCGTGGCCACCGCTTTGCCCTGGTGATTGTGGACTATGCTACACGATTCCCTGAGGTCATCCCGCTTAAGACGATGCAGACCCCGGGGATGATACGAGCCCTGTCCAAGCTTTTTGCCATGGTGGGACTGCCTGATGAAATCTTGACAGACCGGGGGGGGGGCCGTTCCGGGCCAAAGCCATGCGTCAACTCTGCCAGAATTTGGGGATCCGGCAGGTATTCACCTCGGCATACCACCCTCAGACTGACGGTTTGGCAGAGCGTCTGAACCAGACCGTCAAGGAAGCCTTGAGGAAGATGACACGGGACAAGCCTCGACAGTGGGACCTATACATCGACCCCCTCATGTTCGCCCTTAGGGAGACCCCGCAGGCGTCCACTGGCTTTAGCCCCTTTGAACTGCTGTACGGGCGCAAGCCGCGGGGGATGCTCTCTCGGCTGGCGGAACAGTGGGGTCCCCGCACCAGCAGCCCTGCTCCCCCCATACCGGAGTACATGAGCCAGCTCCGTGGGCGGGTGCAGCAGTCCCAGGCTGAGGCCAACCGCCAGCTGACCCATGCCCAGACAAAGCAGAAGGCGGCCTATGACCGGGGCGCAAGGATGAGGACCTTCCAAGTCGGAGAGAAGGTCCTGGTACACCACTCGGTGTTCCCACGGGAGGAGGGGGACCCATGGAGGAGCCCTTACCAAATTCGGAGGGTGCTGGGCCCCACCACCTATGAGCTGCAGTGCAGGCCAGGCCGACGCCGACGGAGAACCCTGCACGTGGACCTGCTCAAGCGGTGGCATGAGCGGCCAGAGGATGGGTGCGCCTTGGCTGAAGACCCCTTAGACCTCCCAGACAGCGAGCTGCCATGGACCGCTGACGCCCCAGAGTTCGAGGAGCCGAAGGTGGATCCACAGCTCAACCCTGCACAGAAGGCCCAGCTACAGGCCCTGTGGAAGCAAGCGCCCGGGGTCTTTTCAAGACGCCCCGGGGTCACGAACCTGGTGCACCATGCCATCCCCACCCAGCCGGGGCAATCTGCACAGGCAACCTGGCAACCCATCCCCCGGAAGCAGTGGGAGGCGGTGGATCGGGAGGCGGAGGAAATGCTGCGCCTAGGGGTGATTGAACCGTCCCGAAGTGAATGGCGCAGCCACATCGTGTTGGTGCCAAAGCCGGACGGGTCGACTCGCTTCTGCATCGACTACCGGGAACTGAACAAAGTGGCCAAGTTCGACGCATACCCCATGCCGCGGGCGGACGTCCTAGTGGGGCAATTGGGACCGGCCCGGTACTTGTCCGCCCTCGACCTGACGAAAGGGTACTGGCAGGTACCAGTGCGCCCGGAGGACCGGGAGAAGACGGCCTTCGCCACCCCCCGGGGCCTCTTCCAGTTCCGCCGCATGCCCTTTGGCCTCCACGGGGCAGCGGCTACCTTCCAGCGGCTGGTGGATCAAGTCCTGGGGGACTGTCGGGACTTTGCAATGGCTTACATTGATGACATCGTCATCTTCAGTCCCGACTGGCCCTCCCACCTACAGCACCTGGAGAAAGTCCTCCTCGCACTCCAGAAGGCAGGGCTGAAGGCCAACCCCAAGAAGAGCCACTTGGGATTCCAGGAGCTCAAGTACCTGGGATTTGTCATCGGAGGTGGACAGGTCCGACCCCCGCCTGAGAAGGTGGCCTCCATAGGGGATGTGCCCCAACCACAGACCAAGCGTCAGCTCAGGAGGTTTCTGGGGCTTCTTGGCTACTACGGGCGCTTCATCCCCCATTTTGCGACCCGCTCAGCCCCCCTGACGGACTGTCTGAAGAAGGGCAGCCCTAGTCGCCTCAGCTGGACGCCGGAGCGGGAGGCTGCCTTCCAGGACTTACGCACTGCACTATCGGAAACCACCAAGCTCTGGAATCCAGACTTTGAGAAACCCTTCGTACTGGCAACTGACGCATCGGCCTCAGGCCTGGGGGCGGTCCTGATGCAGGAGCAAGATGGAGAGAGGGTGCCCGTCTTGTTCCTGATCCGCAAGCTCCAGCCAGCGGAGCAGAAATATGCCACCATTGAGAGGGAGGCCCTTGCCATCAAATGGGCCGTGGAGGCTTTGCGGTATTATCTGGCCAATAACCCCTTTACATTGGTGACAGACCATGCACCCCTCCAATGGATGCACCGGATGAAAGAGCACAACCCTCACATCCTGAGGTGGTACCTGTCTCTACTGCCATACCGGTTCGCCATTACCTACCGCCGGGGGACCAGCCATAGGGATGCGGACTTCATGTCACGGCTCTTCGAGCCAGACCCCCCCGAGCCAGCGTCCAGGCTAAGAGGGGGTGTGTGTCCAGGGTCAGCAGCCCAGCCCCCGGACTTGCTGACAGACAGCGGCAGGGGGCAGCCAGGAGACAGCAGTTCAGCCGCTCTGTCTGGCAAACAGAGCCAGACCCTGCCTACTCCAGGGGGAAGGGGCAAAAGGCCAAAGCCTCAGAAGGCTGGAGGGAGCAGGGAGAAGCCAGCTAGTCCCACCCACCATGGGGGAGAGAGGGGGCTAAGCAGGCTAGAGGAAAAGGGCCAAGGCAAGGGGAATAGGGACACAGCAACAGCCCAGACAGAGCCCTTACCTTCCAAGGAGGAGAAGCAGCCACGACAGCCCAGAGCCACACCCTGGCTAGAGGACAGCAGCCTGGCTCAGGAGGTGCTAGGAGCCAAGCCCCTCCAGGTGGAGCTGCCACAGGCATTCTGGGGGAGGAGATGGGTAGCCCCTCCCGGCATCAATGAACAGGCAGCACAGAAGCTGGCCAGGGCAGCTCCTCGCGAGCAAGGCCAGACAGGCTCAGCAGCACACAAGCTGGCCAGGGCAGCTCCTCGCGAGCAAGGCCAGGCAGGCTCAGCAGCACAGAAGCCGGCTGGGGCAGCTCCTCGTGAGCAAGGCCAAGGAGACCTCAGCTGGGGATGGCTCGCATTCAACCCCACCCTGCCAGCAAGGCAAGGAAGCCAAGAAGGGATTAGTGGTAGGAGGGAAACACCTGAGGGGAGGCACAGCTGGGCCAAGTCAGGAGAGGGAACAAGCCTAGAAGGAGGGCGGGGCGGGGAAAGGAAGCCCTATATAAGGTGGCTAGGAAGAGGTCTGAGGTGGTGGGTGTGAGTGAGGAGTGATGATGTGGAGTGAGAGCAGTAGGATGCAAGGGTGGTGGCTTGGAGGAAAGTTCTGGAAGGAGGAGATGAAGGAGGATGCAGAGGGTAAGCAGGCCAGGTTGAGCAGGCCAGCGAGTGGACTGAGAGGGAGTCTGGGTGAGGTATACCGCCCCTCCTTCCACAGAGCAGGATCCTGCAGAGTCCCTGGCCCCCCTGTGACGTCAGGAGCAGACCGCCCAGTGCCACGCCCAGTGGCAGCCGCGGCAAGCCCTGACAAGAGATTGGTCTTTATTTAGAGAGGACTGGTTGGCTGCTGCCTACAGTAACAACCAATAAGATTTGAGACCTGAGGAGCCTACCGTTTATTGAACCTAGGCCCAATACACAACAGCTCCCAAACTTGTCTGATACTCATATAGAGCCCTTTCATGCATGCCTTTTAATCAGTATTTTGGACAGCTGGGACCCTGCAATTGTGGAATGCCCTTCCAGGAGAAATCTGTTGTCCCTTTCATTGCTTGCTTTTTGACCATCGGTGAAAAAAATGGATTTTTAGAAAGCCTTCTGAGTTGTTCCAGTTTTATGTTCCTTCCCATGAGGTTTGATGTCTAATTCACTGCTGGGGAATAGTTTATAAATTAAGAAATCTAAACTTCATTTTAGCCATAATGGCTCCCAAGGCAGTTTATGATTTTAAAACAACTTTCGTAGTTAAAACAATGAAGTTATGCTGGAAGGATATACTACAGTGTGCATTAGTACTCATTCCTTCTCCTCAGGTCTCTGTTGGTAATCATTGAAAAGCAGAATAAACTTGAAACAAGCTTAATAAATATGGATCTGTGTTATTTGGGCAACAGGGCACACAACATGATTTTCCCACACGTAACTCACTTCCATGTTTATTAGAAACTTCATGCGGTCAATCAAGTCTATATGAACTCGTCTTCACCAGCTCAGCCTGTTCTCTGCTTTGCAGCCACTCATCTTTTTTCTGGGAAATATGCTGACTGGGAGAGAAGCAGGCCACTGGAAGAGGCATAGCCTTCAGAGAATCAACAGGAACTTGTGCTATAATTTCCATAAAGAGCTTAAGCCTAGTGCTTTGTGGTGCTCTGGTGTTTATGGCAGGCCCTCTGGCATTACAGGCAAGGAAGACCTTGTGAACATGATGGACTCTTGAGCAGTTGGAGGGTGTTTCTTTAGGGGACAACAGCAGCCTCTTGGAATGTTTGAAAATTTTGATCTGGTAGGTCCAATGGCACACCTTTCTGCCTGATCTGATCCTCCTTACACTGGTCTGTGGATTCACCTAGATTATACTGTGAGCTTTTCAAGAAAATCAGAATATAAATATATTCAATAAATACATATATGGCTCTTTCATGTTTTTCAGGCTGGTATGTAGGTCTCTGCTAGGGACTAGAAATATCTCAGGTCCCAGAGATATTCAAACATATGATTTGCCCATTTTAAATGGAGCGCTTGTGGTTTGTATATCCTCTTCTCAGATAACAGACTTGCTGTAACTGTGCAGAATTCGTTGTATGAACCATGGCAGTATGACATAAGGTTGGCAACACCCAGGTGAGGCCTGGAAAACTCTAAGAATTACAACCGATCTCCAGGTGACAGAGATCACTTCTCCTGGAGAACATGGCTGCTTTGGATGGTGGACTATATGGTATTATCTCCCACTGAGGTCCCTCCCTTCTCCAAGAGGAAGCATTTAGAGAGTTTTAACAAAAGTATACACATGCATATGCACTTACACATGCACTCATCTCACTTTTCATTTTCAAATAAAGCTTGAGCTTCAAAATGAAGAAAAATAGCTTGTTAAAAAAGAAATGACTTTTTCTGTGAGAGACTTAGCTTTATTATTAACTGAATTTCTAGTTTTGAGTATATGTATTTTGTGCTGAAGCTATTTGTCAGAATTTAAATTGATTAGTGTTCTGCTTCAGTGTATTACACCCTTTGCCACTTTTTAATAGAGTAGTAGCATGATTGAATCAGCAAGAAACCTTTTTTAAACAGACTGTATTGTCCTCTTTAATACTCTTTGTGCTTTCAGAATACAGAGGAAGAGAAATGTCCAAACAGCGGAGAAAAGAAATAGAATATTAAAAAGGTCATGGCTGTGTGACACTATTTTAATTCATAAAATATGGGATGCACCCTAAATGCCTCTTGACACTTCATTCCAATGACAAATAATGTAATAAGAACTACAAAATGGCACAAATTATTCCATTTGCTTGACAAAGATTATGAAGGGAGCACAAAATGGTGTAAAATTAATCAGTTCCTTCTATATTGCTCAGCCTTGTACATGGAGATATTATTTAGAAGTATAACATATTTAGAATAGCTATTTACTATGATAAAAAAGAGAAAATGGCTCCCATTTATTAATAATCTTAATTTTTAAATAAAATCGTCAAGAAACTAGGTTAGTACTTCATCATTTTCCCTTTTAGTTTTACATAATGTTTTCTGCTGGGCTGTATTATATTAACTCTCCTTCCTTCCACAAAATGCTCCATTGAAGCACAAATCCCATCTCACAGAGCGGATAAAATTGATAAAACCCATTAATAGGCTTCTTAGCAAGCTGACTAATGTAGGCTATTTCAGCAATCTATTAAAGTATTTGAGAGAGTATATTGTTATTTCTGTCCTAGGGTGCTCCACTTGTACTTTTAAAAGGTATGTGTTTCATGTTTTTTCCTAATTGCATAGAGGTACTATTTCCAGCATATTTCAATGATGTACATCTGGTACAAGGAGGAAAGCAGCTGTTTTCTCCACAGTATAACAAGGGGGTCCATAGGGGCAATATCCTGAAGAAAATGAGCTAAAATCTCTTTAGAGAAATTTATAGTAGCTGTAAGTGTGTACGAAGAACTAGCTAAGAACACAAGACCTGGTGAGTTAGACTTAAAGGTCCACCTCAGACTGTCTGATCACATCCAAATGCTGGTCTTTGGGGTAAGGTGCTTTCTCGGTTTTTTTCTTCCAGGTGGCCTCATTCTTCCCCGCCTTTTGTCTCTGCCAGATACAGTCTCCTCACATTGCCTAGATTCAGATTTAATACACATAGAGTAGAGAACAAGTAGGCCCCGGCACACACAAAAAATGGGACTTAGGAAGTTGGGAATAATTATTTCATTCTTTCTGTATGGAGGACAGGGGGTGGCACTATATTTCTATCAGTACATGAATGCTCTGCACCACCAATAAGTGTTTATTTAACTATACTGCCTTTTTCAGATATAATATTATGCCATCATCAGTGATGGGACTGATCCCTGACAGGATTGCATCCAAGGCTTGCTCCTCCCTACTGCACTGCCTTCTCTATTCCACAATGCCTGGTCATTGCACGTCCTGCTGTTGTGAGTTTGTACCAATGGTAGTTTCACACAATTACAAGAACATTTCTGTTGGGGGGGGTCTAGATTTTTTTTCCTGCCAGCTTAATGATGTTCTCCATCAGTTTAAGAGATTTAAGAATGATCCTATCCCACTCAGTACAACTACTCAAGGACAGGGCCATTGGGTTACACATCATATCCAATAGTCCTTACAATGACTATGCAGCGTAGGTTCATATTATTGTCTCTATACTGGCCCTGAGTTGAAGCTAGTTAGTTGCTAGGCTAAAGAGAGATTTGAAGGGCTGTTCCAAGCTCCCAGTCTTAGCAACTAGGCTACATCTTGTCATGGATATTGCTAAAACTGTAGGGGAATAGATGCTGGATACGACCAAGAAAGTTATTTAAGATAGCTTTGCACACAGAAACAGGGCTAGCCCGGCTCCATAACTAGATTTGCCACAAAGGGAGTTTAGAGGCCTGGAAAAGAACAACCTTGGAGAGGGGGATAAAACACAGTTGTATTGCCATGTGCAGATCAGAAATGGCCATCTAACTTGTGTCAATATATACAATGTACCAAGGTCCAGGAGCAGGGAGTATTTGATAATGGCAGGAGTGTCTAACTTCATAGAGGCTGGCAACATTGTTCAAGGATAGATGTATTGATGGAGGGCCAAAAGTATGACAAACTTGTACTAACTAATTTTACATAGACTTTATTAAGACAAGAAGTAGGAAAAATGAACGAACTGTGTTATATGTTTCAAGATGATGGCTAACCTTGTTTAGTGTGAGAAGTCATAAGATAATAAGTTAGCCAAGAATCTGAATCTTTGATGTGGGATAAACACTTTGAAGTGGGATAGACAGCTATTCTTAAGAGAAAGTTCTGTAACCATATAAATATGACAGGCTAAATTGATAGAAAGCTTCTTAGAAGGGGCTTCTTGCCTATGACCTTCGTATCTTTGGTAAGATATTTTTCTGGCTGATGTAATTGCTCTCCGTTAATGATTTATGTATTTTTAATGGATGGCATGATTTTCTGTTGATTGAGTTTGTATCAAGAATACTGAATAATTACTTTGTAATAATAAAGACTTAAAAAGGAAGCAGAGACTCTGTTATTATATTACTTGTCTACAATAACTGGTAACGAACCTAATACTTTAGCTGTCATGTATCGCTAGCCAGGAGTTAAATGATTTGATATAGGAAAGCTAACTAGATGCTCAAGGCTTCTTAAGTGCATACCTATATCTGATCAGGCCTGACCAGAGTTATCAGGAACAATGTGCTTTTTAATGAAGGGAGAAGATACCTCAAATATTTGCCATAAGTACTGTGGATTCATATACAGTTAGGGTAGTCAACTCCAGCTTAGGAAATTCCTGGAGATTTGGGAGAAGAACCCAGGGAGGGCAAGTTTTGAGAGTGGAGGGAGTTCAGTGGAGTTATGATGTCACAGAGAACACCTTCCAAAAGTGATATTTCTTCCAGATAACTACTCTCTATTGTAAAGATCAGTTGTAATTTTGGGAGAACTCCATGCCCCACCTGGAGGTTGGCATCTTACCCAGTGGATTTAATTAATCTGGATTTCAAACTTTACTGTTCCCATTTTTTAAAAAACTTTTCTACAGTTTCTTAGTCCTGTTTTTCATTCCTGTTTCAGATGGCTTCAGGGAAAGAAATATAGCCCTCCTTTCTCCCATTCTGAATTTTAACTGTGTTCCTTTTCTTTTCCTCCATGCGTCATTGTCTTTTTCTGTTCATACTCAAGTCACCATAGTTAGCTAGGCAAGACTTTTATCTCTTTATATTGCTGTCTCTGTAAAGCTTTCACTGATGCTTTCTGTGAAGGATATTATACAAAAATAAATCAAATTCTTACATTTTAGCACTCCGGCCTTAGCAAATATATTGTATAGGAAAATATATCTGGATTTTATAAATATGGTTTTAGGCAAAGCATGGTTTTCATGAAAAGCAGATTTTCAAAATTGCTCACAGAAGATAAGCTTAGAAATGCAGCTGGGAGAAGATCTATTGTGTTTATTAAAAAAATTATTGTTGAACAGTTCTACTGGAATAATAGAATTTAAGGTAGCAGTAATACAAACCGTAACAAGTGCTATTAATCTTGCTTTATACAAAACATGATGAAAAGAAGCCATGCTCACTCTCATCCTTTTTCAGAAAAACCTGTTGCTGCACATATATCTAGGAAAGAAGCAATAGCCGTGACCAACTAACTAAGGCAGAATGAAAAACAATTCCAAAGAAATAATGCAAAAGTTACTTTATAAGAAAGTTAATAGAATATAAAATAAACTCTAAGTGGTCAAAAGCTGGCACAAATTGCTAACAAGTGCCCTGTGGGAGTGAAATACAGCTGCAATATGCAAAGTCAATGCTTGCACGCCCCACAAAGTCACCTTGAGTAACCACAGAGTAAATGGACAGAAATTTACAGTAGCTATACAAGCTTACAAATCAAAATACATATACAGTATTTTGCATGGCAAACACCAAATGACTAACCAATAAATATTTGAAAACACAATTAGGTTTGACCACAAATGTTCAGTAGCTATACAAGCTTATATATCAAAATTCAGTGACTGACCAATAAATATATTTGAAAATACAATCAGGTTTGACCACAAATGTTCAGTAGCTATACAAGCTTATATATCAAAATTCATATACAGCATTTTGCTTGGCAAAATTCAGTGACTGACCAATAAATATATTTGAAAATACAATCAGGTGCAATCGCAACGGGTTAGCTAGCAAGGAATCCCATTTCAGGCATCCCCTTCTTCCTGGCAGTTACAGAACCTCAAGGAAAGCCACAGTCAAGATTCATGCATGCTGGCAGCTTGCTCAATGGCAAAAGCCATATATCTAAGCTTAAAGGTGCTGGGGGGATAAAAATGAAAGTGGTTGTGATGCCATATACAAAAGTAGTATAAGAAGGGAAAGGAAGACTGATACTGCACAGGAGGAAATCTATTGCAGCACAGAGTTAAATATTATGGCTAAAGGTTTCAAATGTGAGTTCATAAAGTTAGACATCTATAATGTCTACTTTTCCAACACAAAGATGTATGGAGCTGGGAGAATGAAACAGTTGCATCTGATGCTGAAAGTAGGAACAAGCCCATGGAAAAAGACAGCTGGTTCTGCAGGGAATGAGAGCAGCTTGGAGCAGAACAGTGCATGAGCCTTTGAATCACCTGCCCAATTTGCTGCAAACAGTGATCAATTTCTGGGGCATCGGGGACATTTCAGAGTTCAGCAAAAGCTGACAAAGATTTTAGCGTCAGCCTGTAACATTCCCAACTAGTGTTGAACAATGTTCTTGAATAGATTTAAGATTTACAGTAAGCAGAGTGACTCCCTTCTAAGACCATGGAAGTCAATGTATTTAAAGGGTGCAACAGTGCACTGTAAATGTCAGCAAGTAGTGTATTTTAAAAGCACCTGCCTTGTATTTTTTTTATACCTGATAAACAATAACCAGAGGCTCAGCTGCTCCTGAAAAATAATCCCATATAAGAGGGGAGACTTCCCTACTGCCCTCACCATGACACTATGCCCAGTGTAAGCCATTGCATAAACAACAATGGGAAACCCTCAGCTATATTTGCAGCAGTCACTTATTGGTTCCAGCCATTTTTTAAAATAGACAAACCTCTCTTCAAAAGCAACCATGTTTGTTCAAAAACACATATCAAAACCACAGCCATAAAACAAAGTGCTTGGCTTTAAATCTTTATAGATCTAAAATCTATAAAGATTTAAGATCTTTGTAGATTTATAAAAAATCTATAAAGATTTAAATCTAAAGATTTAAAAATCTATAAAGATTTTATAAAATCTATAAAGATTTAAGATCTTTATAGATTTAAACTCAAGATGCAACTTGCAGCTACAACTTAATTTAAACTGCCACTTAATTTAAATCAGCCATATTGCTTCGTTTACATTTTTGTAATGCATAGAGAGTGAGAACAGGACTGTGCTTCTTAGCATTGATAGGCATCTAGGAGCTGTATATACATTGGCCGAATTCCAATTTTTAAACCAATGCATGGAGGTTGGGAGCAGGGATAGTACACATTATCGTACTCCCCACCTCCCATACACTTTAAAGAAATGTTTAAATGGTTTTAGGGGGGGGGATTTTTTATTTAGAAGTTTTAATGTACAGTTTTCACAAAAATACCATTAAGACAAAGAATTTATCAGGCAATAATAATAAACAATACAAATACAACAGGAATATACAATACAGAACACTCCCTCTGATCACCACCACAGAAAGCCCCCTAAAATGTTGGACAACAAAGTCCTTTTGAAATTAAGTTGCTTAAAATCATCCTACCTTAGGTCAACAAATGGCAATATTTACTGCATGATGAGCATGTTGTGGGGATAATAATGACATACTTTGTAACCACTCTGAGTGGATGTTAAGTCATCCTGAAGGGCGGTATATAAATCGAATATTAATATTATTATTATTATCATCATCTTCAGATGAGAAGCAACCCCATTTAGAACAAGTACAATCAATTAAAAATCCACATGGAATATCTTGACAGATTTCTTCAACATTATTCAACTTTCAGCATTTCAATATTTTCTGGTTAGTTCTCATGGATAATATTTTAGTCTCAGTCTGTTCATGTAAACAGTGGTGGTGAAACCACTTGAAATGTAATTTCAGGGAGGATACTCAATACTAGGGGTTTGTACCAAGAAAATGTCCATTTCTGTTTTGGTGCTGGAATAATTTTGTTCCATTACTAGTATGTTCTGGGTGGGCTGGTGCCAACTCACAACTGATCCATTTAGTTTTTTTTCATTTTCATGAGTTTCGGTCTGTGGTGAGTATGCTGGCTGCACAGGTACAAACACACTCTACTTTTGGGCGGTGTGAGTAGGGAAATGAGGCTCTGGGGCAGCTGTTTTGGCATTAACCCAAAACACATCAACCATTAGTCCCCCTCCTAGTCTAAACCATTGATCCACTAAGTTTTTCCTCAAGCACAATAACAAACACATGCATGCACACTACAAGAGACAAGTAGAAGGCTAGTGTTGGTAGATGGGGCAGCAGCAGTGGGCCACTCCCAAGAAGGAGAGCACGCCCAACTAGGGGTGTGCAGTGGGGAAAGATTCGGTTTACCCACTTCAGGTTTACCCGAAGCGGGAAAATGATGCGAAATAACCCAAAACCTGAAGAGGCAAGCCGCTTCAGGTTCGGGTTGTCAGAAATCGCTTTGGTATGCTTCGTAATGATTCAGAGCATACTGACGTGAGTTTCCCACCTCCTCCGTGAGCCTCTCTTCCCGCTTCCCCTAACCCCACTTACCTTTGGAAGGCTGGAGCAGGTCTTCTGCTGCCGCTGCCAGCAGGGCAGTGGGGAAGGCTGCAGCCGGTGCCTACGCCGCCCACACCGCTGCTTTGGCATCTGCAGCAGCTGGCAGGGTGGCAGTGAATGCCAGCGCCTGCGCTGCCGCTTTGGCCTCTGTGGCAGCCGGCAGGGCAGCAACGCTGGTGCCTGTGCCACCTGCACTGCCGCTTTGGCCTCTGCGGCAGCCAGCCAGCAGCAGCGAACGCTGGCGCCTGCACTGCCCACGCCGCCGCTTTGGCCTCTGTGGCAGCCAGCAGGGCAGCAGCGAACGGCAGCACCTGCGCTGCCTGAAGGATGCCCCAGGTAAGTGGGGTGGTGGTGGGAGGGCAGGCACCCTTTTAAAAGTCCCTGAGAGCTTCCTGAAGCAATCCGAATTACTTTGGAAAGCTTTGATTCGGTATTTCCAAATCAGGGCCATCATACCATCCCCGATTCGTAAATACCGAATCTTAACGAATTGGGCCCAGTTCAGGGTTTTTTTCCAAACCGGGAACCTGAAGCACACACCCCTACTCCCAGCTAGGGCAGTGCAGCAACATTAAAAACAATCTTGCTTCATGTTTACTCTTTTCTTTTTCTATAGTGCCAATAACTTATTAGCATTGCATTCTGTTGACCTCTCTAAGCACAAGCTCTTCCATAAATTGATAATGATGAGGCTAGGATCTATTTATATAACTCTGCTCTTGTATGAACTCTTTATAAGTAAACAAAGATGATTTCAGTGCAGTAATGTAGTGCAGACCAGTTCTTTAGAGGTAACTGCTTTTTTGTCTCGTCTAACAGCCTATTTCAGGCTTTGAACTGGTAACCCTGAAAATCACAGGAAGTTGCTAAGCTTCATTCTACTCCAATGATTTCCAGACTCCTGATTCTCCTAAAGGCACATTTTAACACTTGAAAAGATTAACGTCTGGCTTAAAAGCCTAAGAATTACCCATCCTAAGAGGAAGCCGTATGAATTGCTGTTCTGAATATGCTCTCTGACTAGAAACAGGAAAACCCAAAATAGTAGTTCATGCAGAGATGCAGCATGCAGCCTCACCTAAAGGCAACTAATTTTTCCAGCATCTGTTTATCACAGCTAATGCACACATTTACCTTCTGTAGAGGTCTCCCAGGGAGGGTGTATGTTTTGAACTAATAGAGACCTGGGATTATTTCATTCATTTATTTCTCATAGCACACAAGCAGATCTCACACCACACACTAGCAGGGAATTCTGATTTAGTACACTGGTTGCCACACAGAGACCAGCATTTGGATGAGATATAGGCAATACTGAGTTAACTTTACATCCAGAAATTCTACCAACATCTTACATACTAGCCATCTTATATAATACAATGGCTCTGATCTGAGGATACTTAAATTCAGAAACTGGAGCCATGAACAGACAAGACAGTTCTTCCTACTTACCTGAAAAATGACAGATTTGCAGAAAAATCTGAAAGGAGCTCCTGTAGCTTTAATCAGAAGCCCTCAGTTGCTGTTGCTAGGCAACAATAGCAGTTCAATCAGTATTCCAGGCTTGGTTTCTGTCAGTAAAAGACAGGAAGAGAGGGCCTTTCCAGGGCTATTTTGGCCTTTGATGGCTCATTGGGGTCAGGCTCAGAAGCAACCAGGAAGTGACCTGATACTGCATGATTCACCCAGGCCTGACAGCAGCCCCTCCCAAAGCCAGCGTAGTGTAGTGGTTAGAGTTTCAGAACAGGGTGTGGGAGACCCAGGTTCAAATTGCCATTCTGCTTTGTTAACTCACTGGGTGACTTTTAGTTCCACACTCTCAACCTAAACTACCTTTCAGGGTTATTGTGAACATACGATGGAGGTAAGGAGAACCATGTAAGCTGCTTTTGATCCCCATTGGGGAGAAAGGCAGTATATAAATGAAATAAATTAAGAAATAGAAGTGATGATGTGCGGCAGATAAAAGGTAAGTGGTTAGTTGATTTGAAGGAGAGAAGGATGTAGGGAAAGGTGAGCATATGAAGGCTGCCAGGAGGAGAGAAAGAGGAAATAGTGATGAGAAGGGGATAGAGGAAAAAGTGAAGTGCCCTCTGGAAGTTCTAGCTGGTTCCCCATCATGCAACTGGGCCATAGGGGAGAAGCTGCCAAGAGGGAAGGAGAAAGGTGAAACGGGGAAAGACAAAGGTGAGTGGGAAAGAGAGAAGGAAGCAGGAAAAGGGGGAGAGGCTATGGCAGGAAAGGTATTGCTCCTCTCTCCCTTCAGGGCCACCTGCTGTCGCTCCACCTCTTCCACTTATCAGGGGCTCCCCTGGGCCTCAGAAATGGGGGTAGATGGACCCTGGTTACATCACCAGCCTGCTCCAACCTCTTCTGGAGAGGGTTGTCTTTCTGGCCACCTTTTCAGAGTCTCCTCCCCAGCCCAGGCTCTAGAGCCCTCTTTTATCCCCTCCCCATCAACTACAAATTGAATAAATAATAAATAATACTAAATAAGAAAATGAATGTCATCATCCATCTGAATTATTCCCAAAGCCATTCAATGAATCATTTATGTCAGTTCCAACCACAAATTCACTTCCTTGGAAGCAAGTTCTATTCAAATCAATGGATGGATCATCTCTATAAAATGTGCTTATTATCTGAATGCCAATCCCTAATAGAAAGTGCTGTTTACATATTTGCTGTCAAGTTCCTTGATCGAAATGTAGCAAACACCATTGCTGAAGAGGGTTGCTGAGAAGAGAAGGAATTCCTGTGCTTTATAGATAAAAAGAAAGGGAAGCATAAAACATGCTGTAAGAGATCTAGGTGGAAATAAAGAAAAATCTGCAAAGGTGAAAACTACGTAAGAGACTTTACTGTAATGATGTACATAAATATGCAGTGCCCATATGGCATATGAGATCATGTTATGACTACCAAAACTTGTGCAAGAATACTGTATAGTAGACCAAATTACTAGAATTTTAGGTGTCCTTGTTAGTCCTTTCTCTCATAGTCATGAGTTACTTGGAGGCGTAATTACCTTTACAGCTAAAAAGATGAATTTTCTCCAGGGGATTAATTGAAGCAATTTAAAATACCATTGTGAATCGTTAACATCTCTTAACAATCACTGAGAGACTCATGTTGTAAATGTTAGCAAGGCTATTCAAAGCAGGGCATAAATTCATAACCTCATCATTTAATGTAGCAGTTTCTAGAGCAATACACCCTTCCCTCTTCCTAGGACATGTTGCTTCAATCACATTCTGCAATTTCAATCCCTTCAAAATGGAGAGTAGCCAAATGCAACATTGACTTATTTGACAATAAGATAACTGCAGTTCCGCAGCAATCGTGGCTGTTTCAGGCACAGCAAAGTTGAGGGACAGGCATGCATCTTAAATCACTCATGCCACTGTATATGTTTGAGAGTACATGTACTTTAAAACATATTTGTGTGAAGGCAGCCCTACTTCTTCAACAGACCCAATATCCACAAACAGACCTCAGGAATTCAGAATGGAGAAACTATAGATCTGCCACAGCTGCTCAGTCCTGGAGCTCCTAGTGTTGATTTCACAGTATCTGAAGGAAAAATGTCATGGAAAGCGTTAACCTTTTAGACTTCCCTAGACCCAGCCTTAAAGACACCAATTAGAGCACTGACCCCCCATATCAGCAATAATTATCTTTGTAACTTGCTGACAATGTGCTACTGCCAGTTTGGAAATGGAAATGGAATAGATGTGTGTTATGTACCATCAAGTCACTATGGACGTAAACCTTCCAGACTTACTCAGATCTTGCAAACTGGAGGGTCTGGCTTTCTTTATTGAGTAAAGCCAACTCATTTTGGGTTTTTCTCTTTTCTTACTCCCTTCAACTTTCCTAGCATTATTTACTTTTCCAGAGAGCCTTCTCATGATGTGACCAATGTAGGATAGCCTCAGTTTTGTCATTTTAGCTTTTAGGGAGAATTCAGGCTAGATTTGATCTAAAACCCACTTACTTGTCTTTTTGGTTGTCCATGGTATCCACTAAACTCTCCTTCAGCAACCACATTTCAAATGAATTGAATAGATGGGACAAACAGGATGAAAAATTACTTATTTACTTAATAGCCTAGCTTTCTAACAGAGACTCAAGGCACATTACAGATTATAAAATGATGCAAACACCATAAGACAATGAATTAATATTGCAACAGGAATCTGCAAAATGAGAAAATAATGCAAACAACAAACTTTCTAAGACCCCATATAATATAAACAATACAAAAAGTAAAACTACAAAGATAGGCACAAAAAAAATTAAAACAGGAAATTGGTTGGTCGTTGTTCAACTAATCAGGACACGGGCGATAAAGGAGAGGGCAGAAGGCAGGGCCAGGCCTCACACCAAAGGAACCATTCTGCACTTCAAAAAAGCAGCAGTTTGAATTTGCTGGGGGGAAATGTGTGCAGGAAGAAAAGCCATAAAAAAGCTGGGAAAATATTGATTCTGTGGCAGATGCGGCCTTTATCCATGAAGAACACAGAAAAACTCTTGGTGCTTGAGTTTTTGTGCAGTAGAAATATGTTATTCTACATTTCAGCTAAGTTGTTATATCATAGTATACAGGGCTTTTTTTCAGCAGGAACACGGTGGAAAGGAGTTCCGGCACCTCTTGAAAATGGTCACATTGCTGGTGGCCCCACCCCCTGCTCTCCAGACAGCAGCACAGAGGGCAATCTAAACTCCCCTCTGTCTGGAGAGCAGGGGGTAGGGCCACCAGCCATGTGACCATTTTTGCTGAGGGCGATTTAAACTTTAAAAAACTTCCCCCTTGTTCCAGCTGACCCAAATGACATCATTGTGCGGTCCTGGGAGCATGTGCGCACTTTGCGCACATGCATGTGGTACCAGGGGTACTACCTCCCACCAAGAGTTGCCCCCTGTGCTGGCAGCCCACTGAGTTCCACCACTTTCCCCCCCCCAAAAGCCCTGTATATAAAATTCTCTTCCACTTATTTTCCCAAATGGGTACCACTGATTGCTTCCAATATCAACAAATTTATTTCCTTACATCTTCTTCAGCTTCTGGTTGTCAAGAGGGTAATGACAGGGCTTTTCTGTGCCCAAGCATTGCTCACTTGACTCCAGAATCAACATCATTTAGGCTCTGTAGAACTTTATCTTGATTATTCCTCCCCTGCTATAGATATTTTATGGTTTTTACTGATGCTGTTAGTTTAGTTACTAAGCAATTGTTTAAACTGTTATAACATTGGATCTTCTGTATTGCAGGTTGCTTTGAACTCTAATATGTAAAAAACTGATACAGAAATAATTAGAATTGTTGAAATGAGATCAAGGAAAGCAACTTGCAGAAACAAGATGCCTTGACATAGACACCCCCCCCCCAAGGCAATCCACTCAAAACTGGAAGAGACATCAGATGATGTTGACATGGCTGTGCCACTTCCAGTCCAGAAAACTGTCAAAAGGGTTATAAGTAGAGATGGGCACGAACTGCATTACAAACTTCAAAAACCCACAAAATTGGCGATCGCACAATCGCGATCCGGTGGTTCGTGATTGTCCACGGCAAACGAACCAGCGTTCGGAAGAGGACTGGTTTGGTGCGTTTGGCTGTGGTTCGGGAAGCTAGACAGCCAGGCGCCATCAATCAATTCCCCTGGAAACAGAGCTGGGGGAATGCCTGAACTCTGTCTGCGCTCCTTCTGTCGCCCTGGAAACCCAGATGGAAGCCCAGCTTACCTTGATCGGCAGGTCTTCCTTCCAACCATGGAGCTGCAAAACGGTTACAAGTTGGGAGAAGACACCCGGGGGAGGGAGGGGGAGGGGGTGTTCTGTATCCATGGGCACTCCAATCTCATCCCTGCAAACCCTGATAGGCAGCTCTGATGGCCAAACATAGACCTCCTGCATTTCTCAATGAGTCCTCAGCTTATAAATAGCAGTGGGCTCCCAGGCTGGGTTTCACTTTCAGCTAGCAGTGGAGTGTGACAGAGCTGCTGCTTGCTACTTGCTAGCCTTTGGGGAGAGACAGAGAGTGTATAATTGAGCTTGGATTTTTGTGGGAGTTTCCTGGGGGTCTTGGATTGGAGAGGGTATAACTCCAAGATCCCTATTGCAATCTTGACCAAACTTGGGTGCTGGCTGGAGGAGAGCCTGCTACACACTCCCTGTGAATATGGGCTCTCTAAGTGCAACAGGGGCCGTTCTGAGCACCACAAACCGCGAACCAGTTTGGCAACGGGAAATGTCCGTTGCGGTTTGCAACTTCGGGATCATCATCAGCACCGAACCACGAACCGCAGAATCGTTAATTTTTTTTGGTTCATTCCCATGTCTAGTTATAAGTAGGACTCAGAGAGGACAGTTGCTAGGACAGTCACTCAAGCATGGTGACTACCAAGACCAGTAGTAACCTCCTCAGCAAGTAGAGCTGGAATGGCTCAAACAAATTTTGGACAGAAGGATGGGCTACACAGTGCTGAAAAGGCACTTCCATGAGAAAAAATGTAAGAGGTCTCCCAATAAAGCATTTGCAGGGCATTGGTTCCTCCTTAGGATGGCCTAATACGGAAAAAGATTAGCCATCCAGAAATGTTACATATATAATTGTGATACTGGAATTGCAATATTCTCCTGTTTGTATTTACATAATCCAATTTCATATTCCAATATCATTTGCATGTATAAAAGTACAATCCTAAGAACTCTTTCCTAAGAGTAAGTCACATTTAATAGACCCAAATATGATTCTGAGTTGATCTGCTTTGGATTGCTCTCTTATGTGTTTTATCTAGTGCAGAAATATATATATAAAAATAGTGGGCCCTCTTTTTTCATTGTGTTCTCAGGCATTTCAGGTCCAACGCTGTTGCATTTATGGTTTATGGTCAATGAAAACAGAAGAACCATGTAGTAGAACAAGAAAAGAACAAAAAGGATACATGGCTTTGAATGATCTGATAGCATACCCAGCTGAAATGGTTAATTCTATTAGAATTCCAATTTCCTTTCAAATTAATACTTCTTAAATGGCATACTATAAGCTAATAAGAAGATACTCAAAAGATACCACCTTTTGCTATAAACCTAGGCATATTGGCCCATAATTTTTACTGTCTGTAAATGATAAAATCTATATGGCACTAAAGTCTTTTAAATATACTTAACTGGTGCATGCTCAGTTTCCTGTGACTTTCAAAGCAGTGACCCTTGCTTCAGTAAAATGTTTTAACAAAGGGTGGATTACTAGTGATGGCTGTTAGGCCAAATGCAATGGGAATGTACAGTAGTGATTGAAGTCTGGGAAAAGGATGGTCAACAAATTAATCTGGTCACTCATGTGTGAGAAATGGTCTTTCCATGTGAGGAGATTAGCATAACTCCCAGCTACTTGGAATATCAAGTAGGAAGAAAAGGCTTGAATCAGTTTTGGTAGCTAAAAGGCAGGCATTGAATAAAGGGAAATATAGGTTGGAAAATGTATTACTGAACCTGGTAGCCAATGAAGAAGTCAAATCATGTAAAGCAGGTATAAATATGGTGATTTTTTTTTAGGTATATGGAGGAATAATATCTGATATTTATGGTGGCCTCTCCTGTATTTCCTTTCCCCTTTTTTGCTCATTAGATTTTCCCTCTGTATTTCTGCATATTAATTTATCATGTTTTTATCTCACCCTTCTGAGAAACTCAAGGCAACCTCACCAGTTTATCTTCATACCAACCCTGTGAGCTAGGTTAGGCTGAGATAGAATGACTAACCCAAGTCCATCCAATGTGTTCAAGAGTAAGCAGAGATTTGAATTCCAGTTTCCCAACTGGAAACCCTAATAACTATACCACTTGGGCACTTCTGGCAGGTATGGATGGTTGGCAGCATGTGCTGGAATTTATAAAAGATTCATAACATAATCCAAAGTCTTTAATGCTCTTCTAAGTATTTATGAAAGGCTGAAATTATAAAAATAATTTGAAAGAATATGAAGTGCCAATCAAATGGGGATGAAAAAGACAGGCATATAATAACCCATTTCAAACAACTTTTTATTGATTGACTTTTCTATTAAAATATATTTCATATAAATTAAAAAAGAAATGATCCTCAATAGCAACATATACTATACTTTTTAATTTGTATTTATTAGCACTTACTTTTCACTTTGATCTGCATCACGATATTTTTCATTAGACATTTTTGATTGAGAATATTCTTCAGATTCTCATTTCTCATTTAAAAGATGTTTCTTGGCATACCAAATGAATTCCAGTTTATCATCAATTATGTTTCATGATGCATGTGTCACTGAGTAATGATATACTAGGAAATTTCTGTTTAAACCATTTTAGATTTGAAAGACATTTCCATACAGATAGATACATCTTTTCTGGCCACTTCTTACCAATACATTTCCAAGTAAAGCAAGCTGACACTAATGGTTGAGTTCAGTGAAAATGAGGTAGATTGTGTAAACAACCTAGATTTCATATGTTTGAAGTTGCTGGAGCATCCTTTGTATGCAGAATCTTTTCCAGTGGGCTTGGAAAAGATTTCTTTATGGTCTGACTAGGCTAATAAAAAAAACAGTATTGGTTACAAACTTACCGTTTTGTTTACACCTGGAGTGTCCACCTTGTTCCTAAAAAAGCATTGGAATAGGGCACTGAGTCCCTTGTTTGAATTGGACTAAGAGACTTTGGACTTTTGGATGTATTATGAATATTATGAAAGCACTGAGAGACTTTGGATGTATTATGAATACTAGGAATGCACTTGTTGTATATTTGCACATGTCTTGACAATGATATGATATGATAATACTGTTGAATCTCATGCCTTAATATATAGATATATTTTTCCACTTCCTGGGTGGGTTTACACTTTCTCTACAGCTGTCTATACCGGGATTTGCCTTGTTTCCTTACATATGTCATTATCATAGCAGCACAGGCAACAGTTTGTTTCCGCAGTAACAGGAATGCTCCTGAGCCATTTTTGGATCTGTCTGCCTGTATTTCCAAATGTTCTCTTGTATCAAAATATTGGAATACAGGAGCAGTGTGATGGTCTGTTTGAGGCTTTCCAAGGCTTTCCTGCGCTCATGTACCCTCTGCCAGAGAGCGTTGTTTCTTAACAGGACATGTAGTCAGACTTGATTCATTGGGAATGTATTGGGACAGGTACTGTACGGCCCCTAGGAGTCTCTAAAGTTCTTTCTTGTCCTGGGATGTGGCATATGATTAATAGCCTTCACCTTGTCTTCATCAGGCCTGACATCATGTATTTGACACTTTTCACTAAGAACTGAATCTCGTACTTACTAAACTTTACACTCCTGTCTTACTCTGTGAAGAACATAGTTCAAGATGGCATCATGCTCTTCTTTAGTTGCTGCCTCAATAATCAATTCACCTGCAATTATGTGGACACCTATAGGGTTTTTCTCAAAAACAACACCATCCCTGGTTTCTCCAAGCAACATGCTAATGTCACTTCTGGGGGCATGGGATGCTCCTAACTAGACATGGGCACAAACAGCATTACAAACAGAAAAAAATCACGAACAGCCCAATCTGCTGTTCATGAGCAAGCTGTTCATGAGGCCCCATCCTAAACGAAGAGGTGGTCATTAAAAGCCTGGTTTGTTGCCTTCAGCAGCCGTTTGGCAAGCCAGACAGTCTGGCGCCTGCTGCAATCAATCCCCTTGGCAACTGGAGGGAGGGACTGAACTCTGTCTGAACTCCTTTTGGCTTTCCTTCTGGCTTTAACCCTTCAAAGTACTTCCAGCAGAGAGTCCTGTTTTTGCCACTGTGAAGAGAAAATGACAACAAAGGGAAGGACCCATGGATCATGCTTTTTCTGGGGTGCAATCTCTCTGAAACTGGGGGGGGGTGTCTTCAGAGCACAGTGAGGACTAAAGGGGGAGAGCCATGGATCATGCCTTTCTCAGGGTGCAATCTCTCTGAAACGGGGGGGGGGGTCTTTAGAGGATAGTGAGGACTAAAGGGGGAGAGCCATTGATCATGCCTTTCTTGGGGTGCAATCTCTCTGAAACTGGGGGAGTCTGCAGAGGACAGTGAGGACTAAAGGGGGAGAGCCATGGAGCATGCCTTTCCCGGGGTGCAATCTCTCTGAAATGGGGGGGGGGTCTTCAGAAGACAGTGAGGACTAAAGGGGGAGAGCCATGGAGCATGCTTTCCGGGGGTGCAATCTCTCTGAAACTGAGGGGGGGGGGGTCTTCAGAGGACAGTGATGACTATATCCCCTGCAAATTTAGTGGGTATTGGACATTGGGAAGATTATCCCGGGTACGAGATGGACTGGGAGAATCTCCCCACCTCTCTCTCACTGGGCAGGCAGCCTGGCTGTGAGACTGCTCTCCCGGCCCTTTAAATTATCAACTGGTAGTTGGCAGGGGGAATTCCCCCCCCCCGCCTGCCAGCTGATAGTTTAAAGGGATCTTTAAAGGGCCAGGTAAGTGGGTTTGAGGGGAGGGGGGGTTGGGGGTGTTTCTGGCTCCCACAAACAATGAACATGTCTGGGAACAGTTCATGTTCATCCATGTTCGTTGTTCGTTGTTCATGGATGGCACCAAACATCGAACAAGGTGTTTGGGTTTTTTTTTCCCATTCGTGCCCATGTCTACTCCTGGCATCCCCCTTTCCCACCTTTGTTCCCCCACCAGCAAGCCTATACCTGTGATGTCACTAAAGCATTTATGATTCTTTTGTTGAAATACTTCTCTTGCTTACTAAATACCAAAAGGAAGTCCGTTAGAATGATATCTGCCCCATGTTACTCAAATAGGCCATATCCTAATTAGTTGGGGAAATTAGCTTTAAGGAGACAAATGAGAGTGGATAACTGGATTCTCCACCTATGTTTATGGGGATTATTCCCTGAGAGCACTCTCAAATAAGTCAGGCAGATGTTCAACTGGAAAGGTTTTCATTTATTAAAGAGAAATAAATGGGCAAACGTACAATACCCACATACAACATACATACAAGGATAACTAAGAAAATTGAGGAGAAAAGTGGAAGAAAGATGCCGTGCTCAATGCGGGGGCACCCGTCGGGGCACTGGGGAGATGAGGTGGATCACCAGTTGGTCAGGCAGTCCAACAGAGAAGCAGGTAGGCAAGAGTCCAAAAGCTAAGCCAAGGTCAGAATCTGTGAGTTCAATCCAACAGAGAGACCAGCAGAAGAGAGTCCAAAAGCTAAAATGAGGTCAGAATCTAAGAGTTCGATCCAGGGGAAAACACGGTACAGGGCAGGATCATAAGCTTCCAGGCACAGAGCTGCTGGTTGCAGGGAGTGGTGAAAGAAGTTGCTTCCATACTAAGCCCTGCTCAGTGTCTTCCTTTTATGCTCAGCTCTGATTAAGGGAGTGAGGGGCAAGTGTTTCCTCTCCCTCTAATTGCCATGCCTGCTGTGCTTGCACTCTTGCATCTCTCCCAGATAACTGCCCTTGCTCAATTCCTCCATTTTGCAGTTGGCTCTGAAGGCTCAGACTTCTCAGATCTCGTTATCTCCTCTGCTGTGCTAGAATCCTCACCCCCCCACCACCACAGCTTCTCCAGAGGTCCCTGGCTGCCTTCCTGGTTGCTCCACCGTGAGCTCATCTGGTACCGCAGCTGGCTCCAGTGTAGGTTCCTCTAGTGTAGAGATCAGCTCTGCCAGCCCCTCCAGCTCCTTGTCCTCCAATGAGGACTTGGCTGCAGGAGGTAAGCTGACAGTCCGAGGCTGACTCACAACAAAAGACATTTTAGGGGAGGTGATAGTTACCAGTTTCGAAGATAGAGGGCCATGGAGACAGCAGCAAAACGACCAGTATTTCATGACAAAGAGAAGAGGCTCAAATGGATTTGGAGGTGTATGCAGACACACTCACTAGTGGCTATGGAGTCCAATTATAGGGCAAAATGCTCCCTGGGGCAAACTGATGAGGTGAGAAAGAGTCACATCATTAGGGTTGCCTGACAATTGGTGGGAGGGTTGGAGGTGGGGAAATGGGGAGAGTGAGCAATGCCATGTCCAAGTAAAACTCAGAAGTGATGTATGGTAGATCTAGGAACTGCAACCATAGTTTCTGGAATATGATGTGATGTAGTCATGCTGTAGCTGGCATCACTTAAAAAAAATCTCCTGCTGCTGCTTGGAGCAGTGACAAGCAAATGATGCTTCTGGCAGTATGGGAGGAAAACATAATACAACAACTTCCATTTTGCTAAAGTCCTATTAGAAGAAGCCCCTACTGAATAGAATTGTGAGTCATATTGTGATTGGCTTCAAGGTATTAAGATGACTGAAAGCAAATTCTCATGACCAGATTTGGTAGAATATAGTTGGTATGAATTTGGGGTGCTTAAGCATTTACTTGTCTACCACTTTTTGCTGCAAACGGCCCCCTAGCTGCTTCCTTCCTCCCCAACATTTGTCATCCTCATTAATACATACCTGAAAATCCAGAGGGGAGCAGCACGGAAGAGAGTTGCAAAAGAAATGTGCCCTCTTTCCTTCACTGCTTTTCTGTGGACAACTGATCCCTTTCAAAGGTGGTTTGGAATTACCTACCTCTGCATATACATGCAAATCAAAGCTGAGTCATGTTCAGTTGCATGCATACAAATGAGATGTATTGATTATTAACTCTGACTCACTCCTAAGTTAACACCATAACCAGTGCTGAGGTGGTTATACAGATTTTGCTGCCACTCCACAAAGCTATAAAAGGGATATTATCACTGTATAAGCTTGCTTCAGAAAAACAAGAAAAAGGAGCATTAAAATGAAGGGGAAACTATTGCAAAGGTCACACAATAATGTGTTTATTTTTATTTTGTTACATTTATATCTCACTGATTAGATATAAACAACAATTCAAGAGCCATCACAACATTCAATGATGGGTACTATCAGCAGTAATATTGAATTAAATGAAGAGCAATAGGCCAATATACAATATGAAAAGGAGAGTTAAAATTCTCAGCACCCAGGTCTGTGTTTCCTAACTGTAGTAAAGGAGAAGTGCCAGGAAATAGCAACGTCTTTGTCATCCTACTCCTCTTGGTATCCCAAATGCTGTCATTGCTGCTGCTGCTGCTGTTCAAGTGTGCTTATTGGAATAACTTCTCTAGGGCCTCTGTGGCCTCTGTGGAAAAGACCCTCTCTGGAAATGCACTGCCAATTACAAGTGCAACAGCTCCAGATGTTTGCCTCTCAGAAGGTGATGTTTATCCTGCCCTAGACAGCATTAATAAAAGAGTGTGTCTGGGAAGAAGTGCTGTTAGTCCTCCTAGTCCATCTGGCATCCCACCTGCTGCTGTTATGCCTCAAGGGCTTTGGTGGCCATGGAAAATTATCCCTTTCATAGATATGAGCAGCCAAGGACAAGGGCAACTATAATAACAGGGCCAGACATTTGAGTCCTATTGACAAGGATTCCCTGACCTTGGCTGAGATGGAACTCTCAGGACCTCCCCTGGCTAGACTCAGATACAGGAAGGGAATCCTCATCTAAGGATGGCCAGGATGAACCAAAAACCACCCTGGAGGATTATCAGGAGACCCCTCAACACCCAATAAATGCCCTCCAGACCCAGAGCCCATTGATTCTGAGGCCTCTGGCAAAGGTCCTGTCTCTGAAGGCTAGTTCCAGATTGTGCTGCCAGCAAGCCAGACAGCAGGACAGTCAGCCCCCTACCCCATAGGTCAGATTTCAGACCACCAGTCCTCTGTAATCTCCCCCCACCCAACGGGAGCAGCAGAAATGGCAAACACAGGAGGAAGCACCAGGCTACCAGCCTGTGTTCCAACAACAGAACCCAATCCTTACCTAAGCAATCTCAATCAAGCTCAGGAACAGGTTGGGCTTCTCCATCTCTACGCTATTTAAGACAGACCATGCTTCCAGTTACCCTTGTTTCTGAGAAGTCTGAAGACTACTTCAAACCCCTGCAAAGACAGAACAGGAACTGGCTCCAAGCTCTAATCCTCCTAGCAGTATTGGTAGAGGTGTCAACCTCTAGAGTCATGAGAGATCTCCCAGAATTTAAAAAACTGTTCTCTAGATGACAGATCCACTGGAAAAAAATGGTTGTTTTGGAGGGCGAGCTCTATGGCATTATTCACCACTGAGATCCTTCTTCATCCCAAAACTCCAGGGCATTCCTAACCCGGAGTTGGCAACCCTACTGAGGAAACTATTAAATTATGCATGGCGTGGAGGCAGTAGAGAGAGAGAACTTATCTCAAAATACTAGGACAAGGCAGCCAATGAAGGTGATGGGCAATAGATTCAGGATGGGCTAAAGGAAATATTTTTTTACTCAATGAATGATTGAACTGTGAAATTCACTGCCAGTGGATACAGTGGCCATTTCCATGCACATTGGATAATGTACTTTCAATGCACTTTAGCAAACTTTTGGAAGTGGATTTTTTGTTTTACACATGAAAACCCAGTTCCAAATGATCACAAAAGAGCATTGAAAGTGCATTATTAAATATGTGTTGAAGCAGCCAGTGGTGGCCACAAGCACAGATGCCTTTACAAGAGAATTAGGCAAATTCATGGACAAAAGGTCCATAAATGGCTCTTAGACATGGTGACTAAAAGGAAACTCCATAGTCAGAGGCGGTAAACCTCTGAAATCAGTGCTAGGAGGCAGTGTCAAGGGAAAGCCTTGTTTTCTGTGCCCTGTTTGTTGCCCTCCAGGGCAACTGGTTGGCTACCGTGTGAAACAGGATGCTGGACTTGATGGGTCACTGGTCTGATCCAGCAGGACACTTCTTATGGAACAACAATACCTCAAGTTAGGCAACACATCATGATCTTCAACAGAGATAAAGGAAAGAAATAGAAATCAATACATGTTAACAGCAGTTAAAAATATTTGACCTGTATACTGCCAATCTGCATACCACATAGTTTTCCTACACTCCTCACTGTTGCAACAGCCCCTTCCAAACCTTGAGAAACTCATTCCCAGGGTTGTAGGACCTGTACAGAAGAATAGCTGCATGGGTATGGGGGCTGGAATGAAGAGAGTGAACGCATTCTTCCTTCCCCTTCTACAAGTGCAGCTGTGCTCCAGAAAGGGCTGGTTTCATCCCCTTGTCCATCTTCACTCCAGTCTACTTACCTGCATGGCTGTTCCTCTGCATGGCTCTCACAACACCAAGAATGATCTTTCTGGAGGCTAGAAGGGGCTGCAGGAATGGAGAGAAACACAGGAACAATTCTGCTCATGGGTGGTTGGAAACATACCAATATGACTATCCTGAATCCTGATAATATTTCAGTTTTACGGGTTCTTTTGCATTGTTTGAAACTCAGTATCTGAATGCAAGTTGGAAAAACTACCCAAAGACAAATGTGTATTCTGAAGAAGCCAGATTATTGGAGAAAAGAAACATCAGATACCATGTCAAAGGATATGTTGCTCTATGATCTGACAAAATAACGTGCATCAAGCGACATGTGCCTTGGTGCATGATTCCACACACACCGCATTTTTCTTTCTTTAGGAAGATATTTGCCTCCAATTATAGTGTTTGCCAGAGGCTTCTTATTAATCCATTGGCAAGCAATGCAGAAAGAAAAGAAATGGCTGAATTGCATGCACACTTGTACACATCATCATACATACTGTAGGATAAATTGTTGACTCAGTGTACTGATGAAATGCTGCTAGCAAGCAAAAAGCAATCTTACACTTCCCCCCTTTATTCATGTTATTGCTTTTAGGAAGCAAAGCTGAGCAAATGCTTAAGAGGAAAATGAAAAAAGGATCAGCAATGAGGACCATACAAAAATGATTTTTAACTTTTGTTCAAATTGGATTATACTTTCCATCAGAAATGGGGCAATAAAACGAACATTTGTGTTTTTCTGCTACAAGCAAATGTTGTCAAGTGAAGAACTTGAAAAGCAAGTAAACAGATAACTAGCTGTTAATTGAAACTATTACACTTATAAAGCACATTCAGACAAAGGCATTTTAAGATATTTACTGCAAACAGGAGGTCAGGAATCAGTTGGGTTGCATTACAAATAATAAATGGGTAAAAGAGACACATGGGCTATGTTAAAGAAGCCAGTTTGTCATGGGTGGATGGTGTGTAACAAATGTATTATACCATATGATATGTTTCAAAAAGTTTCCTTTGAAAATTCAAAAGCAAATTTATCATTGAAGCAGAATCATTGCTATGCTTACTGTGTGGAGTTTATAGATCCTGGTTACTGAATAAACATACTGTTGCTGTATCCTCAGTTTTCCTAGAACTGTGCGGAAGCTTGAGGAACAAACCCAGGGATGATTCTCGTTTTCTCATCCCTGTTGTTTTGACCCCAAAATTGCAATTGCATTATCTCCCTTGTGTGAATTGAATTAATGACTCATTATTTCCAAATCATTATATATTTTCTTGGGACACTTTCTCCCTGTAAAATGTACACATTTTTCAGTATTATTTGAGCATTCATTAATCATTAGTGTACATCACAATTTTCAAAGATATACTTTTGTAAATATAATATACTGTGTAAAAAGCCATACAACATGAATACAGTATACAAATCCAACTGCTATGAATCTATAAAATGGACAACAAAAAGTGGAGAATTGACTGGACACAGAAATTCTGAATCAACATCGAGGGTAGCATCTGAATCCATCTTTAAAACAGAAAGCACAGCAAATGTATCACAGAAGAGAATTTTTTTTACAGATGGATTTAAATAACAAAAGTTTGGTATTACTATTCCTTCCTTATTGATAGTTTTGTGGGTTTTTTACTTTTAATAACAAGAATACCAATCCAGGCAAACTTAAGTACTTTTAAGATACATAGATTTCAATAGGACATGCTAAGTATGTGTTTAAATAAATTTAAATAAATGTGATATAAATGTTCTTAACTTTGGCTTAACACTACATTTAGATTCCAGGAAAAGAAAGAATGAGTAGTTTTATACCTATGCCATTTAAAGGTAATATACAAAATCAGAAATGTACATAATTTACACTGTTTCCCAAAAATCTGTACCTTTAGCTGTTTAAGAGGTGTTTTCAAAGTTAAGTCAAATTTAATGATTTTTATAAAAATGACAGTACATTGTGCACACATGTGGAAACCTTTTAATTAAATTAATTATACTCCGGCTTCTCTTCAGATCGCATAAATTTTAAATTGGTCCTGAGTAAAATGAACAAATGAAATGTAATGTATCTCTCTTTAAAGTTATGAGGGACAAAGTGCTATTGCAGAACCCACCTTTTTTTGGGGGGGGGTTACAGAAAACCAAAAGAAAAAGCCTCACAGCCTGATCCTGACCACAATTAAATAATAAATCCTACTTAAATTTATGAGACTTGTTTCTGATGTAAAAGGCTTGGAATTCTAAATTGAGACTGCTCAACTGAAGGACTTGACAGTCACTAGAATATTCTGTTTTTTAATGAAACTTGAATGGAAATTTTATATTCGGAAAGTTCTTTCAACACCAGTGTTGCAAGGGAACTGATGGTTTTATACAGAGAAATAAGGCTGCTGTGTGTGAAATCCTGAACCTCTTATGGGTCATATAAAACAACAATGTTCTAAATCAAGCTTTCATGGAAGGGACAATAAATCAGTGACTAGAAAAGAGAAAGGGGGACAGGGCAAAAGTCATGTTACTGTTTAGAAAGGAAAATCAAAAAGAGTCCAGTAGCACCTTTAAGACTAACCAATTTTATTGTAGCATAAGCTTTCGAGAATCAAGTTCTCTTCATCAGATGCATGATCCGAACTGGTCAAATACAGAAGAGGAGGGGAGAGAGGGGAGAAAGAAGGGGACATATATCACAAGGAGACAGAATGCAATTAGCGTGGAGGCAGTCAAAACATTCCTTTGCTTGGAAATGTAAACATCTCCTTTTGGTGTACAGTCAGTTTGCCGTATTCATTTGTAGCAGTGAAAGTATCCAATTCCTATGTAGTATAAGCCTTCGATGACCACAGCTCTCCCTGCCAGCTGCATCTGACAAAGAGAACTGTGATCCCCGAAAGCCCACACCAGGCGTCACTGGGCTCCCCCAGACCACGCCTCTGTAAAGGGAATCTGTTACCTGTGATAATGTGATAACCATTCATAGTCTCTATTCAGTCCCAGCTTGACAGAGTCAAATTTGCATATGAATTCCAATTCAGCAGCCTCCCGTTGGATTTTGTTTTTGAAAGGTTTCTGTTGAACCACAGCGACCTTTAAGTCTTTGGTGGAATGTCCTGGTAGATTGAAGTGTTCTCCCACTGGTTTTTGGACGTTTCCATTTCTAATGTCAGAGAATGAAGAGAACTTGATTCTCGAAAGCTTATGCTACAATAAAATTGGTTAGTCTTAAAGGTGCTACTGGACTTTTTTTTTGATTTTGCTACTACAGACTAACACGGCTAACTCCTCTGGATGTTTAGAAAGGAGGAATTGTTTTCTTCTTTTCAGTGTTTATCTTTTCCTGATAACATCATAAGGCAATTCTTTTTTTCTTCTTTTTTAAAGGAGAACAAAATCAAAACTACATGGGATTTTGGCTGTTTAAGGACCCTTTCCGAGTTATGAGGAAAACAGATGAAATATTTTTGGTGGATATTCAGGTGGTTTCCTAAAATTAACTTTTTTATATAAACACAAATCAGCATTTAACTGCCAGATGGTTAATGAAGGCGAGCCAGGCAACTTCTATAATTCACAATAATGAGTATGGTAATAAGCTTGCATTATAAACTAAACTGCCAAATGATACATAATACCTACTTTATATAACAAAGCCCTTGGAGTGGTTGCTACTAAAAAGAGAAATGTTTCATCTCCATGAAGAAATATTGGAAGTATAATTAACAGCCTTCGTTAAACACTCACATGAATAGGACACTCCATTGTTTTTATAAACAAATGCTTTCAACTGAAAATCCTTGCAACCATGGCCATTATGGGGAAAAACAGACTATATGCAAGAGAAAAGTAAAGGTAGCTGCTCATGAAATGAGTTCCATTATTCTGGTTTCCACAGGAAGCTTTTTTACTTTCTCATTTGTTTTGCTGTTAGCTGGGAAAGTAATAACGTAGGAGAGATACTGGTAATTATGTTAAATTTGATATTGTTCTCTGCTACAAACTATCAGATTGGCTCAAACTGTTAGAAGAAGGGACTGGCGATATCTCTTGCTCAGGCCTTTAGGATTGCCAGCAGAGAAGAAGGAAGGCAACAACCATAGAATAAGCTAGCTAGATAGGCTGCTATCAGTCTCCTCCCTGCCAGGGGAACTTCCTTCTCTCCCCCTCCTCTCTCTCTTCTTCCCTGCATGCACCAGGAGAGGCAGCATGGTGTCTCCTCCTGAGAGAGATGGCCTACTTTCAATCTAAAGGCATCCTAGCTAGTTAGATCAGTTACTAGTTCTTTCTCTCCACTAAACTTATGTAAATATATTTCTTTAGATAAATAAACAGTTATTGGTTCTCTAACCTGGATGAGAGCTTTCTCCGTGCAGTTTGTTAGTTAACGTGCCTTAACTAAAACCCAATACACACTAGTTCATAATGACTCAAGAAGGTAAAAAAATCTCCCATGTCGAATATTTTGGACTGATTTATCTGTCAAAAACTATGAGTAGAGGTCAACTTGTTTATTTGTAGAGGATATTAAATAAACAGATGCTTAGTTAACATAGCAGGAAGAGCTGAGATGCTCTTTCTGCACTTCAGCTTTCACTGTTCACCAAATTCCCATGGCCTTTGCACAATTTCCATTTTTGTCATGTTAAATTACGTTACGGAGAATTTCTAGCATTTTCATTGTCCTGGGCTGAGGTTCCTCTCTAGGTCTATTTAGCTACATATCATTTTAGTATTCCATATCTAATGACCTCAGAGCATCAGTATCCATGGTTTTCCCTTCCCTTTTTTCCCTTGCAACAACCTGTGAGGTAGGTTAGACTGAGAGGGTGATTGGCACTAGGTAATCTAGCAAGTTTCCATGGCAGAGTTACCATAATAGAAAATCTCCTTAATTAGTTAGGGGAATTAGCATTAAAGGCGACACAGTGAGAGGGGGTAACTAGGAATCTCCGTGTATACAGGGATTGTTCCCTTAGAGAACTCTTAAACAAATCAGGAGATGTTAAAAGGAAAGGTTTTTTTAATTAAAAGATCATTAAAGGGGCAATAACACAAATACACACGGCACACATACAAGGCTAACTAAGAAAATCAGGGAGGAAAATGGGAGAAAGTAATTTGAGATAGGATGATAATTACCAGTCCTGAAGGAGGAGTCTGTGGGAGCAGTAGCAGAACTACCAGTGTTTCAGAGGGAGAAGGAGAAGGCTCAAGTGAACTTGAGGGTGGGTGTATGGATCTGGAACACATGCACACTGAGCACATGGCTAGAAAGCTCAGTTATAGGACAAAATGTACCCTGGGGAAAAACTAACATTTTGCTTCCAAAAACAATACCTTAATGGTTTGTTAGGATGTAGGACAATAACTTGGGAAGATTTTATATGACTATCTGGGATGGATTATAGGTAAAAATATTGCTTGATGATCTGGTAAGTACTGGATGGGAAGACTATCAGATGTGCAGAATAGCTTTGATTAGGTACATGGGAAGAGGAGGTAGAGAAAGGCATTGATGAGATTAGGCAGGGAGTTTTCTCAGGAAGCCTCATTATCTTGGCTGCTCTCCGGGGTATGGGGGCCATTCAGTCAGTCATTCCCCTATGTCTCATGTCCTGGTAACTTTCCAGACTCCAAGCCAGCTGGCATCCAATCTGCCTGGGGCCAGCGAGTGCCTAGAATTTATAGCAAGGGGTTTATGATATTTCATATCTATAAACTGCCTTTGCAGTGAGGGGAGGGGATCTAACTGCTAACAGAGCAGGAGGTTTGAACTCAGGTTTCCCATCTTCTGTTCCAATACCTGTCACTCCATTAATGGCTGCCTGTAAATTGTGTCCGTGTTTATTAACCAAAGATCACGGCCTTCATAGAATATGCAATCTTCTGAACTCACTCTGAAGAAGATACTACTTTCAAATGTATTCAGATGCCTTTAATTTTTTTATTCTTATGAGAAGTTTGTACATGTAGCTGTATTTCAACATATACTTTCAACATATGCAGCTTTTGCCTTCCATTGGTGTTTCTCTCTTCTTACCATTCCATATATGTGGGAAAATATCCAAACAGTACAAAGTTCAGACAAAAGAGACCAATTCTGTGCAGTATTTTGTGCTTTCATGCAGTAGGCCTGAAGTGCTGCCAAATCCCAGAAATAGCATTTGAGACCATTTTGTGTTCCTTTTGCACAGAAAACGTAATACTGGATTTCTTGGATACACTCAAATATTCTGATTTAAACTCATTATATCAAGGTCTATAAATCTAGGACTTTATATAGTATAATGGTTTGGTCTTCACATCTATACATTTCCTTCTCCTGTGTATATTGTCTTTATCAAATGGGTTGAAGAACCTGCTGCTATAATTGTCTTTTAAAAGCTTTTCTTTTGTTTCAGTCTCTAGCTTAGCCTTTTTGTTCTATTGACCTTTGCAAACTGTAGCAGTTGTTCAACACAGTGTGGCATCCATTACCCAGTTTGTTGCCTTTTTTGTTACAAGTGACATGATTTCTCCACCTTCTCTTCATGCAGTGAAGTTTACTTTGTTGTTTCATAGCATTTTTATGTTACATGTTCCATTCCTGTTCAGATTTAGACAATCTGTCTATGGTAAAAATATATACAAATACACAGAATTTTTATTTGAAATGAGAACAATTTAAATAGCTTGATTCAAAATAAATGAACAATTCTTACATCTTTGATGAGTTCCACTTAAATTCATTGCAAGGATTTCCCTCAGAAAAAACTTATTGCCTATCAAATGTACTGATGGTGGGCGATCCAAATATTCCCCCCTTATCAATGATTTTTAAAAAAATTTTAATATTAACAATATAGAGCCCTAAAGAATAACACAAAGTTCGAGAATTAAAACTAACTTTTAAAGTACCATGTAGTCAGCTAAACTCCTCCCATCTATGGAATGGTAGTTATATCTGTCATAATGTGTTGAAAATACATATGCCTGTTCCAATAATTAAGAGTTCTGAATTTTCAACCAGTTGGTTATCTCAGTGAAGTCAAAGGGCTTCCACAACAGTTCTATTTCTGTGATAATAATTGGCATCTTCCTGCAATGCACAACTTTAGTTCTATCAATATTAATTCATTTAAAGTAAATAGAATATCTACCTGCAACCCAAATATTGCTGGAGTCTGTATAGTGTAGCACTTGGACTAGAACTAGGGAGGCTGGGTTTAAATCCCCACTGTGCTGCAGAACTCACTAGGTGAACTTGTGCCAATCACTACCTTCACTGGGTTCCTATATAGGTAACACGAGAAGGACAAGAATACCATTCTGAGCTCCTTGCAGGAAAGGTGGGATAAAAATAACATATTTTAATAATACAACAAACTGAGAGAGAGACATATTCATCACTTATACAGGAGAAAGAGAGACAGTTTCTCCAACAGACATTTTACAACTGACACAGAACAGAACAGAATCTTCACTCACAGCAGGGAGGGGCTACTTCAGGAGCTACAGACAAACAAACTATACAAAGTATCAGGCCTTTTACTCTGCAAGCACCCTGCACATTCAAAGGAGACCACAGTGCTTTATTCCTACAATCCCCTTCTCGCTATGCCTCATTTGAATTAACCAAATTTAATTCATTACGTAGTTTCTCAAAATTCTCTGCATTTAAAGGCTTAGTTAAGATGTCAGCTACCATTTGTAATGTTGGACAATATTCCATTTCGATAAACCCTTTTTAAAACAAATCTTTTATTGTGTGACATCTTATATCTATATGTTTAGTGAGTGCATTTATTTTTTCTGATTGCACTAACTTTAAACAACTCTGATTATCTTCAAACATTTTAATAGGCTCTGCATTTGGCACTCCCAGATCTGCTAGAATCTGGCTAAGCCATTGTGCTTTTTTGCATGCCTCTACTGCAGCTACATATTCTGCCTCTGTGGTAGAATAAGCCACTGAGTTTTGTTTCCTGCTAGTCCAACTTATACCAGCATTTCCTAATAAGAAAACAAATCCACTCGTAGACTTACAATCTATTCTGTCTCCAGCCCAATCTGCACCTGTATATCCAATTAACTTAGGATCTGTTTTTTACCGTTAACTTTAATTTAAGATCAATGGTTCCTTTTAAATATCTCACTATCCTTTTCAGTCAATCCAGTCCTGATTTGTGGGTGCACTCATTCTTCTACATAGTATACCTACTGCAGATGCAATATCAGGTCTGCATGTGTTAGCTAAAAACAATAGTTTTCCTATTACAGTTCTGTATAATAGAAAAGAGTCCAGTAGCACCTTTAAGACTAACCAACTTTACTGTAGCATAAGCTTTCGAGAATCACAGTTCTCTTCGTCAGATGCTCGAAAGCTTATGCTACAGTAAAGTTGGTTAGTCTTAAAGGTGCTGCTAGACGCTTTTCTATTTTGCTACTACAGACTAACACGGCTGACTCCTCTAGTTCTGTATAAATCATTATCAGATAAAGGTTCACTTTCATCCTTTTCTGAAATGAAATTAGTACACATTGGGGTTGTCACAACATTTGCTTCCTTTAAACCCATAAACTCTATCAAATCAACAATGTTCTGTTTTTGATTGAGACAAAAACTATCATCTTCTCTTTCTACTTGCATACCCAAATAATAAGATAAGTTACCAAGTCTTTTAACTTCTACTTCCTTATTTAAACATTCAACATTTTTGTACATTCTTGTTTGTTTTCACTACACAATATCATATCATCTACATAAATAAGTATGTAAGTTATTTTTCCATTTTGTTGTTTTGTTAAAAGACATGGATCAGCTTTACTTGGTATAATACCCTGTTGTACAAGCAATTTGTTTAACTTATCATTCCAAGCTCTAGCAGCTTGTTTCAAACCATATATACCTTGCTGCAACTTACAAACTAGTCCTTGACCTATTCCAAACCTTTCTAGTTGTTGCATATACAGTTCTTCTTCAATTTCTCCATTTAAGAAAGCAGACTTTATAACTCATTGTTCTACATGCAGTTGTTTGAATGCGGCAACACTAAGCAATGCTCTAATTGTACTATACTACAGGAGCAAATGTTTCGTCATAATCTTCTCCATATTTTTGTGTATACCCTTTTGTCACTAATCTTGCTTTATATCATTGTAGATTACCATCCTGATCTAACTTTTTCTTGAACACCCACTTACAACCAAAAGCCTTTTTATCTTTTGGCAGTTTAGTAAGTGTCCAAGTATTATTCAATGCTTCAGTTTCTTCCTTGGCTGCTGTTATCCATTTGGCTGCTTCTTCCGCAGGTAATTTGTCTATTTCTTTCCACATTGTTGGTTCGCTATTCTGTACTGCCTTTGCTGCATATGATAACTGTTCTGCTGGCACTCCTTTATTCATTCGAGATGAACATCTGATAGGAGGTTCTGTTTGCTCTTCCAAATTTTCACATTATTTTTCATTCTCTGTCTCTATTTCCCCTTCTGTTTGTGAATTCCTTCTACTTGGGTTCCTGCTTTCTATTTTCTCTTCTTCTAAAAATATTTTTACTCCATCCTCTTCAGTTGGCCAATTAGTATTAATCTGTTCCTTTTTAAAACCTTTCTGGTTCGGAACATATGTACAAGACTGCTCTTCTTCTTTAAAATATACTACTCTTCTTACTTTCACGTCTCCTGTTTCTTTGCTAAGAATTCTATAACCTTTACATGTTTTCTCATATACGATCATTATTCCCAGTTCAGTTCTATTGTTAAGCTATTGTTAAGCTTGGAGCATTTTTGCGCTGGCACATATGCAAAAACTTTTGATCCAAACATTCTAATGTGACTTACATTTGGCACTCTTCCAAGCCAAAGTTCAAATGCTGTTTATTAGTGGCTTTTGTTGGCAGTCTATTCTGCAAATATGTTGCAGACATCACAGCTTCACCCCAATATTTATGTGGTAAGTTAGATGCTGTTAACATACATCTAACCATTTCCATCAGATAGCAATTCTTTCTTTCTGCCACTCTGTTTTGTTCTGGGGTAAATGGTACAGTGTGCAAGTGCTCTATTCCATTTTTATTCAAATAAGGCTTGATGTGGTGTGACATAAACTCACCAGCATTGTCAAAAAGTATTGCTTGTGGTTTACTCCCAAAGAGATTCTCAACGCTTGCAATGTTCCGGTTTGTGGATGATACATTTATCATTTGGAGCCATGGGGAGGAAGAATTGATGGGGTTTTTGAATCATCTCAACAACATCCACCTGAACATACAATTCACAATGGAGAAAGAAATCGAGGGAAAACTCCCATTCCTGGATACCTTGGTCATCCGCAAAGCAAACTTTCAGTTAGGTCACAAGGTCTACAAGAAACCAACTCACACTGATCAGTACTTACACAAAAACTCCAATCACCACCCCCGACAGAAAAGAGGCATAATGAAAACATTAGTGGATCGTGCAAGATGGATATGTGAGCCGCTCTTTCTCAATGAGGAAATTAATCATCTAAACCACGCACTTCAGGCAAATGGCTACTCCAGAAGTGAAATCCGAAGAGCAATCAAACCCAGGATGAATCAAACAACCAAGGAAAAACAGTCTCCTACAGGAAAAGTGTTTTTGCCATATATCAAAGGAATTACTGATCAGATGGGAAAGCTTATGAAAAAGCATAACCTTCAAGCAGTATTCAGACCCACCCGAAAAATACAACAGATTTAAACCAGCTTGACTCAGGTAAAGCCTTAAAAGCTAATTTTTGTCCTTGCCAGTGCAGAGAGAAAGATATTGCCAATGTGCCTGCAACTGAGTCAGTTTCTAAACAAACTGTTGCTATAGCAAATTGTCCTCCTGACTCAGCTAATTTGTCCGAGCTAAACGGCTTGAATTGCTCTAGCCGAAGGGTTGTTGCAGCTGTTAATTTGTCATCTTGCCATGCTGAACCATCTAAGTTACCTCATGGCGACTTTGTGAAGAAACATCTGGAGATGTTTGCCTTAAAGAATACTGGATCTGACCCTTCCTGGGTTGACTGTAAAGATGCAGAAAGCCAAGACAGCCTTGTGTTAGAGTCTACTTTGAAACATCAACTTTATGCTGTCTTAGAGAAACCTACTTTTGTTAGCCATCCTGAAAGAAAAGAGTGTAATACATTTGTTCCTCATCTTACCTGCCACCTTGTGACTGGAACTTGCAATCGGTTGCCTGTGTACATCAAATGCAATCCACCAAATGCAGTTTAAAGTTGTAACCTTTTTTTCCCCTTTCTGCAATTGTCTTTAATGTACCAGTTGCTGCCCTGTTTTGCTCACTGTAACTAATATTGTTCTTGAATCTCCTACAGGCTGTTTTTAATTTCTTGAAGGCATATTTTATTGTTTGCAGGGGTTTTTTTGCCCATATGTGTCCTGTTATGTGCTTAGGGACACGGGTATTGTTGTAAATTGCACCCTCTAACATTTTTTGTTTTGGTTTAAATGAAATTTGGGACTCTACCCAGTAATTTCATTTATCTAGGGGGAAGGTGTAAAGAAAAAAATGTTTAAGAGTATAGGAAGCCCTTTTGAGAGCTAGGTTGGAGGCTTCCTTGGCTGGAGAAATTCCCTCCCCCCTTTTGGAGAGGCTTTTCACTTTTGCTAGCAGTAAGTTATGTATGCTCTGCCCTTGAGTCAAGATAAGCTGTTCTTACTAGCTAATTGGTAATTAACTTCACACCTGTAGTTTGGGGTCGTGTGCCAAGAGCTGCAGACCTTCCACACGTCCCTTTGCGTACTTGTCAGGTGATGTGGTCAGGTTGGGAGCGGGTGTGGTTAGGCCTGCCTCACTTTGGTTCCAGCTTGAACCAATATAAACCGGCTGTTAACCAACATGGAGAAGCTTTTGTTGAGCATCTACCTTAGACCTCTGCCTATGCTCTTTTGCTTTGTTTCTGGCTCTATTTGTTGAGAAGGACTGAAGCTCCATCTTTTGCCTTGCTGTTTTGTGGGACTTTTGCTTGCTACAACTGAGAAACCAACTTGCTTTGCCTCCTAAGAATTTACTGTGGTATGTAGAGCTTACTGCTGTAGGTTTTTGTTTGTTTGTACTCATTTTTTGTCTCGTGTGTGATAACCCTGCACCTGGAATTAATAAACCTTTATATTTTTATCTTGTGTGGGTTATTAAGACTCTGAAGCCTCACTGCTATAAAACCTTTGTTGAACTCACCCTATGTGTGCTTGAGATCCACCTACCAAACAACTATTCTTTTGCTGTGAACTCTGCCTGTAAGTTTATCCTTGCAAGGTAGACTTTGCTTTGGCTAAATTCCCTAATAGGCTCTGGAGCTTTGCTCCCTAACTCCTTAGCCTAGGGATAGACTGGGGAGCTGGTGGCAGCTTACTTGGTGTGCTATTTGCAACAGGACCTTCCAGGCAGCCTGTGTCCCTTCCCCTGAGCTGGGCTGGGCCCCAGGGGTCTGGAACTCCTTGACAGCTACGATCAGCAAAAGACAGTAGAGACCCCCGCACCTCTGCAGGAGTATACCGTATACCCTGCAGCTGTGGACAAGTTTACATCGGGACCACAAAGCGTAGCATCCAGACAAGAATAAAAAAACATGAAAGACACTGCAGACTTGGACAACCTGAAAAATCAGCAGTGGCTGAACATAGCCTAACGCAAACAGGGCACAGTATCTTATTCCAGGACACCAAAATACTGGACAACACTTCCAACTACTTTGTCAGACTGCACAGGGAAGCCATTGAAATTCACAAGTATAAGCAAAACTTCAACAGGAAAGAAGAAACCTTAAGAATGAACAGAGCATGGTTTCCAGTTCTGAAAAACACCAGGCTAACAAAACATTCTATCCCCGACAATAGCCCTGCAGAGAAGATTAGCACATCAAGTACCAATCCATATGCAAAAGAACCTCCTCAGGATACAGTGAAGCCTCCCGCCATTAGCATTCCACACCCTGGGAAACTCTTACAGGATGACTCAGCTCAACCCCACCCCTCCTGAGTAGATACAAAAGACCTACATCTTTTCCGCACTGTGACACTGAGAGATCTCTGTCTTTTGGTGCTACACCTCTGAAGATGCCAGCCACAGCTGCTGGCGAAACGTCAGGAACTACAATGCCAAGACCACAGCAATACAGCCTGGAAAACCCACAACAACCATCGTTCTCCGGCCGTGAAAGCCTTCGACAATACAGCTTGCAATGTAGTTCTTCAACTTTTCTGCAGCTTCTGACTTTTCCTTCAAAAGATAAGTTACACAGTATCTGGAAAAATAATCAATAAATGTTAATATATATCTATTTTGTCCACATGACATTGGTTGAATTGGACCACGAATATGAACAGATTGGCTGCCATGGTAGTTGATATCCTATGCTCTGCTGGGCCACTTGGGCCACACCATCATTTTTTGTGGAGTAAATTTTCACCATCGCAGGGGGCATTCCCATGCCTGAAATGGCTTACAAAGCAGACTAACTTGTGCTCCCCCCTGTCCCATCCTCCAGCCAGCTGGTGCAGGGACTTATGGCCCAATAATGTGCCCAGCCAGAGGACCTGGGCGGAGAGGTGCCCAGCCAGAAAACCTGGGTGGAGACATGCTGGGCTGCTGCACCATTATGGGGTGGGGGGGTGGGAGTGGGGTTATGACAGTGTAAGTTCGGGCTACACTGACATCACTCCTAGTCAGCTTCCAGTATGCTTCTCTCCCCCCCCCCTCCACGATTCCACTGAACATCTTGCAATGAGCCTGTCACTCTTATACGTTCCAAATCTATACATACTTATCAGGATGTAAATCACATTGAAATCAATGCGGCTTATTCCTAAGCAAACATTCTTAGCACTGGGCTACAAGTTTGTGTTTATCCATCTCACCATCCTTGTTTCTATGGATACCTTCTAAATACTGAAACAGCGGTAGGGTAATATGTTCAGTAGGACCAATAAACATTTTTGTGAATGAGCTTCTGGGTTCATTAGAACTCTTCATCATGCTGGGTATTAAACTAATAAACCACCAAAAGATAAAAAAGAGGGGGAAATAAAAAGATGAAATGAAATCACTGTCCTGGTTTGTAAGAGCTTCAACATAGAGTGCGGGAGATTTCATGCATACTGAATTAGGTTAGGTTATGGCTAACAGCTTTGCTATTAGTTCTGGAGGCAGATCTGATTAGCAGTTGTCTTTTATGTTTTCAGACTGAGAGCAACCATGGCACTTGTTGTCCCTGTCATCTTTTAGTACAATCTGAGGACATCTGCAACTAACATGGCCTAACACAGTTTGTCTGATGCCTCTCCACACTAATTGAATGCTCTTAATTATGATTGAAATATGATGCTGGTGGGACAGGACAATTTTGCGTATACCACTGTCTCTGTTAAATTTATTTCAACTGAAGGTGGTTAAGCAAGAAGGTGGTAAATATTCTGTCAAGAACACACCAACTGGGGGCTGTATATTGTTTGGCAAAACGCTGTATTGATTGTCATAGTTATTTTGAGCCTTTGATAAAGTCGTTAATATGAAACGGGATAATAATGCTGGCAAATGCCCATTAGGCTCCGCCCATCTATATTTATTCTCAAGAGATGGTTGCAAGGCTGCTCTCCTTGAAGAAGCCTGACATCACATCTTTATTTGTGTAGACCTGAAAAACAAGAAGAAACATCTTTAAAAAATGTGGGACACATTACTTACCTGTGAAGCCATCTTTAAGTTATCTGTTTGTTCATTAGACTGAATACTATGTGAATCATTGTATCAAGCTAAATAGCTTCTTTGTGTATCCAGTGGTGTTTGTTTGGTTCAGCCAGTACATTGTTACTAGTTACATAATTATCCCCTCCTATGATTGATGTTGTGGATTATTGACCTTTTGTATAATAATGATTGTATTTATTGGATGTATTTGTAACTGTAACAATTGAGCACTTTCAGCACTTTCAAAAATATTTATAAAAATTTGTAAAATAAATTATTTATATAACGATATAAAATATTTATATTCACCTTCTGGTAGGTGGTTGCCTTTTTTTGACAGGTTAGTTCCGGAGGAGCCCCTTCTTTTGCTTTTATTTGTTGATCCATTCATGGCTCTTTAGCAAGTTTCTTCCATTTGGACTGGCAGCATTTTTGTGCATGGGCAGTTTTGTAGAAACCTGATGCAAACCTGTTCAGCAGGTGTTGAAATAGTTTTATGCTGAATCAAACAGACCCAGTGATCTGCCTACACCCATTCATCATAGTTTATATAGCATATTTGACAGTCAAACATGTTTGCCATGTAATTCATGGCATCCCTAATGTAAACATGCAATCGGTTAAGAGCCTAGGAGTTATACTGGATTCAGTGCTACTACTAGAAAAACAAGTTAAGGCAGCTGCAAAAAATGCTTTCTACAATCTCACTCTAGCCTGGAAGATGGCTTCGTACCTCGACACAGCCTACCTGGCCAGCTGGATCCATGCTATGGTAACATCAAAACTTGACAATTGTAATGCACTATACGTTGGTCTCCCATCTAAGTTAAACAGGAGGCTACAATTGGTGCAAAATGCTGCAGCTGAACTGTTATCAGGAGTGAGCAGAAGCATGAACATCAATCTCATCCTACAGTCACTCCACTGGCTACCCATCAGTTACCATGCTCAATTCATAGTATTGGTTATTACATACAAAGCTCTTCACGGCCTTGGCCTGGCATACCTACTGGAATGCCTCCCTCCCTATGTCCCTCCATGGCAGCTTCACTCATCCGAACCAGATCTCTTGCAGGTGCCAGCCTGCACATGGGTGAAATCAACAGCAGCCCGTACACGGGCTCTCTCTGTGGTTGTCCCTACCCCATGGAACGGCCTGCCTGAGGTCAGGAGAGCCCCCATGCTCCTGGCTTTCTGCAAACAATGCAAAACCAAATTATTCAAAAAGGCTTTTTTACTCAGATAGCAGGGCAGTATTGTAGGGAGGGGGTCTCAGATGTTTCGCTAATGAGTTAGGAACCATAGACTTCACTGCTACTGCGCCTTACATATTATCTATTGTTTTAAATATGTACTCCTATATACTACCTGTGCTTCATGTTGTCTAATGTCAGCCCTAGAATTAATTATGTTCTGTTTCAGCAATTCTTCAACACCATATTGGATCCTTGCTAATGCTATGTCTTTGTAAACTTGTATTTATTTACCCTATGATGTTTATGAAAATGTCCTTGACATTGTATGGAAATACCTGCCCTTGTCCTTGCTACTGATTGTACTAATCTCACACTATGAAATCCATCTTGAGTCTCAGTGAGAAAGGCAGACTATAAATGAATGAATGAATGAATGAATGAATGAATGAATGAATGAATGAATGAATGAATGAATGAATGAATGAATGAATGAATGAATGAATGAATGAATGTGTGCAACAGTAGCATGTCGGCAGAATTCCCTTCCTAGGCTACGGATCTCTGGTGTGCTAATACTGCATGCGTAGTGGCTGGTGCAGACACATTTAAAAAGGAAAGTAATTATAGTTGCCAACATCCAGGTAGAAGCTAGAGATCTCCTGGAATTACAATTGATCTCTACATGACAGAGATCAGTTCCTCTGGATAAAATGTGCACTTTGGAGGATGTGCTCTATGGTATCAGTCCTTGTTGAGGCCCTTCCCTTCCCCAAATCCCACCCTGTCCAGCCTCCAACATGAAAATCTCCAGGTAGATACTTTTAGTGCTGAAAAAAGAAGTAATACAAAAGGAAAGGAAGAGTTTTCAGTCATATGACTCTGTAATAAATCACCATGTATAAATATAAAAGTTTATAAGCTCTTTATCTTTGAACACTTCACCAGTTAATTAAATGCAATCTCTGAAAATGTCCAGCCTTTCTGTCTATCATAATAAAAGCCTTAGTACAAGGCTTTTATTCATCATGCTAATTTGTAGTACTTTTTTTTTTTTTTAATTTTTTATTGGGTTAGAACATTAATATTTTTACATTACATTACATTCAATTTCCCCCTAATTTTTCGTTTCTAACCCCCTCCCTTTCCCCCCCTTTTGTTGACTTCCAACAGCTTTCCCACCCTCTGTCCCTTTTCCCTTACTTCTATTAATTTCCTCTGTCTAAAACAAATATATATTCTCCATTATATTAAGCAGTACATCTTTAACTCTTTTACTTATTATACATCCAAACTATACTTCTTTAGATAAACAATTTATCCCATTTTCCAGTTTTGAATATTTCTATATATCATAAACCATAAAAGTTTCCCACATTTAAATCAAACAATTTGATTTGTTCTCTATATATTAATCATTTCTTCTTTTTATAGTATTTCTATATAACTCATCACATAGTCAGTCATTTTAACTCTTCTGTACATTCAGTTTGGTGCATATAAGTCTTATCAAGTAAAAAAAAAATATTGTTAATTACTCAATCCTCATGTTTAAACCATTAATTATTCTCTATCAATATTCTATCAATTAACCGTTACATATCTATATATATCTCAATCAATTAATTAATCTAACTGCTTATAAATTCACATTTCTCTTCCTCCCCCGGTAAAGTCACCCCTCTCTTTTATACTTTTATTGTACTTCAGTAGTTCTCAAACTGCCACAGTTTTCCTCCCACCTCCCACTTCTTCTCCAGATATTGTTTCAGCTTCTCCCAGTCTGTGTTAAACTGCCCTGAGTCCAGATCTCTCAGTTTTCTTGTCATCTTGTCCATTTCAGCCATATACAGCAATTTGTAGATCCAATCTTCAATAGTTGGCACTTCTTGTACTTTCCATTTCTGCGCATACAAAAGTCTAGCTGCTGCAGTCATATAAAATATCAACGTCCTATGATGGGCTGGAATTCCCTCCATTCCCAAGTTTAGCAGCAGGAGTTCTGGGTTCTTATTTATTTGAAACTGTAAAATTTCACTCATTTCTCTTATTATTTCCCCCCAGAACTGCCTAGCTACCTCACACGACCACCACATATGATAGAGGGAGCCCTCATGCTTCCTACATTTCCAGCATTTATTAGAAGTGTTCAAATTCCCTAGCGCAATCTTCTTTGGTGTCATGTACCAACGATAGATCATTTTGAAAATGTTCTCTTTAATATTAATACATGTCGTTGTCTTCATTGTAGTTTTCCACAAGTATTCCCATGCCTCCATTGTTATTTCTTTATTGAAATTTATAGCCCATTTCACCATCTGTGTTTTAACTATCTCATCCTCAGTATACCATTTCAACAGTACTTGGTATACCTTGGATATTCTTTTCTTGTCTTCTTTAAGAAGGGTCTGCTCTAGTTCCGAGTTCTCTGTTCGTATGCCCCCTTTTGCAGAGTCCGAATTGTATAAGTCTCTAATCTGTCTGTACTGGAACCAATCATAGTTAGGTGATAGTTCCTCTTGCGTCTTTATTCTAAGTTTAGATACTTCAGTTTTAGTTATTTCTTTGTACGTTAAACATTGTTGTTCATTATCAACAGCTCTCGGATCTATCACCTCGTATGGAACCACCCACAAGGGGGTTCCTTCTTGTAGGTAAATTCTGTACTTCTTCCAGATTGTATATAAACTTCTCCTTACAAAATGATGCAGGAACATCGAGTTGACCTTTACTTTGTCATGCCATAGGTATGCGTGCCATCCAAAAAAATTTTTATATCCCTCTAGGGCTAATAGTTTCTTATTCTTTAATGTCATCCACTCTTTTAACCAAACTAGGCAGATTGCATCATGATAAAGTCTCAGGTTGGGCAGTTGCATTCCGCCTCTTTCCTTTGCATCTTGTAGAACTTTTACTTTCACTCGAGGCTTCTTGCCTGCCCAAACAAAATCTGATATTTTCCTCTGCCATTTTTCAAATTGTTTAGAGTCTCTGATGATTGGTATTGTCTGTAGCAAAAACATTACTCTTGGTAACACATTCATCTTAACTGCTGCAATCCTGCCCAACCATGACAAACTCAGTCTATTCCATTTGATCAAGTCTCTCTCTATCTGAGTCCATAATTTTTCATAATTATTCTTGAACAAATCTATATTTTTTGCAGTCAGCTCAACTCCCAAATATTTCACCTTACTAGTTACTTCACAGTCCGTTGTTTCCATTAACAATTGTTGTTTCTGCTTAGTCATGTTTTTGCATAATATCTTTGACTTCTTTTTGTTAATGAAGAAATCTGCCAAGTCACCAAACTCCTTGATCTTATCTATCACTTTTGGCATGTTCTCCAATGGATCTTCTACAATTAACATTATGTCATCTGCAAATGCTCTAACCTTGTATGAATAGTCCTTTATTTTTATTCCTCGTATTTCCTCATCTTGTCGTATTTGTATCATCAGAATCTCCAATACTAAAATGAACAACAATGGAGATAACGGGCAACCTTGTCTTGTTCCTTTACTAATCGTCAATTTTTTAGTCAGTTCATCATTCACTACAATTGCTGCAGTCTGGTCTCTATAAATTTCTTTAATTGCTCTGATGAATCTTTCTCCCAGTTGTAGCTTTTCCATAGTGGCAAACAAAAAATCCCAGTTTAAATTGTCAAACGCTTTTTCAGCGTCTACAAAGAAGAAACCAACCTCTTTATCACAACGCTTGTCATAGTATTCAATAGCATTGATCACTGTCCTTAAATTGTCTCTTATTTGTCTGTCCGGCAAAAAGCCTGCTTGTTCTTCCTCTATGACTTCCGAGAGCCACCCCTTCAGTCTCTCCGCCAATATCTTCGCAAAAATTTTATAATCATTGTTAAGTAATGATATAGGCCTGTAATTTTTCACGTTAGTCAGATCTTGGCCCTCTTTTGGGATCAATGATATATTCGCTTCGCTCCAAGTGTCTGGAATTCTTTGATCCCTAAAAACTCCGTTCATCACCTCTTTTAGGAATGGTGCCAGTTCGTTGGCCATTGTCTTATAAAATTTAGCCGTAAATCCATCTGGCCCTGGCGCCTTTCCTAGATTTGCGGATTGTATTGCCTTACTTGTTTCCTCATCAGTTACTTCACTGTTCAACTTATTTCTCCAAGCTTCCGAGATCTCTGGAAGTTTGGTTTTCTCCAAATATGATGCTATTGATTCTTTGGTTACTTCTTTTTTATTATACAGCTTAGCATAGAATTTATAAAAGGCTCTACTAATGGTAGTCTGCTCCAGGTACGTTTTATTTTCTTCACAGATTTTATTTATTATTTTCTTTTCCCTTTTCTTCTTCAATTGCCATGCAAATATTTCCCAGGTTTATTAGCACCCTCAAAAGCTTTTTGATTCAGTCTTTTAAGGTTCCACTCCAATTCTTTATTACTCATTGCTGTTAACTGTTCTTGAAGAATTTTGATTTCCTGATGTATTTTCTTTTTCCCTGGTCTCTTTTTTAACTGTGCTTCTTTGGCCTTTATTTTCTCCTCAATCTCTTGTCTTTTCTCCTCTTTCTTTTTCCTTGCTCTGCCATTTAAGTCCATTAGTATGCCCCTTACAACCGCCTTGTACGCATCCCAAACTTTACTGGTTGGTACTTCTTTATTCACGTTGTATTGTATAAAAAACTTTGTCTCTCTTCTCAATATTTCCATATTCTCACTTTCCTGTAACAAGTCCTCATTTATTCTCCAGGCTTTCCTTTTTCTCCTTTTTCCAAATTTCCACATAATTGGATTGTGATCTGAGCCTACCATCGGCATTATTTCTACCTCCTTAGTCCATAACGCTAAGTCCTTTGAGGCCCAGATCATATCAATTCTTGATAATGTAAGATGCCTTGCAGAATAAAAAGTAAACTGTTTGGTTTTAGGATATTCTCTCCTCCATACGTCTTCGAGAGTCTCTTGTTGAATCAACTCAAAAAAAAGCTTTGGCAATAATCCTCTTTTCTTTTGTGCTGTTGTAGTCTTTTTGTCTAGTTCCAAATCTGTCACTCCATTGAAATCTCCAGCAAGAATTATCTGGTCATATACAAGATCGTCTAAATGCTTCCTTAAATCCTCAAAGAAGCTTTCCTTTGCACCGTTAGGTGCATAAAGTCCGACTACCAACACTCTCTTTAAATTCCAATTACATTCCACTGCTACAAATCTAGCTTCCACATCTCTCATAACAAATTTTGGCTGCAGCTCCTCTTTTATGTACAACACCACTCCTCTTTTTTTCTTGTTAGAGGCCGCTACAAATTCTTTGCCCAATTTTCCAGATTTTAAATATTTTACATCCTGTTTTCTAATATGGGTCTCCTGCAAACAAACAATATCACATTTTTGTTTTAGTAGCCAATGAAAAATATTTTTCCTCTTATTCGGTGAGTTTAGTCCATTTACATTCCAAGATAATACTTTACACTCCATATTCATGGTTTTGTTGGTAAGTCTTTTTCATTGTCCTTGATAAATCTCTCCATCTCCCGCTCAGATCTGATGCGTTTTTTTGCCCCTCCAAACTCAAAGGACACTCCTTCCGGTAACTCCCATCTGTATCTGATATTCATGTCCTTCAAAGTCTGAATTAGCACTCTATATTTTTTCCTGTCCAGTAACACTGATCTGGGCAGTTCCTTCATTATGATAATCGTCTTGCCATCAATCTCCAATGGATCTTGAAATTGTTTTGTCACAATCCTCTCTTTCATGTTTCTAGTTGTAAACTGCACAATCACATCCCTTGGTAGTTTCCTCTGGGTTGCAATTCTCGAGTTCACACGGTACGCCACATCTAGGATAGCCACAATTTCCTCCTCCTCCTTCCCCAGGTAATCAGCCAACACCTCAGTCATCTGTTCTTGCGCTGACTTCCCTTCCACTTCTGGCAGACCACGAAAACGAAGCTGCTTCTCCATGTGTTTAGTTTCTGCAACTGACATCCTCCCCTTCACCAGTCTCATCTCTGTTTGTTGCGTGTCTATTAAATTCTCCATCGCGTCTTCTACTGTTTTAACTCTCTGCTGCGTTCCTTGTAATTCACTACTAATCGTTTCCACGCCTTTTTTCACTTCTGACAGCTCCGCCTTTACTGTCTGTGTAACTTCTTTGACCTCTTTAATAAGCTCCAATTTCGTGTCCTTAAGTTCTTTCATCATGTCTATAAGTTTTTTGTCCAAATTTTCTATTGCCGATTGCCACTCTTTTTTCGACATCGTGGGGCTTGCTTTAGCTCGCTCCCACGAATCTGCTCTCTTCCTTAGCTCCGTGGCGTATATTTAAACGTTTTCCTTTTTTTCAAATGTCCCAATCTTTGCCAAAATTAATTTTTTTGTATCCAAAATGTCGGGCGTCTTTTCTCTATGGTTTCTCTATGTTATTGTAATCCAAGATGGCCTACTTCCTCTTCCGCTGAGGCCGCGACCCTTCCCCTTTCAAAAATGGCGATTCCCTACTTCCTGTCCGTCGGCAAGGGCCGCTTCCCTCCAGCCACTCTATTGTTGTTACGCACTTCCTGTCTCCCGTCTTCCCACAGCAGGTCTCGCGATGGTGTCTTTTTCCCACAGCTCCAAAACCACAGGTATTCAAAACAATAGTCCGATTTTTGCAATAACTTCTTTAAATTTAGTCTCTTTTAAAATACAACTCCTGCCGAGTCTTCACCTCCTTTTCACTAGTCTGTTGCAGTTTAAAAATCTACTTTCTTTCCTCTCAGTTTTTATCAATCTGTCCCGTTTCAAGAGATAGCGATCTTTACCTTCTCTTCAACTTTCTCGGGTTGTAATCGCTGTTTCGATCTTAAATTCTCCTCTCAACTTCCCTCCCCGATCGAAGCTTGGGTATGTAGGTCTTATGCCAGCCGAATTGGCCCCAAAACTGCCGCAGAGATTATAGCCGACCCGTCGCAAGGTGGGACCTCAAGGATCGGGGGGGAGACTCCTTGAGTAGAGCCCCCCCTCGTCCGAGATCTAGCTCACCCTAGGGTCTTGAGCGTTCTTTGCCTGCTCCCCGCCTGAGAGCAGTCGGCCGCGGGTTATTTTCACCCCTCCGGCCGGTTAAAACGGCAGTCCGGTCAGCTCCGCAAATGGAGCTGCGTTAGACCTCCATGAATCCCAAACCGGAAGTCCGCTAATTTGTAGTACTAAGAGAATATTTACTAATCAGATTAACTTGTAAAAGGATACGTCAGTCCTGAGATCTGATTTAATATGGCAATACTCAGTTGTCACAAAAACATTTCTGGCTGCTTGCTTGCTTGATTTCCAAGAAATGCATTCCTATGAATGTGATGGATAGGGGCAGTTAACATCCTGATTCCAGTAATACTAAAGTCTACGGCATTGAAAGAGCAGAACTGACTTTATTCAGCATCTTTTTTCCCGTTTCATACACAACTTTTCTGCATGGAGAATAATTAGCAGGGTATTTTTAAAGAAATGCTAACTGGGTTATTGTCCCCAAGCTGTAATTTTATACACTGCCATGAATTTAAAAGATTTCTTCTATACATTAGGGCCAATGAGGTTAGCCTCCCCTCCTACATTCACACATATATGAAAGGGAAAAGAAAAAATGCAATTTTACAGGATCGGGCTGTAATTATTCACTGGGTGCAGCAGAAACAATGTGTCAAGAAACGAAACAAGCAGAAAAAACTTTCCAGGCATGTACTAGGTGTACTGAAGTGGCATATACTAGCTGTGTGCTAATAACACAAATATACATAGCACTTGCATGACCATTAAATTCCCAACAAATTCCAAATTTCAGTGACCACAATGGGAAAAACAAATTCAGTGGTAACTATTAATATAAGACTCTTTAAATTGCATCCCCCCCCTTTTCTTTCTTGTATATGTTGGGGAGGGGGGCTAGCTTCCACAATCCTGAAGTACAGAGGGGGGGGTTTCTTCAGACAGATTAAAGGTATGAAATAATAGCCTGGGAATGGAGACCCAGTTACAGTGTATTTTAAAATGCTCTGCTATAGATAGAAGACTGCTTGTTCCACTGAGCAAACATCATCATCCAAGCCCTATTGTACTAGAACATTCACAAAGAAAAGAAGTAAAATACAGAGAACTAGACATTTCAGTGCACATAGAAGTTTTGCTATGAAGTTTTTCATAAAGATTAGTACTTTCAGAAAACCGTAAGTATTATTGTGTAATATTCCTGTGTCCTACTGGTTCTGTTCCATTTCATTAAAATGTCTTTCTTCTAGCATTCAGTCTTTCAGTAGCTTTTGGTCTGAATTCAAATGTTGTCAGTTCATTGGCTGAATATCATGAGTCCAATTTGTCTCTGCTGACTGTCCATTTGGACATATAACTACTGCTTTTAAAAAGCTTGGAACCTTAATATTCCCAATGACCAAGCAAAGCTCCTTACTGTGACCAATTACATGGCTAAAAAACTATGAGAATAGTGATGTTGCAAGTGCAGGACACAGCAGTAACACTGGAATTGTTTTATTTAATTCTAGGAATGCTTCTGATTAGAATTTGGTTCTTTTTCTGTTTGAGGTACTGAGGAGCTCAGGGCAGAATACATGGTTCGCCATTCCTCCATTTGGTCCTTACAATAACCTTAAGGAAGATTAGGTTGAGAAAGAGTGACTGCCCTAAGGTCACACAGGAGTATAGTGGTGATACAAACCCAGGTATCCTCAGACTTAGTCCAACAGTAGATGTACCAGTTCAACCCATTTGGGGCCTAAATCAGCTTGCTGCAAAGCACAGGAGTGCTTTTGGGGTGGTGCAATGATGTGACTCCCTGGGAGCATTCCCAGGAGGCCTATTCCCTTGCCTTTCTCCCCTGCTGGCCAGGTGAGTGATGGCAGGGGATGAAGGGTGGAAGTGGGAGATCCTCTACCATCACTGGGAGACCTGGGGTCCCTATTGTGTTCCAACAGGACCTATATCAGAGTCCCTGAAATTTAATGAACCAGACAGAGAATAAATGTGAAGTTATAAATAATGATGTCTTTTCCTGGTGACAACAATACACAGCAGAAACTCCTTGAAGAATGAAAGTGAACAGAACAATATATATTGCAAGTAGATGAAAGAAAGCATAAACCTCAGCCTATCAGCTTGCAAAGCCCTAAGCATGCACTATGTTCAACAGCCATCAGATGGCAAATATTCTTCCATTGAGAAAAAGAGCCGGCTTTATTTCTGCTGAAGAGAAAGTATCTTCCCTTGTGGCTTCTGAACTGAACAGATTTCTTGCAACCTTAACTACCAGTCCAGCTGGGATAAAAGAGGTCTTAAACACAGTACAGAAGGAATGGCAGCTGGCAGGCAAAGCAAATGTGGATGGAGAATACATGATGGCAACACAGTCCAAACGCAATGGAGAAGAAACTTACAATAACTGAGGCAAGTCAGAGGTCTCATAAATAAAATGCCAAGTTGCACTGGATACTGTTGTGAATGTGACACGTTGATTGTTACTGAAAATTCACAATATTACTGTTTTTTATGAATTATCTGTTCCAAAATACACAAGCAGTCTCTTTTCATTCATATAAGTTTAGGATTTCTGTGTATGTTATACTCTGTTCCTAATACTCTGTGTATGTTATACTCTGTTATACTCTCATAATAAATCCATTCAGAAACCAACAGGAATGAATGATCCTTCATGCTCAGTTATATACATCTTAGCTATGGAAACCCTACATTAAGCTGTCATATGGTTTCATTGATGATATGACAGTTTAATGAAAGCTAAATCATAATAAATCCTGCAAAATTCTCTCAAGGACATGAAATTTCACGTTGGTACTAATGGCTCTGCTATAACGTTACAGACATTATGTAAAATAATCTTTCAGTATCAAGTCGAATCTGCTTTGCCTATTTTTTTTTAAGGGATCATGTGAACACATCACTTTGGAAAGCTTTTCTTACTGTTTTGTAGAGGTCAGTTTTCCGGACAGCCTTTTTGAATATAGTCATTACTGCTTCTTAATAGCTCTTCTAGTTGACATACAAAGACATACACTAAGACATAAGCTGCATCCAAATGTAATGACAAAACACTCCTGTCTTTGGATTTGAGTCAGACTAAATTTGTCACTCTGTCAGTGTAAGGAATTGTTTCTGAATCCCCACCCCCCTTCAGCCCACTGATATCCCTGAAATGCTGCTCCTGGGGAACAGTCAATCATCAAGAGCAACATGAGAGGCAAATCAGGGATCTGCAGCAGGAAGAGGGAATTCATGGAAATTACTACACACTTCCTTTAGTGGGAAATTTAGTCTGGCTCCAACTCATTATGAGAATAAACCTCAGAGATTTGGGGGGTTGTGCACTCCTCCCTCCTAAGGTTGCCAGCAGTTCCAAGGGCCAAGGTGGGGGTGTAGGGCAATTGGGATGCAGGGGGGCTGTGGGGTACTTACTTTCCTTGCATGTGCAAAGAATGCACATGCTGCCACACCCCCTCATTGCATCAGAAAATGATGTCATTTTCCAGCACAGTAGAGGAGTCACTGGGCACGCTGAAGCTGAACTGAGTAGAAATCACCTTCAAATAGGCAATTTCTAGTGAGCTTGGCTTTGGCGTGCCCAGTGGCTCCTACATTGCCGGCACTATGGAGGTGTGCAGAAGTACATGCACATACTCCTCCCATGCCTCCCCCCCACCAGCCAGGTAAGCAGGGCCAGGAGGTAGCAAGTGGAGGTGGGGGGGGGATGATAAGCCTACTTCGCCCTTGTTATAAATGGAACTCCAAAGAACTGATCCCAGATGCTTGATGAAGGACTTGAATAGGGTGGGGTATTTGGGTTTTTTTTTTTTACATATAATGCAATTCAAGCCTACAGGCAACAATTCCAGCAGCCATCTTAAGAACAACTAATTCTTCTTCCCAGATAACAGCAGGAGGCAGAATGGCCTCCTTCCAAACATTAACTATTTCTTAATTGTATCATCCTTTGTAGCTCTTTACCACATCTCCTTGCATTGGTTCGCTTGCTTCCACCCCAGCCCTGGTTAGGAGACAAGAAATGTCATACTTTGTGGTTTGAACATAATGACAAGATATGATTTGCTGCAAATGTGGAGTGGCCAGTGAGGAAACAGGCACATGATCCCAAGGATTTCTAAGGCTCATTCTCATAACTAAAAACATGGTTTGTCATTAAGTATGAATACAACTATAGGTAAGAGCTATATTATGAGAATGTTTCAAAACTTCTTCATATCAGTGCCTTTGGTTAGATAAGAGAGTGATTATTATGGAATAGCGTTACAGTCCTTCCTTCCCATTAAGTTAAAGAGGAGAACTGCCAACCTGGAAACTACCAACTACCTGAAAGCATATTACTGTAAAACTATACTCATAGGACTCAATGGATATCCTAGGGAAGCCTGAGTTTCTCAGGGATTAATTCATCACACTTCAGTATGTATTCTTTGCTGGCCCTGTGGGTCTTAATTGTTCTTGGAGTCCCTATAAACCATGAGAAATGTACATTCTGTAGCAGTACATTGAGCAGCTAGTCTTTCTTAACTCCAATCACTCACAGAACTTCCATATTACAACTATTCTTAACATTTTCATTGTGGAGTTCAATGTAATACCTAATCTTTTCTCATATTCCTTAAATAGTTTGAATACTAACCTTTTAAAAATGGCTGTTTGGCATGATTAGTCACAATTGATATAATTTTTGTCAAGAAAATTTGCAACAGGATAAACTCCTTTCATCTGCATACATTGCCGGTGCTTCTGTTGAAGTGGAGCCAGCCCCTGCCTCAGGCGCTGAACTCTGAAGGAGGCACCGTGCTGGCCCCCCAACTATCAATCGGCGTTCCCTGCAGTGTGCACTCCTGTATGCTCGTGCAGGAATTCTCCTCTCTTGGCGCAAGGCATTTCTTCTGGAGTGCAGAAGGGCAGCCCTGTCTTCCTGTTCATCCAGTGCCCGAGGAGCTTCGAGTTCAGCCCCATCAGCAGGGACATTTCTGTCTCTGCCTTTTCCCCCCCTCCTCTCTCTCTCTCTCAATTTAAGCCTTGGGCGAAGCTTCCGCAAGCAAGAGAGACTCTAGCTGGCGGGGGAGCAGCGAGCTCCCATCTGACCTTTTGTCCCCATTGTTCCCTCCTTTCTTGTTTGCTTCCCCCCGCCCCATGTGCTAAAAGGAATGACGGAAGGATTGCCCATTGGAAATAATAGGAGAGGCTTGAAGGCCCATTGGAGATAATGGGAGCCAGGGATGCCAGTTTACTTGCCTGGGCTCCATTGAAATGCATCACAACACAAAAAAAGTTGCAAAGAAAATGTGAAATGGATTTTACATAAAGGTCTCTGGGACCAGATGGAATACTCTGGGAGTGGAATGACAGCCCCCAGAGTGCAATGACGGTCCCTAGGAATAGAACCTGTGCTCAGGGACTGGAATGACAGATTGAAGAGTGGAACGACTACTCCTGGGAATAGGGTCAGGGCTCTGGGACTGGAATGACACCCCCTGTCATTTCACACCCACTCCCATTCCAGTCCCAGTACACTGATTCTTCTCCCAGGGACTGTCATTCCACTCTGGGGCCTGTGTTGATAGATCAAGATGGGTAGCCATGTTTGTCTGTAGCAGTAGAAAAAAGCAAGAGTCCAGCAGCACCTATAAGTCTAACAAAATTTGTGGTAGGGTATGAGCTTTCATGAGCCACAGCTCACTTCTTCACTACTGGACTCTTGCTCTTTTTTTGTGTTGTGATGCATTTCAATGAAGCCCATACAAGTAAATTGGCATTCCTGGCTCCCATTTTCTCCAATGAGTCTTCAAGCCTCTTCCATTATTTCCAGTGGGCAATCCTGTCATTCCTTTTAGTACATCCCTTTCTCCCTCCCCAGCTGGCATCAATTCTACTTCTCACCTTTCCTCAGGCTTTTGGAGGGGGGGCTGCTTTTGGTGGAAAGAGTGGCTGGTTGTGTGTGCACCGCCACAGAGGAAGGAGAAAGTGAAGTGAGACACACTCAATTAGGTAGGAGCAAATCTCTGTTGTTGGATTTAAAATTGTTGATTTAAATTCTATTACTTTCCTCCCCCCTTCTCCCTTTCATTCCCCCTCCCCCTTGCTATTCTCCGATCTCAATGCTGCTGCTCCTTCGCTCCAGCAGAGTAGTGCCCTGCACTGCGCCCCCTCTTTATCACCTTCCTTCTCTCACTCCCTAGTTTACATATATCACCGCACCTTTCCCCTCTCCCCAATAGTTTATTTCAATATTTATACACCACATGCTTAGCTGTCAACTGCTGTTCACTACAAACCCAAGGGGGGAGGAGAAGGATGAGAATGGAGGGTAGTTCCTGAAAGGGATCTCTGACAAAGGTGATCAATATTTTAAGGCTTGGAGAGGGTCAGAGAGAAAGAGAAGGCTTCAGCTCAGTCTCCCCCTTCCAAACATGTCTCTCCTCCAAGCAGGCCCTGTAAGAGAAGCCCTCCTTCTACTGCCAAGAGTCTCTGGGTTCAGAGAGAGGTGGGAAGAGAGAGAGAGGGAAACTTTTTTTACACACACCCACACAAAAGGATGTGCGCTCAAAACATCAATGCAAGTTGCTGTTTCTGCTCACAAAATAGATTTTTGGCTCACAATAAGAAAAACAAAGACTTGTTATTCTCACACTTATTTAAAAAAATTAAATTTAAAATTTAAATTAAGAAATAAAAATTAAATTTAAAATGTAAAAAGTTTCAAGTTTTGTGCTTTTCATTTTTCCTACATTTCTTCTGTTTTTTAAAATTGTTTAGTGGGGGAGAGGCGCAAGTAGGTATCTCGCCTCAGGCTCCAGAAACCCTGACATCGGCCCTGTCTGCGTGATTGCTAAAAAGAAGACAAATGCTTTTTAAAAATCTGGCTATGCTTTAGCTATTTATATTATTATGGGCGGTGAAGGGATTTGTTACTATGTGACCATATCTATCCAAACTGCAACACAAAACACGATCCTACGGCAAGCTTGGCAAGAGGCTTGCTTCACTCACTCAACAGCAAGGGAGGGATTTTGCTCAGTTCTCCCTTCTCGCTGGAGTCCCCTGATTTATATGGCAATTTTGTTCATGAGAGTCCTTTGACATTCCACAGAGAGTTTTTGGCGCATATGAGATATGGCTGGGAAAAGGGGAAGGCAAAGAAGATGTTCTTGTGCAAGTTCCTTCCATCACATTCTCAATTGGATTCAGACATCTGGGGAAATGCATATAAGAATCCATTGCTGCAAAGGAAACTTGGAACTATTTAAGCTGATATCTTTAATAATGGCCTTTTGAACACTGGTTCTGTATTTATGCTATGAACCAAATTCTAGTAAGCAATCAAAAATTCTCAAGTGAAACTGAAGTACACTTTCAGAGTAATGCTTCCTCCTATTGATTGCCCTGGTTTAGGAAGAGAGCAAAGAATACTGGAAATAAACAACTGGCCAGGCAGATGGAGTTTTCAGGAAAGGTTTGGTTTCTTGGACCATGGTCTACATTTTCAAGATGATGCACTTCAGTCAGGAGATAGTTTGCACCTCATGAGGGTAGGAAAAAATGTGTTTGGCAAGAGCCTTGCAAACCTGATAAAGAGGGCTTTAAATTAAATTCTGTGAGGGAAGGAGACAAAACCCAAAAGCTAGTATAATGCCAATTACTGGAGATAAGAGATCTAATGATGAGCAGGAAGGGACCCATTGATTTACAGGTAAGGACAAAAATTAAGCAATCAGGGTACATTAACCTTGGATTCCAATGTCTGTACAGTAATGCAGAACTTCAAGTCTTAATACAGAGGAGCTTCGAGAGAAGAAGCAGGAGCTAAGACAGCTTGAGCAAGTGTGGTGGCGATCTCGCGACGAAGAGGCAAAATCATAGGACGTTTAGGAAAGCCTATGAGATGGCAGTGAAGGCTGTGAAGAAAGAGTTTTATACAGCCTCCATCGCATCAGCTAGCTCGCGCCCAGCAAAATTGTTCAATGTGGTTCGGTCACTGGGGGAGGCCATCAAATTCAGAATTTGGACATTAGCTGTAAGGCTTTGGGGAGCTTTTTTGCTGGTAAAATTTTGTTTCTCTGCCATGACTTGCCAGCCACTGTTGATACAGTAAAGGAACTAGAGACCCGTTGGCCGTCTTTGGAGTCAATATTTGATCAGTTCAGTCCACTCTCTGGGGAGGAGATTGACAGGACCCTGTGACCAGTTAGGCCCATCACGTGCCTCCTGAACCCATGCCCATCGTGGCTGGTAAAGGCTCAAGTCCTCATTGGAGGCCATTGTTAACATGTCCTTGGGCACCAGGGTTTTTCCTGGACCATTAAAGGAAGCCATGGTGAAACCTCTCTTGAAGAAACCATCACTGGACCCTACCGTCCTGGTCAATTACCGCCCATTTTCAAACCTCCCGTTTCTGGGAAAGGTGATTGAGCAGGCAGTGGTGGAACAGATACAGGGTTTCCTGAAAGATGTCTCGGCCCTAGATCCCTTTCAGTCTGGGTTCTGGTCAGGACATGGGACTGAGATGCTGCTAATCACCCTCACAGACAACCTTCACAGACATCTGGATCGAGGCGGTTCGGCGCTACTGATATTATTGGATTTGTCAGCAGCGTTCGACACAGTCGATTATGATCTTCTAACTCATCGCCTCACCGATGTGGGGATACGAGGGACTGCCTTACAGTGGCTTGTCTCTTTTCTCCACAGTCGGGGACAGAGGGTGGCGCTTGGGGATAAATTGTCACCTCATCACCCATTGGTGTACGGGGTCCTGCAGGGGGCAATACTCTCCCCTTTATTGTTTAACATCTATATGTGCCCCCTTGCCCGGTTGGTGTGAAGTTTCAGGCTTGGGTGTCATCAATATGCAGATGACGCCGAGCTGTATCTGATGACAGACGGACGGCCCGACCCAGCCCCAGATGTCCTGGAACATGCGTTTGCAGCCGTGACTGATTGGTTGAAACAGAGTCGACTGAAGCTGAACCCAACTAAGATGGAGGTCCTGTACTTGAGCCACAGGGGACTAGGTTCAGGACTCCAGCTCCCGGCCCTCAACAGGGCACAGCTTGTGCCAGTTTTGAGGGTCAGGAGCCTGGGGGTGATCCTGGATGCCTCTCTGAAAATGGAGGCACAGGTCACAGCGGTTGTCAGGTCTTCTTTTTTCCACCTGTGGCAGACCAGGCAACTTGTCCCCTACCTGTCTACCTGTGACTTAACTACAGTGATCCAGGCAATGGTCATCTCTAGGTTAGATTACTGTAACTCAGTCTATGTGGGCCTACCCTTGAGCCTGACCCAGAGATTGCAGCTGGTGTAAAATGCAGCGGTGCGCGTCATTATGAAAGCACCAAATAGGGCGCATATTACACCAATACTGCACGAGCTGCATTGGTTGCTAGTGGAGTACCGGATCAGGTTCAATGTTCTGGTATTGACCTATAAGGCCTTCTGCAGACTGGGGCCAGCATTCTTGAGGGACCGTCTCTCCCTGTATATTCCCCAGAGGACCCTCCGATCAGGAGAAAAACCATTGTTATTTGTCTCTGGCCCCAAGGAGGCCTGCCTTGCCTCGACTAGAGCCAGGGCTTTTTCAGTCCTGGCTCCTACCTGGTGGAATGCTCTGTCTACTGACACCAGGGCTGGGCAGGATTTACTATCTTTCTGCCAGGTCTGTAAGAAAGAGGTGTTCTGCCAGGCTCATGGCTGAGGTTGGGCCTCTGCTGGATGGAGGATGCAACATCTACCCCCCTCCATGTGAAAGCTGCCCACCACTGTTTGTTTTTCAGCTGCTGTTACTGTGCTGCTATATCTAGTTGTACTGCTGTATTGTTCGTTAATAGTTGTATTGCTGCTGCCAGGCAAAGAGTGCTGCTATTTTTATATGATGTTTTAATGTTTTAATATGAAATGTTTTAAAATGATTTTAAGGTTGTTATCCGCCCTGAGCCCGCTTGTGGGGAGAGCAGAATACAAATATGAAATAAATAAAATAAATAATAAATAAAATAATAAATACAGGAAGAGGACTATGACCTTATAAAAATTACTGAAACTTGGAAGGATGAGACTCAAAATTGGAATATTAGGATTGATGGGTACAGCTTGTTTAAAAGGAATGGGCCAATAAGGAAAGGAAGATTATGTCAAGGATATATATTCTTGTGAGGAAATACATGATTCTGAGCCTGGAAGATCATTAGAGAGTCTCTGGGTAAAAATAAAAGGAGTAAGAAATAATAGTGACATTATGGTGAGAGTCTGTTATAGATCACTAAGAGCTAAACCACACATGACAAATTACATGAGGATGCTCAAGTGAAGGGCGATGCAATGTTAGCTGAGAAGCGTAGTTTGAATTTTACTTCCCTCTACAGAGCCAACTAGATTGCTCTTCAGAGGTTTTGTTAATTTCACCTTTCTACAGATCCAGCAAAGATTGCTCTTCAAAGAGTTTGGTAATAATTAGGGGTGTGCACTTTGAGTATCTGATTCGGGTAAATTGGGCCCGATTCAGAAAGCGTCGGTATTTCCGGAAATACCGAATCAAAGCTTCCCGAAGCATTCATAATGCATTCATAAATCTTCAGGAAGCTTCAGGGCCCCAGGGTTTAAGTTTAAAGGGCCCTTTCGCAAGTGGCAGGGCCCTTTAAACTTACCCATTCCCCACCCTTACCCCCCACCCCCAATTATCTGGCACCATGCTGGAGGAGGTGGCCCTCCCGCCTCCCTACTGGCCTCTAGTGGTGGTGGCAGTGGCCCTCTCTGCTGGCCAGCTGACTGTGCCAGCTGTGGCTGCATGGCAAAGACAGCAGAGAAGGCCCTCTCTGCCAGCCAGCTGTGACGGCAGTAGCTGTGCAGCTACGGCAGCAGGGAAGGCCCTCTCTGCTGGCCAGCCATGGCGGCTGCAGCTGTGTGGCGGGGCAGGGAAGGCAGGTTGGGAAATTCCTGGAGAATTTGGGGATAGAGACTGAAGAAGACAGGGTTTGGGGAGGGGAGGAACCTCAGCAGAGTTTAATGTCATAGAGATCTCCCACCAAAGCAGCTGTTTTCTCCAGATGAACTCATCTCTGTGGCCTGGAGATCAGTTCAGAGAGATCTCCAGCCACCACCTGGAGACTGGCAACTTTAAGCCCAGAGGAGACCAGTGCATCTAAGTTTGTGCAGAAATAACAAAGAACAGTGCCTCTGCAGAGCACTTTCTCTTCTCAGAGGAAGATTTTCTAACTCCATTCCCCATTTTCATTGCAACTTTTTGGTGCTGCAGTGTATCTCAGTGGAGCCAATGCAAGTCAACTGGCATTTGTGGCTCCTGTTATATCTAATGGAACTTTCCTGGGGGCAGCCCCTTTGGGTGTCTATTACTCGGGCATTAGAAATACACCAAACGGAGTGTAGCTGGAGGAGAGCCTGCTGAATACTCCCTGTGAGTTTGGCATCTCCGAGTGTGAAGGGGCCCATCCTAGGGCTCCCAGAAGTGACAGACCATGGACCGACAAACTGGTCCATGAACAGGGGTGGGTCCGTGAAAAGTTCGTGGTCTGTGGTCTGTGAAATGTGATGGACCATTTTTTCCAGGTCTGCACTCGCCTCTACTCTTTATAAATACTAAATATTATAATTATTGTTTTATAGTTAGTAACATGTGAGGGTGATGGGTGCTCAAATTCAACTGAAAAGAGAAGAAGATGTTTCAGAATTTGAAAACCGCAGATGTAGCTGAATCCCATCAAGTCAGCTACCCATAAGCCCCAAAGAGTCAATAAGCTGGAAAGCTGATAGGAGGATAAATATTCAGTGGTTTAAAGAGAACTTGGTATTCCGTTGCTAGGCAATGGACTGAGGCCTCTGACTCCCTGCTTAAAGTACTTGAGTTTCACATTATTTTAACATTATTTCAAAGTCCTGCCTAATTATAACATAATAACTATATTCAGGAATTGCTGTGATTTAAGATGGCATAAACACATAAAAGGAACTCCTTCCACTAGTACTTTAAGAAGGGACATTAAACAATTGAAACTTGTCTGTTCTAAGAAAGTTGTGTACATTTATCCTACTCTCAGCTGCCTGGCTTACTGCCTTCTCATCAAGTTGACTTCTTGGCCTTTCTGCCATATGTCTGTTGACCTTCTGGTCTGTTCCCTTTATGGGATTTCACCATATGCCCAGATCCCATGCTCAGAGCACCACTTCCAATAATGGATTAGAGCACAGGCCTCAGAGATAACAGCTGACATTGCTTTCTATTGTTGCAGTAACCTTTGCTAGCTCAGCAGTCCAAACATAGTATCTTCTATCTCCCCAAGTTGTTTCTTCTTGCTGTGTCATGGCTGTTTCAGGAATGACCTATTTGACAACCATAGCACTATCCAAACATTTACAGCAACAAAAGCCATTTAAATTCTAATACATGCTACTTACATCAGATATAAATCTGTGATATACTGAGAGCAATAATCCCTATGTGTAATCTGCTTTGCACATTGACGTAATATAAGGCTTGTTTCATATCCTGTTTTCTTTCCTCCAAAGATACAGATACTCTTAGGAATGTCAGTGACACCTATTGGAATACAAAGAAAGTATGCTGATGAACTTTTCAAGTATAGAGTAACCCAGTTTACGGGTTTAGGAGTTTTGGAGGAAAGTGGCTTTTTTTGTCCTTGATTTTCCCATGATTTATTCTTAAATCCTGACACTCCAAATCATGAAATTAAGCCAATGTCTACACAGGCCAGACACTTTTAAAAACATGACTCTCTTCTGACACCCAGCAACCCAGAAAGATATGATGAAAGGGCTGGGATGCCTTTCGCACACAAAAGGCATGACGGCATACTCAGAATTATAGATTCAGTGTTACTGCCTGTTCTATGCACAGTTAGAAAGCTGGAGACTGAATTTCTCTTGCTTACTGGTTCAGTTGAACTGTCTACATTTCTGTTTCATTTTTTTCTTGTGAGAACTGACACATGAGCCTTTTGTTTTTGTACCATTTGTGCCATCCATGCACATTCCCTATAAATGGCATACATTAGTATACAAATATCAAAATATTTTATTACAGCTGGTGGAAGGGGGAGCAATTGTTTTTACTGATGCAGACCCTAGCTGCCTCTTCATGCTTTTTTGGGGCATCCCCTGTTTTCCAAGAGCAGCATCTAGGGGGTTATTTGGGGTTGCTGCACAAGGGAGAGGAAAGGAAGTCACAGTTTGCTGACAGAAATCCCTTCTGTCAGCAGAAATTTCCACAGGGAAACAACCCAAATTCAAAAGCTGTAAAAAACCAACCCAAATTCAAAAGCTGTAAAAAAACAAAACAAAGCAAACAAAGAATCATCAATGGCACCAATGGAAATGAGGCAGACCAAAACTGATGACCATGGCAACATAAAGAATGAAAAGAAACAAAATGGCCGTATCATCTCACTCCTAGATTACAAGATGGATAGATTTTCCCTAAGATCTTTATATATGTTTTTTGTGTTTCTAATATATAAAATATTAATCTTCAGATATGAAAACATAATCACTTTTGGAATTAGAAAAATCCATTTAGTACAGGGGGAAAAACAATACATCATCAATTATTAGCTATAACTAGCTAATTGTGACTGGACATTCACTCTTTTAATCATCTCTCCCAATTTTGCCATAAATTATATGCTTTATCATTTCAAACTTAATATAATATTTCTAGTAACTGTCAAAAAATTCTAGTTCCAGATAAGACAGTCTGGATTACATACTTATTTATATTTGTGTGCTTACCGTTCCATCCTTTGTGTTTTGGACTGCAAAATTTCAGGTTCAGAGCTTTTTTAAAAAAAATCTGGAACATCTAATAAGCACTTTTAAAAAATAAAATATTATAATAGGTGGTCTTTTTTAAAATCTAAAGCAAGATAGGAACATGGGGTTTTATATATGTTTGTATGTATGTATGTTTGTACAATTTATCTCAGAGTTGGATTTATTGGGTAATATTTGTGCTTTGGGGCTTTGCAGCAACCAGACATCATGAAAATCTCTCTTAATTACTTCATATTTACAACCTTATTAAGATATAAGAGGAAGCCATTACCTGGCAAGAGAGCAAGAAACAGCTCCTGGTGACTCAGGAAGAACTTATATGAAGGTGCTGCCCTTTTAAGAAGTTTTTTTAATATATGGAGGGGGCGAGGGAGAATAAAATGGTACATGCTGTTCCTGTTGCTGACTTCTATGTGTTCATTTGAATGTTAGGACAGAGAGTACATGAATACATGGACTGAAATTCTGCTATATGTACACAGAGCTCTCTGTGCAATCAGAGAGCAGCTATATACATGCAGACTCTATTCCAACATTCAAATAAATAAGTAAAGGTTAGTAGCAAAGATTGTATGTTTTACAAGGACATCTGAAATGGGTATGAGTGCATAGGTGTATCATATATTTAATTATGAACTAAGCCACTTATTGTTAATTAAAAAGGTAAAGGTAGTCCCCTGTGCAAGCACCGAGTCGTTACTGACTCACGTGGAAACATTTTCTTGGTGGACTTTTTATGGGGTGCTTTGCCATTGCCTTCCCCAGTCATCTACATTTTACCCCCAGCAAACTGGGTACTCGTTTTACCGACCTCGGAAGGATGGAAGACAGAGAGCGGGACCACAAGTGACGCCTGACACAGGTTGGACACTTGCCAGCTTCCCTCAAGTTTTGATGGGAAATGTAGGCAGCTTGGCGGAATGTTGGACAAGTGACAGTTGAAAAGTCCATTGGACAGCAATCAGAGAGTCAAGCTGCAAGACCAGGATGCCTACATTTCCCATCAAAACTTGAGGGAAGCTGACTAGTGTCCAACCTGTGTCAGGCGTCACTTGTGGTCCCGCTCTGAGTCAACCTTGAGCCGGCTATTTGAACCCAGCTTCCACCAGGATCTAACTCAGGTGAGCAGAGCTTGGGCTGCAGTACTGCTGCTTACCACTCTGCACCACAGGGCTCACAGGGATTGTAAATTAACAGATCTGCAAAATGGAGCTAGGATACAGATAGAGGATTTCTCTACAAATCTGAAGGAAGTGCCAACTTTGCAGAAAAATTTAAAATATTTTTAATGTTGGATGAACATCCTCCCAAATAATAGAACCATGACCTAGCTTTAAGAAAAGCATGCCCATTAAGCTGTCAGTAGCCATTTTGGATGTTGCTAGGCAACCATGACAATATTGGTCAGGTCCTTGGCTGAAACTGAACCCGATGAGGAGGGAGGTCCTGTACTTGAGCCATGGGGGATTAGGTTCGGGACTCCGGCTCCCGGCCCTTGATGGGGCACCGTTAGTGCCAGTTCCGAGGGTTAAGAGCCTGAGGGTGGTTTTGGATGCCTCCCTGAAAATGGAGGCACAGGTCACAGCAGTTGTCAGGTCCTCTTTTTTCCATCTGCGGCAGACCAGGCAACTTGTCTCTTACCTGTCAACCCATGACTTAACTACAGTGATCCAAGCATCGGTCAGCTCTAGGCTAGATTACTGTAACTCACTCTACACGGGGCTGCCCTTGAGCCCGACCCGGAGATTACAGCTGATACAAAATGCAGTGGCACGTGTTATTACGAGAGTGCCAAATAAGGCGCATATAACACCATTCTTACGTGAGCTGCATTGGTTGCCAGTGGAGTACCAGATCAGATTCAAGGTTCTGGTATTGACCTATAAAGCCCTGTGCGGACTGGGACTAACGTATCTATGGGACCGTCTCTCCTCATATATTCCCCAGAGGACACTCCGATCAGGGGACAAACAGCTGTTGGTGGTCCCTGGCCCCAAGGAGGCCCGCCTAGCCTTGACTAGAGCCAGGGCCTTTTCGGTCCTGGCTCCCACCTGGTGGAACGCTCTGTCTGCTGAAATCTGGGCCCAGCAGGATCTACTATCTTTTTGCTGGGCCTACAAGACAGAGTTGTTCCGCCAGGAATATGGCTGAGGCTGGGCCTCCGCCGGCCTGAAAAAAAGGGGTGTATAAATCTTAACCCTCCCTGTGAAGGCTGTCCACCATCCTGTTTTAAATGTGTTGTTTTTAATTAACATGAATTTTTAATTGTATTTTTAATATGTTGTTATCCACCCTGAGCCTGCTCGTGGGGAGGGCGGAATACAAATTTGAAATAAATAAATTAAAAAAAATTGCTCAGCATTGGTAACTGTAAAGTAAAGCTATGGGGAACAGGAGTGGGCTAAAAGGTCAAAACAGCCCTAGAAAGTGTCCCTTTCCCCTCTTCTTTCATGTCCCCTGATGGAGGAGGACTTGCTGAGGACAGGCCCAGCAGCAACCACCATAGACTTACTACCCATAGCACTTAGCCTGGCCTGGTGGGAGTGGCCACCATGCCACTGAGCCCAGATCAACCTACAGGCCACTGTACCACTGAGCCCTGCCCAGCCTTGGACACCATGCCACCGGGCCCAACCTGCTTGCATCAAGCCACTAACTCCAGTCCAGCCCATCCGCTACCCCACCACTGGGTGCAGCAGAACCTTGCAGCAGCCATCACACATCTGGGCCCAGCCAGGCCTGGCAGCCACTGTGTTCACTGGATCAATACTGGGAAAAATTTCTAATCCCTATTTAAGAGCATCTTCACTTGCTTTGAGAGACATCTTGCTTGTTTGCCAAGATATGGTGTTGAGTATAGAAGCTGTTATGTCCTTTTGGGTGCTGGCAGCATTATTGGTTGCTGGCAATATTAGTGGCACATTACTTGTGAATTTCACATCTTAAGGATTATTGTAGCCAGGATCCAAAGAGATACTTTAGGATGCCCAACTGCTTGTGAATACTCAGTGAGACTTTAACATTTTTTCTTTCAACAGCTGATCCCAATGTCAAACTATACCTAAATTACAAAATCAATGAGTTGAAAGGTGAGACTGCTCTTTGGGAAACACAAATTCAAAGCCTCCTTAGATGTAGGGAGACTTAGATGAATAGCTGAATATTCCTTTGGATCCTGATTTGTGTATTTAAAAGTCACCTTTCTCATTTTCTGGATTAAGCAGGAATCTCATAAGAGAACTGATTTAATTCTGATTACCACAGTCCAACATAGAATGAGGTGCACTCCAGCTCAATGAAATCAATCACTGGAATGATTTATGAGAATGCAGACTGGATTTAATAGAATGAGGAAAATACTATTTTATTTTGTATGTTTATGTTACAATAAGGGAGGGAAGACAGCATGGTATAGCCCAGTCTCATGAGATCTTGGAAGCTAAGCAGAATCAGCACTTGGATGGGAGACCACTGAGGAAGACACTGCAAAAGAAGGCAATGGCAAACCACCTCTGCTTCTCACTTGCCTTGAAAGCCCCTTGTTTGGAGTTGCCATAAGTCAGTTGTGACTTATGTGTATACGTACGCATACACATGCATGTGTTACATTATCTTTCATATATGTATGTAGATTATTTTCTGTAAATTTAATAAGCATTCAGTACAAACAATAGTATGCTATCTCTATTTCCATCGTTTCTTCAAATGGGGTAACTCTTTCCTGCCTTTGCTTCAATACCTTCCTGTGCAATACTTTTTTGAAACATGTGTATGGAAGTGATAGTTAAGAAAGTTTTGAAGTGTTAGTACTTTTTAAAAAATCATTGTTTTCTAGCATTATACTCCAGTGAAATAATTCTGGGATTCTCTTTCAAAGCCACAAATGTCATCAAGCAAGGAATGGTTCAATTAATCCATCATTTCTCCTTTAGCAAAGGAGCAGCTGAATTTTCCTTATGATAGAGAGAGACAGAGAAAGAGATGTCATCTTTTATCTGTCTCTTTAGCAGACTAGTTTGTCTTCAAAAAGGCATTTAATCATTGTTATTGCTGCTATGGATTTTTTCTGCACAGGCAATCTTTTCATATACACAGCACGGAAAACTTCATTTTTTGAGTGGAAAAAGTATGAAGGTATCTCAAACTATGTCTTAAGTTTCAAACACAAATTTCCCTGGCAGCTTCAAAAGCTAAAAGATGTTGAGTTTGTGAGCCCCCCCCCTTCCCATTTATCCACCCACATTGCAGATGGCATATCACACCCTGCTCTGTGCTCTCACAATGTCTTCACAATGTCTCAACTGTCAGTTCTTCTTGTAACATTACTGGTAGAATCTGTTCTCTGTGATGGCTGCTCCTTCTGTAATTTTTTATCAGTTTAAAAATGTCACGATTTGTTCATGTTTCCAATCAAAATGATATTGTATTCCACAAGACCCTGAATTCATCCTCACCTTTCCTTTCCTGAAGGACAATCCCATGTACTTTTTTCTCTGAGAACATTATACAAAAATACTTGTTTTTTTAAAGTTCTTACAAAGGAAGTCAGAACAACAAAAATCACAACTACCACCCCTTCTGATTCAATTTATTGGACTCAAAAGCTGGGAAGAACAATTTTTCTCACAGCTTATTGAGCTTGTAACACACCTGTTGAAGCATCTTGAGTTGTCTGAAGATGACTGTACGGAGAGAAAGAGGAGGGCTTGCTATCACTGCCTCATGAAAAGATGAGTTTGGAGGGAGGGAAGGGAGGTGAGCTCCCTCAAATACTAGCCAGGCCTGAATTCGGAAAGCCTATGATTTTCATTTTCTTGGTGTTGTTTTCAATTTGGGCAGATTCGCCTTTTAAGATAACCAAACTTAATTGTGTCGATATCCCTATTCACAGATGGGCACAAAGAGCACACAAGGTTCAGCAGCTTCATGCCAGATTCACTGCTACAATATAAATTTCTCTGCTAAATAATTAGCCATGAACTAAATGAAGAACTACCTCCTCCAGTCCCGTTCACAGAGCAGCAGAAGCAGCCTCCCACGAGAGCCAGCACAGAGTAGTGCCTAGAATGTCAGACTAGGATCAGGAGACTTGGATTCACATCTCCGCTCAGCCAGGTAGCAACCTTTGTCCAGTCATTGTCTCCCAAACTATCATGTAGAGCTGCCCTGAGCTCCTTGGTGAAAGGGTGGAATAAAAATGTACAGATAATCATGTCCACGAAGAGGTCCTGAAGTAAAACATCAGAAGAAGGATTTTTTGCTGCTGTAGAGGACACAGAGATGCGCCAGCAGAGCTTCATCCTGACTCAGCCAATTCCAGGATAGACCTTCTCATTTATCATTTCATTTAGAAGTTATTATGACTCAGTCTGGTCATCATCAGCAACTCCAGCAAAGAACTGAGAACAGCTTCTTACTTTGGGGGGAAAGATTTTTAGTAAAATGAAAAGGGCCTGTTTGTTATTTCTGGCAAAAACTGCCAGGTATCAGTCTGGCTGGGAAAGCTGGTGGGTGCCAGCCTGCCAGAATTGCCCGGCAAAAGCACCTGCACTGCCATTAAGTGAAACTTCATTGCAAAGGGGACATTCATAGGGAGCCAAAGCACAATTAACTCTATCATTCTCACCCCTCTCATTGCAGTCATCTGCCTATCTCATGCTGATGTAGCAGCTAACACTTGAGAAGCAGCAGTTTTTGGCAGCCTCCAGACTCCATGGCCATTGCTCTCAATATTTGCTTATATGCCTGCAGTGGATATGTGGAAGATACGGAATCTCCAAGGCTATTAAGGAATCCAGTAAAGTTGTATAGAAATTCTTCTTCTAATACCGTTTCAAGGAAGGTGCAACAAAGCACACCTTACTTCATGCCAAACTAACTTCATCTCTTTTTTTGAGAAATATACTACATTGTTGGATTAGGGGAATGCTGTAGATGTAGTTTATCTTTGATTTCAGTAAGGCTTTTGATAAGGTTCCACATAATATCCTTGTTGAAAAGTTGTTAAAATGTGGTTTGGATCCTATTACTGTTAGATGGATCTGTAATTGGTTGACAGATATCACCCAAAGAGTGCTTGTTAATGGTTCCTCATCCTCTTGGAGAAGAGTGACAAGTGGAGTTCCTTGGGGATGAGTCCTGGGATCTGTTCTGTTCAACAATTTTATAAATGATTTGGATAAAGGAATAGAGGGAATGCTTATTAAATTTGCAGATGATACTAAATTGGGAGGGGTAGCAAATATGGTAGAAGACAGAATCAGGATACAGGATAATCTTGACAGGCTGGAAAACTGGGCTAAAACAAAATGAATTTCAACAGAAATAAATGCAAAGTTCTGCATCAAATCAAATGCATAAGTATAGGATGGGGAAAACTTCTCTTGGGAGTAGTATGTGCAAAAAGGATCTAGGCGTCTTAGTAGATCATACACTGAACACGAGTCAACAGTGTGATGTGGCAGCTAAAAAAGCAAATGCGATTTTGGCCTGTATCAACAGAAGCATAGTGTCCAGATCGCGCAAAGTGATGGTATCACTCTACTCTGCTCTGGTTAGACCTCACCTAGGGTATTGTGTTTAGTTTTGGGTACCACAATTTAAGAAGGATATAAACAATCTGGAATGTGTCCAGAGGAGGGCAACGAAGATGGTGAGGGGTCTGGAGACCAAGTCCTATGAGGAAAGGTTGAAGGAACTCAGTATGTTTAGCATGGAGAGGAGATGACTAAGAGGTGATATGATAACTATCTTCAAGTACTTGAAGGGCTGCCATACAGAGGATGGTGCGGAGTTGTTTTCTGCTGCCCCAGAAGGTCGGACCAGAATGAATGGGTTGAAATTAAATCAAAAGAATTATTGGCAGTATACAAGGTCAGGCTTCCTCAGGGGTGGGTGGGCTATCCTTCTTTGGAGTTTTTAAGCAGAGGCTAGATGGCCATCTGACAGCAATGTTGATTCTGTGAACGTAGGCAGATCATGAGAGGGAGGGCACAAAAGGTACATCAGTTCTCATGGCCCCTTCTTTCATGCCCAGGGTTAGGCAGATTGCAATCTTGGAGTCAGGTAGGAATTTTCCCTGGGCCAGTTTGGCTGGGGATCCTGATGGTGCTTTGCCATCTTCCGGGCATGAAGCAGGGGTCACTGTGTGTGTGTGGGGGGGGGGTATTTGTGAATTTCCTGCATTGTGCAGGAGGTTGGACTAGATGACCCTAGATGTATCTTCCAACCCTATGATTCTATTAATCTACTTCAGTGGTGACTAGAGTTGCTTTAAGTCATAAGATCTGTGCTACTGATAGGCAGACAAATTCCCAGACACTGAGGTATATGTTGGCAACTGCATTAGGTTGTAGAGAGGAAGTATGTAGCAGAGAGGAAGCTACCCTCCCTGTCTGCCTTTCCAAGGCTTCTGAACATAAGAGCACATGGTCAGCCAGCTGAGTGGGATTGTAGACAAATGGTTCATACTCTTTGGGTGGGGAGTGATGGTGACAGCTGACAGTGAGGATAGTGGGTCAAGGGCTATAATAATTATAGGGCTTGAACATATGTCATGCATTATGTTAACTATTAATCTTCCATAGACCAGAATATTGACTCCTTCTTGCCAGGCAAAGAGACTAAAAACTCAGCAAAAGAGGCAGTTATACAACCTCCTGTAGCCCCTTTGATGTGCAGGTGGAGCCCCAAGACTCCAAGTCAGCCTGTTCACCCTGGGATACAGCCCTACCATGATTCAGACCCGGGCCTTCGACCTTTTAGCCCAGAGGCACACCAGAGGTTTCTCTCCAATAAGCCCCTTAAGCCTCTCTAAGCTCCATGTGTCAGGCTATGGAAGACAGGCTATGGCAGATAGATCCCTGTACCATTGCAGCAAGAAATCCGGGCTCTTGGTTAAATAGTTATATTCAGAAATTAGATCACTTCCACAGATATGTCCATAGGATTACTCAGAAGCAAGGTTACCAACTAAGCAGTAAGAAACAGGTTGACAGGAGTGGTAACATGTGAAAAAACCCTTCCTCTTAACACACACGTTTGCTCCTTCCCCCTCCCAACAGTAAAACAGGATTTCTGGCGCGAATTCGTCCTGAGAACGTCTCACATATTTGTACTATCAGGTCGAAACACTGAGAAAGCAAGAGATCAAAGTTGAGACATAGCAGTGCATGGGAGTGAGCAGTATACAAGGTCAGAGCACTGAGAGTTTCTACAGTCCATTAGATAAAACACCTGCAGCTTCAATAAGCCTGTGAATGCAAATAGTTATGGCACTGGCATTATGACATCAAGTTACAGCATGAAACATTGGTAAGCTTCTTTGAGGATTTGAGGAAGCAATTAGATGAACTTTCTTATGACCAGATAATTCTTGCAGGAAACTTCAATGGAGTTACAAATTTGGAACAGGATAAAAAATCAGCAACTGTACAAAAGAAAAGAGGATTATTACCAAAGACTTTTTTTGCATTAACGCAACAGGAAACTTTGGAAGATGTATGGAGAAGACAGAATCCCAAAGGCAGACAATATACATTTTTCTCCGCGAGACACTCTACGTTATCACGAATTGATATGATCTGGGCCTCAAAAGACTTAGCGCTCTGGACTAAGGATGTGGAAATAATGCCTATGGTAGGCTCAGATCATAATCCAATTATGTGGGAGTTTGGAAAAAGAACTAAAAGGAAAGGATGGAGAATAAATGAGGACTTGTTACAAGAGGGAGAAAATATGGAGATGTTGAGAAGGGAAACTAAGTTCTTCATACAACACAATATGAATAGAGAAGTACCAACCAATAAGGTATGGGATACCTATAAGGCAGTAATTAGAGGCATACTAATGGACTTAAATGGAAGAGCCAGGAAAAAAAGAGAGGAGAAGAGACAGGAGATTATGGAGAAAATAAAAGCCAAAGAAATACAACTAAAGAAAAGACCGGGGAAAAGAAAATATACCAGGACATTAAAATCCTTCAAGAGCAGTTGACGGCAATGAATAATAAAGAACTGGAATGGAACCTTAAGAGAACGAACCAAAAGTCGTTTGAAGGTGCAAATAAACCTGGGAAATATCTGGCGTGGCAATTGAAGAAGAGAAAGGAGAAGAAGACAATAAATAAAATGTGTGAGGTTAATAAAGTATATCTGGAACAGACGGCTATTAGTAGAGCCTTTTACAAATTTTATGCTAAACTGTACAACAAAAAAGAAGTGAATAAAGACTCAATAGCGACATATTTGGGGGAAATGAAGCTCCCAGTAATTTCGGAAGGATGGAGAGATAAACTGAATAGTGAAGTAACGGAGGAAGAGATAAGGAAGGCAATACAGTCAACAAATCTGGGAAAGGCGCCAGGACCTGATGGACTTACAGCCAAATTTTACAAGGTAATGGTCAATGAACTGGTGCCATTCCTAAAAGAAGTCATCAATAGTGTTTTGAGGGATCAAAGGATTCCAGATACTTGGAGTGAAGCTAACATATCATTGATCCCCAAAGAAGGACAAGATTTGACTAACGTTAAAAATTATAGACCTATTTCGTTACTCAATAATGACTATAAAATTTTTGCGAAGATATTGGCGGAAAGAGTAAAGGGATGGCTATCCGAAGTTATTGAGGAGGAACAAGCTGGTTTTTTACCAAACAGACAAATCAAAGACAATTTAAGGACAGTTATAAATGCTATTGAATACTATGATAAGCGTTGCGACAAGGAGGTTGGTTTCTTCTTTGTGGACGCTGAAAAAGCATTTGATAATTTGAACTGGGATTTTATGTTTGCCACTATGGAACAGCTACAAATAGGGGAAAGATTCATAAGAGCAGTGAAAAAAATTTACAGAGACCAGAGTGCAGCAATTGTGGTGAATGACGAGGTGACTAAGAAACTGATTATAGGTAAAGGTACAAGACAAGGTTGCCCGTTGTCTCCACTGTTGTTTATTTTGGTCTTGGAAATATTGATGATACAGATTCGAGAAGATAATGCAATCCGTGGAATAAAAATAAAAGACTTTTCCTATAAGGTCAGAGCATTTGCGGATGACATAATGTTAATTGTGGAAGATCCAATTGAGAACATGCCAAAGGTAATAGAGAAAATTAAGGAATTTGGAGATCTGGCAGGATTCTATGTAAACAAAAAGAAGTCAAAGATATTATGTAAAAATATGACCAAACAAAAACAACAGTTATTAACGGAAATAGCAGACTGTGAAGTAACAAGTAAGGTGAAATATTTGGGAATTGAACTGACTGCAAAGAATATAGATCTATTCAAGAATAATTATGAGAAACTGTGGACTCAGATAGAGCAAGATTTGATTAAATGGAATAGATTGAATTTGTCATGGTTGGGAAGAATTGCAGTAGTTAAGATGAATGTGCTGCCAAGAGTGATGTTTTTGTTACAAACAATACCAATTATTCGGGACTCTAAGCAGTTTGAAAAATGGCAGAGGAAAATGTCGGACTTTGTTTGGGCAGGCAAGAAGCCTCGAGTGAAAATGAAAGTATTACAGGACGCAAAAGAGAGAGGTGGAATGCAACTGCCCAGTCTAAGACTTTACTACGATGCAATCTGTTTGGTGTGGTTGAAAGACTGGATGACGCTGAAAAACTGCAAATTACTGGCCTTAGAGGGATATAAAAAAATATTTGGATGGCATGCATATCTGTGGTATGACAAAGTAAAAGCAGATTCTATGTTTTTACACCATTACATTCGGAGAAGCCTCTTCACAATTTGGAAGAAGTATAGAGACTACCTACAGGAAGGAATTCCCTCCTGGGTGGTTCCTTACGAAGTAATAGATCCGAGAACTGTCGATAATGAACAAGAGTGCTTAACGTACAAGGAGATAACACGAATAGAATTTTCTAAACTAAGAATAAAGACGCAAGATGAGTTGTCTCCAAGCTACGATTGGTTTCAATATAGACAGATTAGAGACCTTTATAACTCAGACTGTGCGAAAGGAGGGGTAAGAATGGAGAATTCGGAATTAGAGGAGGTAATTCTACAAGAGGATAAAAAGGAAATCTCTAAGACTTATAAAGTGTTGTTAAAATGGTACACAGAAGATGAGACAGTTAAAGTGCAAATGATGAAGTGGGCTATAAACTTTAATAAAGAAATAACAATGGAGGCGTGGGAATACTTGTGGAAAAATACGTTGAAGATCACGACATGCACTAATATTAAAGAGAACGTTTATAAAATGATTTATCGTTGGTATTTGACAACAAAGAAAATTGTGCTAGGGAATTTGAACATGTCTAATAAATGCTGGAAATGTAAAAAGCATGAAGGATCTCTGTACCACATGTGGTGGACCTGTGAGGTAGCTAGGCAGTACTGGGGAGAAATAATAAGAGTGATAAATGAGATTTTACAATTTCAAGTTAATAAGAACCCAGAACTCCTGCTACTGAACTTGGGAATGGAGGATATTCCAGCACAATAAAGGACATTGTTATTTTACATGACAGCAGCGGCTAGACTTTTGTATGCGCAAAAGTGGAAAGTACAAGAAGTGCCAACTATCGAGGACTGGATTTACAAATTGCTGTACATGGCGGAAATGGACAAAATGACAAAGAAACTGAGAGACCTTGATCCAGGACAGTTCAACATGGATTGGGAAAAGTTGAAGCAATATTTGGTGAAAAAATTGGAGGTGGGAGGAGAACTGTGGCAGTTTGAAAATTACTGAAATACAACAAAAGAAGAGGGAAGTGACTTTACTGGGGGGAGGAAAGTTAAATGAGAAATTCTAAGCAACTATTTTATTTGACTACTATATATAGTATTAAGTAATAGAGGTATTATTATAAGAATTATAAGGATAGAAACTAACTAATTTTATTTCTGGCAGATAATTGTATAATGGAGAAATATATAACTAAAACAGAAGGAATATAAGAAAGGCGGAAAGAAATATATAGTAACATACAGAATATGAGTTAAATTGATTGACTTATGCCAAATGTATATTGAGTTTACAGAAGTACTTAGAAATATGTAGAGTATGGGTCAAATTGATTGATTATTTCCGGCAGATAATTGTATAATGGAGAAATTATATAATCAAAATAGAATGAATATAAGATAGAAGGAAGTAAAGAGCAACATATAGAATACAAGTTAAATTGATTGACTTATATTGAATGTATACAATGTTTATAGAAGTACTTAAAGTTATGTAGAATAAGGGACAAATTGTTTGTCCCATATTGACGAGACTAGAATGAATAAGATAGAATATAGAGTACAAAAATTAGACAAACGAAAATAGACAATAAAATCAATGACTTACAGTAAGTCCCAAGCTCAGTCTAATCTTCCTACAGCCCAAGCTCTGCTCACAACCCAAGTTCGATCCTGGTGGAAGCTGGGTTCAAGTAAACGGCTCAAGGTTGACTCAGCCTTCCATCCTTCCGAGATGGGTAAAATGAGTTCCCAGTTTCCTGGGGGTAAAGTGTAGATGACTGGGGAAGGCAATGGCAAACCACCCTGTAACAGAAGTCTGCCAAGAAAATGTCGTGATGCAATGCCCCCCCCATGGGTCAGTATTGACTCGGTGCTTGCACAGGGGACTACCTTTGCCTTTACCTTTAAGCCCCTCAAGCCCCTCCAAGCCCTGAACTACCTCAACTCTGTTGCAGTACTCACCGCCATGGGTTTTGCCTTTAAGTGAATCCTTTCCACGTAATAAGCATGTCAAAAAGCTCCTACAGGTTGTAGATTCTACAGATTATTCTAGAGGGTACAGTTGGTTCATGCTAACTAGGTTTTCTGGACATCATAGTTGCAGCACATGAGCTCTGTCCTAGAACAAGGTGACTTCCAGATTTGTGTGAACATCATATAAAAGACCTGAGGCAGGCTCCTCTTCCCTCCAGACATTCTTAGATGGTGATGGCTTCTGCAGGGCAGGCTCTTGCTCCCTCCCTCCCTCCTTCCCCCCTCCCCCACCATGTGATACATGAAGAGGAAAGGTAGAGAAGTGAAGGCCTAGTGGGGAACATTTGGCAAAAGACCAGGGGCTTCCTACCAAATTTCCCCCTATTTTCCAGTGTAACATTGGAAATGTTATGAAACAGTGGAATAAAACTCCCGTAAAATACTTTGTCTTTTGGAAAGAATTCTTTCTAACATAAGTTTTTAGTCACCCAAAATGCTGTCTAAGAACTCTATAATGTGAATATTTTCTTGTAAGACAATCTACAGCATTTACTAATGATAATTCTTATGTAGATTGTTGGCATGCCCAACATATTTTAAAGGATATGTTTATTTTTTAAAATATGACAAATATCCAAGAGGACATACTGTAAAGGTCAACGTTTTCAGTGCTGTTCACTGAATATCTAAATCTGCTGATAGCCTTTAAAGTAGACTGTTTCCCAGTCCGAATAATGAATATTTTTTCTTTATTTCAGAGTTTATAGTTGCTGTATTGACTCCACTCCCACCCTTCCCAGAGGGTAATGTGCTAAAATAGCAGAAGCACAGTCATGGATGGCTTCTGGTTTGCTGCTTCCTGGCCAGCAGCAGCAATGACGAGAAGATGCTTGTCTGTTGCCTTCTTCTGTGCTGTCACTGGCCAGGACAGCTTGGCCTCAATGATGGTAGTGCAAGAAGAGACAATGAGTTAGATCCAGACTAAATTTACCAATGGCAGAATGGAACAGCCCTGTTTCCCCCTCCCACTGCAGGTCATGTGGGATCAAGTGACTTAAGGTGACCCTATGAATTAACCACCTCCAAAACATCCTATCATTAACAGCTTTGCTCAGATCTTGCAAACTGGAAGCCATTGTTTCCTTTATCCCGTCAAGCCATCTCATTTGGGAGTCTTCCTCTTTTCCTACTGCTTTCAACTTTTGCTGGTGTTATTGACTTTTCTAGTAAGTCTTGTCATCTCATGATGTGACCAAAGTCTAATATCAGTTTTGTCATTTTAACTTCTAGGGAGAATTCAGGCTTGATTTGATCTAAAACCCACTTACTTGTCTTTTTGTTCATCCACAGAATCTGTAAAACTCTTCTCCGATACCACATTTCAAATGAATCGATTTTCTCCATGTCAGCTTTCTTCATTGTCTAATTTTCACATCCATACATAGTAATGGGGAATACCATAGCATGAATTATCTTGACTTTGGTCCCCAGTGACACATCTTCATCCTTAAGGAACTTTAGTAGTTCCTTCATGGTTGCCCTTCCAAGTCTCAATCTCCTTCTGATTTCTTGGTTGTGGTCTCCCTTTTGGTTGATGATTGAGCAATGGAAGAGAAAATCTTTAACAATTTAATTTTTTTCATTGTCAGCCTTAAAATTGTGTAATTTCTCAGTAGTCATTCCTTTTGCCTTCTTGATGCTCAGCTGTAATCCTGCTTTTGCACTTTCTCCCTTAACTTTAATCAGCAGTCATTTCAAGTCTTCACTATTTTCTGCTAGTAATATTGTCATCTGCATATCTCAAATGGTTGATGTTCCTTCCACCACTTTTCATTCCAACTTCATCTAAATCTAATCCAGTTTTCCTTATGCTATGTTCTGCATATAGGTTGACCAGATAGGGAGATAATATACACCTTTGTTTGACACCTTTGTCAATCAGAAAGCATTCTGTTTCCTCATATTCAAACCTGACAGTGACCTTTTGTCTGGAGTACAGGTTGCACATCAACACAGTCAAATGTTATGGCATACTCATGTCTTTTAACACCATCCATAACTTTTCATGATCCACTAGTCAAACATTTTGGTATGATCAAGAAAAGACAGGTTGCTTTTCTTCTGAGATTCTTTAGAATGCTCCAATAGCCATCATGAATTCATTGTAGTCCACTGATCTCCACAAAACGCTGCTCCTGGGCAACAGGCAACCCAGAAGAATGACATGTGATGGGTCTACAGAAGGAAGATGGAATCAATGGAAATTGCAAAATAAATCTGAATACCCAATGGGTATCATTACTGATATCATCATCATTACTGCTGGCTGGGTGTGAGCTGGCTGGGTCTGTTCTGGGTTCGTTTTCATAACCCAGTCTGGTTTTGGACAAGCAGCACTTGCAATCCTCTCTCTCTTTCTCTCTTGACTATCGCATACATTTGTGATTTGTTGGAAGAAATCCAAGGCATTAATCACTATGAAAAAAAAGAAAAAAGTAGGCTTGCTTATTGAACATTAAATTACAAAATCCTGTGACTCCATGTGACCACCATATGTACTGTTTTCTTTATTATATAGTTTAAGAAAATAAATAATAAATTTCACAATTCTGTCAAATACTATTATTTTTTGTTCTGGCAAAGTTCTGAATTTTGCATTTTATGTTCTTAAAGCAATAACATACAATTAAGTTTGAAAAGAAAGTATGTATGCCAAAGATTTCAATTTCTTCCAACATTGCCATTTATTTCTGCTGATGAGAAGAGGAGGCAGATGCCTGGCTACACTGAGTATTGATATTAGGTTCATTCTACAGTACAGTCAACACCTCTCTGTTGTTGCAGATTGCAAGTAATGGAACTTGGAAGTGATGAACAAGCTGCCTGCCAGAGATTCTAATATAATCTCAAGAGATCAATATGCAAGCACACCCCAGGGATTTCTAGGTGTCCTCATCACCAGGAAGGCTTTTACATTCTTCTTGAATGCCTTCTCTTTAAATGGTGAAATGTCCAATGCAGGGGAAAGGCGCTAGAAGAGGACATTTTTTATTACTCTAGTTGGGCATGGAGTGAATCAAAGCCCATTAGAAATTAGCTGATTCATAATTACTAGCTTGAGGAGTAATTGCCATCTCCAAAATAACTGCCATTCAGTCTTCTTCTAATATATGGAGACCCCTTTATATTTCTTTCACCTGTGTTTAAACTGCAAGTTTTCCAGTACAGTAGCTATTTCTTTTTTCTGTTTAGGAGACTATATTGGGTATAGGAGTAATAGCAACGGTTATTTCAGGTCTTATTTATTTGGGTAATAAAGCACTCTATTTTCAGATGTTAGCAGTTTGGTCAGTTGAGCTTCAGTGCTAGATATGCTTGCAAAATTATCAAAGTCTTTCCTTACTTTCCACTTTTGAGCTCAGCAGGGTGCTGCAGCTAAAGTTGTGGCCAAAAAGTTCTTTGTAAAAATATGTGATCAAGTTTCCTCTTCATATTACTGTTAAGGTAGCAGATATGCCTGTGAACAGTAAGAGAGCTGCTTGGGGACATGTTTTCTGGTGCAATGTTTTCAATCTTCATACCTTCAGGGAAGAGTTTCCAAACGGATTCTCTTTTGCAGACTTCCTCAATACTGCAGAGGACTTTGTGCAAGGTGCCGGTCAGATATATGGGACTTCACTGTTGCCCTTAAACAAAGAAGTTTCTAGAATACTCTCAACAACACATGTGACAGGGGGAAAATGGCAGTAGTCTTTTGAGTAGAGATGGGCACGAACCGCATTATGAACTTCAAAAACCCACGAAATTGGCAATTGCGTGATCCGGCAGTTCGTGATTGTCCTCGTCCAACGAACCTGCATTCGGAAGAAGCCTGGTTCGGTGCATTTGGCCACGGTTCGGGAAGCCAGACAGTCAGGCGCCAGCAATCAATTCCCCTGGCAACCGAGCCGGGGGAATGCCTGAACTCTGTCTGCGCTCCTTCTGTCTCCCTGGAAACCCGAATAGAAGCCCAGCTTACCTTGATCGGCAGGTCTTCCTTCCAACCACAGAACTGCAAAGTGGTTACAAGTTGGGAGAAGACACCCAGGGGAGGGGGGAAAGGGGTGTTCTGTAGCCATGGGCACTTCAGTCTCATCCCTGCAAACCCTGATAGGCAGCTCTGACGGCCAAACACAGACCTCTCTCAAACACTTCCAAACCATCCCCTCAGCCAGCAGCCACCCCTGAGCATGACAGTACCATAGTCCATGTTAGTGTTAAGTAATCTATCATTGTGGGTGAGTAGTTGTTTCAGGTTAGCAGGCTGCCTGTAAGCAAGAAAAGGTTGCCCCCCCCCCCAGTGCTTGTGTGAGGAAAGTGTCACAGTCCAGCATGGGTTGTAGGTCATTAATAATGCATTTGATTGGCTTGAGTTGTGGGCTGTAGGTGACCACCAGTGGTGTTCTGTTTTTATTTTCTTTGGGTTTGTCTTGTAGCAAGCTGTCCTTGGGTGTCATTCTGGCCTTTCCAACCAGCTTTCTCACTATGACAGGGGGCTACTGTAGCTGCAAAAATGTCTGTTGCAGATCCTTCAAGTGACTCTCTGTTTGAGGGGTTGGAGCAGATGCGACTATAGCATAGGGCTTCACTATACACAATGGATTGCTTGATGTGGCTGGGGTGGTGTCTCAAGGCATGGAGATATGTTTGCCAATCTGTTGGTTTCTGGTATAATGTGGTACTTATGTGTCCCTCATGTATCCCTACTCTGGTGTCCAGGAAGTTTATTTCTTGTCTAGAGTGTTTCATGGTTAGATTGATGGTAGGGTGGAAGTTGTGGAAAGCCTGGTGAAATCTCCAGAGCTGCTTTACCATGGGTCCAGACAATAACAATGTCATCAATGAATCTCTAGTAAAGGAGAGGTGCCGGTGGGTAGGAGTTCAGAAAATGCTGTTCTATGTCCACCATGAAAATGCATACTGAGGAGCCATGCGGGTGCCCATGGCTGATTTGGAGGTATAGGTTCTCACCAAACCTGAAGCAGTTAAGGGTGAGAACAAACATTCAGAGTTCAGTGGCAAGATCTGCTGTGGTCTTGTCCGGGATGATGTTTCTAATTGCTTGTAGTCCATCCTGAGGGGGGATGTTGGTATACAAGGACTCAACATCAATGGTGGCTAGAATGCTGTTTTTTGGGAGATGGCTGATGGTCTACAGTTTCCTCAGGAAATCTGTGGTATCACAGACATAGCTGGGGGTGGGGGGTGGGTATTAATGACATATGGTCTCAGGATGAAGTCCATACTCCTTCTGTGATGGTGCCTATTCTCAAGATAATGGGACGTCCATGGTTGCCAGATTTGTGTATCTTCAGCAGGAGGAAGAAGGTGCCTGGTCGAGGTTCCTGGGGTGTATCCATATAAATTTGTTCCTGTATGTACATTGGAACTTTCTTCATGATTTTGTTGAGTTCCCGCTGGTATTCATGTGTGGGGTCTGAGGATAGCAGCCTGTAGAAACTGGTGTTTGAGAGTTGTCTTTCAGCTTCTCATATGTAGTCTGTCTTGTCCATTATGACAATGGCTCATCGTTTGTCAGCTTGCTTTATTATAATTAGTGGGGCAAGTGGATTGCTTATGGCATTCTTTGCTGTGTGGCTGAGATTGGATCTTGAGTGGTGTTTTTGTTGATTTTTTCAGCTTGGGCTGGGCAACAGAAATATTCTATGTATAGGTCTAGTGTGGGGTTGTGGCCTTCCACATGGAGTCTTTCTTTCTGCAGTGTTGAGTAGGAGATAATTGGTCACCTTTATACTGTTCATTGGTGGAAGGTGAGGAAGCAGCTGTTCGGCAGTGGATTGTTGAGGCTGTGAAGAGGCTGTCTGTCCAAGCATGTTATGTTCTGTGCTGTGGTGAAAGTATTCTTTCAAGCATAGACGGCGGAAGAAGGCCTCTTCACAGAGCTGTATTGTCTGTGTAGGTTTAGTGAGATAGAAGGATAATCCTCTTGAAAGGACAGATTCCTCTGCTAAGCTGAGGGTATGCTGGGAAAGGTTAACAATATTGCTGGTGGAATTGTTGTTATGATTGGTTGTGGCTTGTAAAAGGTTGGAAAGTTTTTTGTCCTGCTTTTGTAGAGAAGTAAGTTGCCTTGTCTCCTGCTGTAAAATTCCTCTGACAAAGGTTGATTCTGTAGAAAGGAGTCAAGTTCAGTGAGTTGATCCTTGATTGGTTTCTATTTCCGGTACAAGATGCTGATCAAACGTTTTAGTAGCTTCTTGGAGAATGTATGGCAGAAACTCTCACCATAGTTAGTGGGGTAAGTGGATTGCAGAGGGTTTTTTATTCTCAGTCCCTTTGGTAAAATGTTCAGTCTTCTGCATTTGGTGAGAAAGATGATGTCTGTTTGTACCTGTGCAAGTTTCTTCACAAGGTTGATGGATTTCCAGGGCCGGATCTAGGGTTGCCGGCACCCGGGGCAACCCTAGTGCAACCCTTCACGGGCGCGCACAGCACGCACGCGCACTCCCAGTGCTGCGTGATCACGTCATTTCAATGACATCATCACACAGGGCGGAGCAGCAGCATGCGAGGCTGGGAAGCTGCCCGCGCCATTTGCCTCCCTGCAGGTGAATGGCGTGGGTGGCCTCGCAGCCCCCAGCACTGCTTTTTCCTGTCCTACAGGACAGGGGGTGCGCGGCAAGCTGGCTGCCCCCTGTCCCGCAGGACGGGCGAAAGGCAGCATGGGGGGCTGCAAGGCCGCTTACGCCATTCGCCTGCCCTGCAGGACCAGGGGCAGCCGGCTGCCCCCGGTCCTGCGGGGCAGGCGAATGGTGCAGGGGGCCGCGCTGCCTTTTGCCTTCCCTGCAGGACAGGGAGCGGGCAGCAAGTTGACCACCCCCTGTCCCATGGGGCAGGTGAAAGGCAGCGCAGGGGGCTGCGAGGCTGCCCGTGCTGCTGCCTGCACGCTCTGGCAGCTGCTCCTGGCGCCCCCTCCCTGGCAGCGCTGGGGGCAGACTACCCCCCCGCCCCCCCTCGATCCGGCCCTGTGGCTTTCCATTCTGTATGGCTAAATGTGGTACCTTCCATGGAGATAGATCAAGATGGGTAGCTGTGGTAGTTTGTCTGTAGCAGTAGAAAAGAGCAAGAGTCCAGTAGCACCTATAAGACTAAAAAAACATATGTTAGCTTTTGTGAGCTGGTTATGGCTGATAAATGTGTTCTAGGAGTTCCATGCTACCCAGGAATACACAAACCCTATTCAGATTGGAACCAGGGTGCACAAGAAAAAGCTATTTATTTGTTTGTTTATTGTCATGTATAGTCTGCCTTTTTCACTGAGACTTAAGGCAGATTACACAGTATGAGTCAGTATAGTCAATTTCTAAGACATTTCAATAAACAATGCAATAGGGCAAATTTGCAAAGATTTAAAGCCCACAGAAATCCAATATGAGTAGAAGAAATGCTGAAACAGAGCATAAGCAATTCTAAGACCAACATATTAAACAACTCAGAAGCTACCCAATAGGATCATACTTACAACAACAGACAGTACACATTAGTAAAGTCTATAGTTCCAGTCCCTTTACTAATGCATCCTTTTGAGACCACTTCCTCACTGTATAGTCTTCCTGTCTGAGTAGAAAGTCATTTTGAATAGCTTATAGAAAGCCAGGAGACTGGGAGCTTTCCTAACTTCTTCACGTAGGCATTCTTTAGGTAGGGATTCCACAAAGAATGCACATGTATGGGCAACTGTTGATTTTGCCCATGTGCAAGGTAGTGCCTGCAGAAAACCCTGTTCAGAAGACCAAAGCTGCCACAGTAGAATACACAGAGAGAGGTGGCCCCATGCATTTCGTGGACCAAGGCCATGTGATGTGATAGCCAATACCTTCAATTAAGCCCAGTAACTTGTAAGTAACCAGTGCAGTAACCGCAAAATGGGATTAATATTCATGCTCCTCCTAGTTCCTGATAACAACCAAGCTGCAGCATTCTGCAATAATTGGAGTGTCTCAGTTAACTTAGAGGGGAGACCAATGTATAGTTCTTTACTGTAGTCAAGTCTCAGTGTTACCATGGCATAGATCCAGGTAGACAGATCAGCCACATTGAGGTATGGGACCATTTTTCAGGCTCGAGTGAGTTTGTGGAAAGTAATTTTTGCAGCTGCTTTGCTTTTCTAGCAGTAGTGCTGAATCCAGTATAACCCCATGGCTTTTAACTGAGGCTGCAAGGGTCAAACGAACTCCATCGAAAGTGGGGAGTACAATGTCCTTCAAGATCTCTGCCTTCTCAACCAGCATCACTTCCATTTTGTCTGGGTTCAGTTCCAATTTTTTCTCTTTCAGTGATCTGAGCACATTTGTCAGGCAGTGACCCCAGATTTCAACTGCAACCAATGGTGATTTAGTTTTGGATAGTGAGATACAGAATTGGGTAAGACACAAACCCAGGCCTATTGCCCACCAATACCCTCTCCTACTCTACAGGAACAGAGGTGGTGATGGGTCCAGGCAGAGGTGGCATAAAAGAAGCAAAGTGCCATGCTAGCACTTGCTGTCAACCAGGAGCAGTGTGCTGAGAGCACTGATTTCTTGCAGGAAACTGGCCAGAGCACAGCAGAGCCTCCTGAGCTCCAGCACCTGCCAGTAGATGCTGCTGAGCAAGATCATCGCTTATCTTATTTAGACTGAGGCTGCATTGCTAGATCAACTAGTCCACAGGCAGCAAGCCCTGTGCTTCCAGCCTCAGCTGTGCCTTGAGGCCAGTGGACAGTTGGACGGACAAGTCTGGCTGACCAGGTGCAGAATAAACAGCAACCTTTTGAATCTGTTTCATGATAAATGATTTGAACCAGTCTAAGGCACATGTCTTGATACCCACTTCTGCCTCCAAATACCTCAGCATGGTGGCATGGCCTGCTGCATTGAATGTCGCAGAAAGATCCCAGAGGAGCAACAAAGAAACTCCGCCTTTGTCTACATCGCCCACACCATTTTCCTGCTCTGAAATGGACTTGCTGGGTAACATTAGCAAGGTGGTCAACCCTACCACCAATACAAGCATGAAATTCCTAGACCATGATTGGTGACCTGACCCAGAGATGTATGCAGGGGAATGTAGTTAGGCCCTCTACAGTAATCAAGATAACCAATCTCATTGTTTTGTTTTTACAACTAATATGTGCCTTCCTCTTTTGTATTTGGGGGAAAATGATTTTCTAAGGCATAGCTGACCCCTCCCCCAATTTCCCTCCCCCCTCTTTATTTGATATTGTTGCAGTCTTGCACCAATCTTGATAGCTGATATACTCCATTCATGTTCACAACTAGGGTTGCCAGTTCTGGATTGAGAAGTTCCTGGAGATTTTGGGGGTGGAGCCTGGGGATGGCAAGGTTTGGGGAGGAGCCATAATGCCATAGAGTACACATTCCAAAGGGCTGGAGGGCAATGCGCACGCGCTAGCGTTTGGACGCCTTGTCTCCACTCTCCCGAGGACATCCAAGTTAACAGCTTTAAAAGAATGTAAACTGCTGATTGAAACTGCTGAAACTGATTTATGAGACGTCTGGCACAACAAGAAGAAGCTTGGTGAAAAGAATAGGTGAGAGGATAACAGAACTTGTTTAGTTTTAAAAGGGAAGGGAGGACGAGCCGAGACAGATAACATGGCGGCTACTGTGAAAGGCTTATCAGAACAACTGGCACAATTTCAAGCACTAATGCTTGACTCCCAGACCAAAATACAAACTTCTTTAACTGAGCTAACAGCAGAAATGAGAAATTTGGGCTCAGAGGTTAAATTGGTGGCAGGCATTGCATCGGAAGCCAAGGCTCTTGCGCAACAGAACAAAGTGGAGATTGATTCATTGAAAAAACAATACGTAGACTTATCCGACCGTAATAGGAGGGGGAACATTATTTTCTTTGGTATTTCTGAAGAAATTAAAGCATGTGATTTAGAGCGGACCCTGGTGGGATGGTTATCACAACAGGAGCTGGAAATAGAAGAAGAAGATATTGAACGTGCCCACAGACTCCAAACAAGAAGAATGGGGGGGGAACCGCGCCCGGTGATAATGAAGCTTGTGAGGGAGAAGTTACAGCAGAGGATATTCAAACACTCAAGAAAAATAAAGAGCTGACATTTAAAGGCAGAAGGGTTTATGTGAAGGAAGATTTTTGCAAAGAAACGCTTTATCAAAGGACTCAAATGAAACCTTTTGCACAGAAACTTAACCAAAGCAACATTAAATTCAGCTGGGCGTACCCAGCATCCCTGGTTATTTACCAAGAGGGGAGGAGGCTTTGTGCGAGGAACCCTGAAGAGGCACGGGACCTATTAGAAACTTTGGGAGTAAATGTGAGGAATACTGAGTCAATCCCGATGGATGAAACGCATCAACCTCGGCCACAGCAACCGGACTCTGAGGAAGGTCCATCTAACCGTCAGGACAAGAGGCCAAGACTGTCTCGAGACTGAGACATATTAAGGGAAGTATACAAACAAAATTATAATAGTATTAAAATGGTTATTAATATAACTCGGGGAGTGGAGGGTGCGCTTACCCCAGATGTGTAGAGAAGGGATGAGTACTCATCCCCAGCTCATGGCTCTACACAAGGGAAGGGGAGGGGGAGGGAGGGGGAAGGGAAGGGAAGTTGGGTATACAAAGGGGAATATCAAACTAAATATCGGGCCAGGGGAACAAAGGGAAGGTAAATCTGAGTTTGAAAATGGATAAAACGCTACAGGTGCTGACACTGAACGTCAATGGTCTGAGTTCGGATTTAAAAAGGTATAAACTTCTTAGATTTCTTAAACAACAGAATATAGATATAGCATGGCTCCAGGAAACACATAAATCAAAGAAAGATAAAAGACCTTTATTCAGAGACCCTAATTGGGGGATCTTGGCAGAGGCACGTGGATCATCAAAATCAAGAGGTGTGGCAATTCTGGCTCACAAGAGGAATGATATAAGAGTAATAGAAGTGATAAGAGATGCTGAAGGGAGGTTCATAATGGTTAAATGCCTGGTTGAAAATAGATTAACAACATTGATAAACATATATGCTCCAAATATGGGACAGAAATCCTTTTTATTAAAGGTATTAAAAAAAGTGCGTAGCTTCTCTGAAGGAGAGGTAATTTTGGCAGGAGATTTAAATAAGGATTTTAATAAAGATAACATAATTAATTGGAAACAATGGGATCTGACTGAAGTACACAAAGTTCTTAACCTAGTGCCCAAACCCACATATTTTTCAAGTAGACATAAAACCACCTCATGTTTAGACTATGTACTTATAAATAGAATGAGTACCTGGGAGGTAAAAAGAGTAACCACCCATCCAACATGGATTTCAGACCACGCCCCGGTAAGTGTAGAAATAATACTAATGCATAAACAAGTTAAAAGACCATGGAGATACAACAACATGATTATGGCTAGGGAGGAGGACAAGCGATATATTACGGATCAAATAAAGCTATACTTCAAAGAGAACAGAGGAACAGTGGAGACAAATACACTATGGGATGCGGCTAAGGCGGTAATTAGAGGGCAATGTATTATGAAAGAAAAGGAGATAAGGAAAAAATGGCATGCCGATAGGGAAGGGAAACTACAGGAATTAAGTAAGTTGCAAGAGGACCAAATAAAGAAATTTTGCCCCAATAGACATAAATTAATTAGGGAACTGCGGAAAAAACTGGATGTTCTTGACTCCATGGCATTATGGAAAAAGCAGGTTATGGTAAAAAACGAATACCAGAGAAATACACTTAATTCAGCCAAGAGATTAGCAAATTACCTGAGAAGGGAAAAGGAGAGACAAAGGGTGAGGAGTATTAAGATAAATAAAAAGGTGACACAGAATCCAGAGGAGATAAAAGGAGCATTTGAGAAATTTTATAAAAGTTTATATGAGGAAAAAGAGGTGAAGGAATTTGAGGAAGAGATAGGGACAGTGTTAACGGAAACTGAACGAAGGAGGCTTGAGGAGGATGTAAAGTGTCAAGAGATCGAGCAGGCGATAGGTAGCTTAAAGACAGGTAGATCTCCAGGGTTAGATGGTTTTTCAGCTGAATTTTATAGGGAAATGAAAGAGGTATTGATCCCTGAATTACAAGAAGTATTTAATAATATACTAAAAGGAGGAAAGGCCCCGGATACCTGGAGGAAAGCAGAAATAACGGTGATTTTGAAACCTAAGAGAGACCCCCAAGAAGTGGGTTCATATAGACCGATTAGCCTGCTGAATCAGGATTATAAACTCTTTGCCAAAATATTGGCAAATAGACTTAAGAATATTATTCGGAAAGTGATAAAAGAGGATCAATACGGTTTTATGGAGGGTAGAAACATTGCACACCCAATAAGAAATTTAATCAATGTCTTGTGTCATAGTAAATCTAGGAAACTGGCTTTATTAAAATTAGATGTTTATAAAGCTTTTGATACACTGTCATATCAATTTTTATGGACAGTTATGGCCAAATATGGAATTAGTCAATCAATTATACAAGTATTCCAGGAAATATATAGAGAAGGCACAGCGGTAGTTAGACTCAATGGGGAACATACCTCACAATTCTCAATTCAGAGAGGAGTTAGGCAAGGATGTCCGCTTTCCCCGTTCCTCTTCATAATGGCTATAGAACAACTAGCTCAACGCATTAGGAACTCTGGGAGGATAGAGGGATGTCAAATAGGTAAGGAAGAAATTAAATTAAACTTATTTGCAGATGACCTGATCATAGTTATATCTAATCCGAAAGAAGGAGTCAAAGAGACAAAAATTATATTAGAAGACTTTGAGTTAAACTCAGGATTAAAAGTTAATATGGCAAAATCAGAGATAATGTATATTAATGTGAGGATGGAAGAAAGGAAAGCGATACATAAATGGACAGGAATAGGTTTAGGGGTCAAGAAATTCAGATATTTAGGGATAGATATAGTTAAAAATGTTAATAAGATGGTAGAGAGGAATTATAATCGGACGTGGAACACAATATTGAAAGAAATGAGGAGGTGGGGCAAGAAGACATTAAGCATAACAGCTAGGATTAATATAGTGAAAATGTTCTGGACCCCAAAGTTATTATATTTATTTCAAACGATACCTTTAGAAATCAATAGACAAAAAATTAACAGTTGGAATGCGAGAATAAAAGAATGGGTCTTTGGCAGTAAAAAAAGTAGGGTTTCTAGATATTTCATATATGCTCATAGATCTGACATGGGATGGGGTGTCCCAGAACTGGGAAATTATTATGAAGCATTTCAAATAAAAACATTAATGGAAATAGGGGAGAGAAGTGAACAAAAATGGGTTAGAATCGAGAATGAGGCAAATAAAGGGGTTGGAAGATTTGGAGTATTTACAGGAGGAAAGTTTAAATACAGTATGTTAGAACCGGGACCGAGAAAAACAGCATTAATGATTTGGAGGAAATGGCAACCGAAATGGTTAAAGGGAGTATCTAAACAAGTATTATTAGAGGCATTGGATGAGGAGGAGGAAGATGAGAAGTGGTGGAGATTACTTAAACAGAAAGGGTACACTAGATTGCAAGATATACTATGTGGGCAGTCACTTAAACCATTACAAACATTACATGATGAAATAGGAAGGCAATATTGGTTGAAGCTAATAGGTTTACATAATAGACTTAAAAAGATAATCGAAAATAGGACTCTGACGGTGGGGGAACCAATGGAGGAGTTATTAAAGGTGATGATAAACACAAAAAGAGGATTAGCAGGCAAGATATATAGAAGGATGATGTCTGATAAAGATCGGACAAGAACCCTCCTTCAGGGGAAGTGGAGCGTAGAAATTAGTCTAGCGGATAGAAGGGTTGACAGAATTATAAAAGGTATACAGGAGATAAAAGTGCATAAATTCAGAGAGCTGGAATTGAAATTCTACACGAAGTGGTATAGAACCCCGGCTATATTAGCTAATATGTTCTCAAGACTAAGTTCAAACTGTTGGCACTGCAGAAACGGGAAAGGATGGTACTCCCATATGTGGTGGGAGTGTGCAGAAGTTAAAGCTTTTTGGGAGAAGGTAACAGAGCAACTTTATAAGTTCTTCGCAATAAGACCAAAGATAGACCCAGAATTGATGTTAGGTAGTACTTTAGGTCATAAAGATATCAGAAAAGAAGGACAGGACTTATTTAAAGCAATGGTGCTAGCCGGTAAAGCAGTAATAGCATTTGGTTGGAAAGACAAAACTAAGTGGACGGAACTAAACTGGCAGGATTATTTATTTGAATACATTCAATCAGACATTATAGCCATAATTAATCAGGATGAGTCATGGGAATTAAGAATAGGAAAGATTAAGGAAAAATGGCATTTATATTTAAAATGGGTCATGGAGGGTCAACAACGGGACGTTCGGTGGAAGCTCCTAAGCTTGTGCCCCTGGCTAGAAAGGATGAGTAGCTAAAGGGAGGGCGGGAGGGATAAGGGTATGGGAATAAAAAAAAAAAAGAAAAAGAAAAGGAAAAAAATAAAAAAAGAAAAAAACCTAACAAAAGGAGGTGCTAGAATATCCACCTCTTTTTTTTGTTGTATTTTGCACTGAACATACAGCCTAGTGAAGATTTCTAGAGGACTCAAAAGCTTACTCACAATTTTGTGATATTTGGTTTGTGCTAATAAAAGTTAAAAATAAAAAAAAAAAAAAAAAAAAAGAGTACACATTCCAAAGTAGCCATTTTCTCCAGGGAAACTGATCTTTGTGGCCTAGAGATCAGTTGTAATTCCAAGAGATCTCTGAGTTATTTGTTCTACTTGATGGAAATCACAAAAGTTCTACATAAGCAGAAAACCAGGTCTCAGTAGACTGAAAGTATCAAAATTTATTATAACCCTTTTATATTTCAAACTCATCCAGTGCTGTAGAGGAGGGGAGTTGGCTTCCTTTCTGAATGGCTGGATCATTGGTTCATTCCTGAACACTCTCATTTGGAAAGGTTATTCAAAACTCTTCAGTTCCCACATATGTTAGGTAATTTGGCTTGTTGAGGGACAAGCTTATAATTGTTACCTTGTACATTGGCTAGCAACAATACTAGCATACTAGTTTAGTCTGTTTAATGATGATATAGACTCAAAATTGTGATTATTGTCTGTAGGAATTTGTCTAGAAGTATACATTTGTTCAAATTTCCCGTTGCTTTTACATTTAGTAGATGGCACGGATCTCAATATTATGGTATTCATGGGCAATTTTGTTGGCACATTTTTTCTCAGATTCAGCACTGGTGAAAATGTTGCTGCTATGGAAACATCTCCATGCTGTTAAATTTGCAAGTTAACTTATTTTGGAGGAAATTACTCATTTGTAAATCTGTTGTGCCTCAAAAATATTTGCAGCAGACTTAAAGCAAATCTTACCCCTCTCTTCACAAAAGATAATATTATAGAAGTTGTTTCCTGCTATGCAGGGGTATATACATAAACATTTTCATGTTAGAAAATATGAAAACACACAATATTAATCAATTGCAGCTTGAATACGTAGTGAAATAAAAAAAGCATTAGGTACATAAAAGTATCTTGATAATATGCCTTTGGCAGCTGTATCGGTTGTTGTGGCTATCTGGGGTGCCGCAGAATTAAGGCAGGAGACTACGGGTGTGGGGGAGGTGTTGAGGCTCCATGTCACCTTCTAGCTTCACAAGGAAATTTGAGCCAGCCAGGAACAGTTAAGTCCTTTTATTTATATTCTGTATACATCATGGGCCTCTGTTGAGGGGGCCAGACATGTGTGGTCTGGCAGGGCTGAGATGCTTGCTGTTGCCTCAGGTCTTGTTGAGAAAGCTGCAAAGTCACTCTCCTAAGCTATGAATATTTCTAAGGGGGTAATTAGATCATGAAGAAAGGACAAGGGAGCATAGGGTGGAATCATCCTTGGCCTTTGAGGATCTTCCTCCTCATCCTCCTCTTCTGTGGGTATCTTGGTGGGATGTTTTTCTTTGGAGGTGGCACCTGACCTCCCTGTCCACTGTATGTTCAATACCCCCCCTTTTGTTAGGGACCCGTGCCACCACATTGCTCTAGAGAAGAAGTATACTCAAATCCAGATAAGTACACTGCAATTCTGTGCACATCTTTATATTCAATCAATGTGCATAAGAAACATACTATATACATTAATCTTCTTTTCTAGATCAGGAGAAATGGATTTACTGTAGACTACTGTCACAAACACCATTCTTGGAGTTTTGTACATAGAATAGCATGATTCTAAAATACAGTGATCTGGCAGATGCTCATATTTCAAGAAAGTCATTAATATATTTGACTGTTAACACATATCTAGGAAATTGGCATGATTGTAATTATACCAAAATGAACATCCAGTATCAAGATTTTAATCCCATGTATGGATCATTATAGATTAATTTATTTTTATAGCCAAAACTAGGCAAGAATGCAAAGTGATCTGCTTCTTAATCAATACTACATTATATGGCCTATTACAGGAATACTCTGTATCCCAGTGTGTCAAAGCTGTTACTAAGTTCACCTTAGAATTTTGCACTTTGAATAATAATTACACCATTTCAAATATTTATTGAAAATAAAATTGCAAAGATTTTAACTTTCTTATCCCAGAAAAGTTTAGTGCTGATTTATTCCAAAGACTGCTGTTGGAAACATTGTTACTGCTGACGCATAGTAAATTAAGCAGCAGTAGGTGGGAGTTAAATTGCTGCTGAATGTTCCACTTCAGCTTCAAGGACCCAGCGTGTAGCTATTTCTGACCTCTTGGACAGAAGTCATTGGGTAGAGGACCCCTTTCAAAGACTGCAGCCATAGTCCTTGTCTCAGTGCAAAAGAACATGGGTGGTCCACTGCTTTTTTTTTCTGCAGTGGGACATGGTAAAGAGTAACAACAGTGGCTTAAATAATGCCTACTTAAGTAACAATACAAACTGTACAGAAGCAAAAAGCACTTGCTCTTGCCTTTTCAAACTGCAGCCATTTATTCCTTCAGTAATGTGGGAGTACGGAGGATGCTGACTTTGAAAAGGACACCCTCACCAATGATTGCTGACTAGGAGGACAGAAATAGTCATGCACTCTTCCCAAAGAGTACTCTGCATTATCTCTCTCAAGCATCCCAGAGGAAATGGTAGCTGTTAGCAGATCTTCTTGCAGTAATTTTACACCTAACTACCACTGGTCAAAACTTAACCCCAAAGAAGCTGAGGCAGATCCAACAGTGGTTGCAGCAGTGGTCTGCCAACATGAACACAAAGTTGACAACACAGCACCTTTGAATGCGTAAAGAACGGTGTGTGCCCTATACGAGTCCTGTAACAACCTTACACTAGGGGCCTCAACAGATGGGGGTTTGAATCCCCTTCTGGAAACAGTTGCCCATTTTAACATAAAGGAAGGAAGCGTGGGCAATCCAGGGGTGCTGTCTAGGCCTCTCCACAGTTCACAAGAGAGAAAAGCATTAAAGAATTGCCAGGACCCCTCCTAGATGAGGGCTGCAGCCTCAACAACAAGAGAAGGCACAAGAAAACATTCAGAAGACATCCTTTTCACCTCCTCTTTCTGCACTGTGCACACAATTTGAGCCCCCTGTATGGGAGGATCTACTAGCAACTGTTGAAGGAAGAAGGATTGTCTAGCCAATAAACAAGAACTACATATGGAGGGCGGGCATGGAAGACGTTTGCAGCAGCCAGACTTTGAAGCCTGAATTCTCCCTCCCTAGTTTACCTATGTTGAGTGCTGTGTCCTTGCCTCCCCATTTGGTAGAGTGGAGAATCCAGTTTGGGGTTTGTGTCTTGAGATAAAGTACCCATACCTGTTCTGAGCAGACCAGTGTTAGCAATATGCTGTGTTTGTTCCCACTCTTGCCTGTATAGTGCAAAGTGTTCCTTTCTTGTGCAAAGTCCCCTTTTTCAGTGAAGTCCCTATGGTTGTGTACTAAGGATGCCCAACATGAAACCAAGAGGTGTAGCTACATGCCACACATGCTGTCATCTTAGATATTGTAAAATGAGGAGGGCTGTTATATTGACCCTTTCTTGGGTTTCAGAGGGGTACAAAAAGAGAGAGAGGAAGGTCTGGGATCTGTTTATCCTTACTTTCAACTATCCTGCTGCTATCCTTTGAACTGTAAATTGTATTCTCAGGGGCCTCCTCCTCCTCACACCACTTCTTCCTCTCCTTGTCTTCTCTTCTCCATCTTGACACCATGGATGCCGGCCATCCTGCCATCCACTGGCATCTTTAGACTAGATAGCTAGAAAGAATCCTCTCTCTTCCCTTTCCTACAATAAATGAACTCATATTTCTTTTCTAAAGATTAACCAAGGCTCTATGAGTAAGTTCATTTATCTCCATGCACACACAATGCCATGCAGGCTTGCACACACACACACACTTCTATGCATACTATGCAACTCTGCTAACAGAGATGGGTGTTCTGACTGGAGACAATGTACTGCTTAGGAGAGATGTGATTGGCTCTAGCACTGATACCCTAATCATGTGCAAGGACAGTTTGGGAGGCAGCAGAAGCAGCAATTGTTTTTCACTTCTTTTGTGTTCAGTGGGAGTGTTTAACACTCCCAAGGAAACCGGGGTTATTTTGACCCCAGAAATCACTGAAAAAAATGGTTTACCCATTTAAAACTTTTACAGATGCCAGTCTCCTGTTATGCTTTCTCTTCAATGAACTCCAGTGCCCTGAAATCTCTCTATTTCCTCCACACTTCCTTTCTTTTTTAAGTTTGAGGTTCATCAAAAGTGTAAAGGGGGTCATTCTGGCCCCCAATAGACTTGGCTTGAAAGTGAAAGTACTTTGCATAATAGTGAGTGGGGATTCTAATGACCCCAACAAATATTGAAAAATCATTTTAGCATTGTTTCCATGTATATCCATTTATAGCTCCTTTTAAAAAGCTCAAATTGAACTGTATTGCAATGTTGGAAAATGGGGTCATTATAGCCCCCTGCAAGACAAACCTGGGCATGTTTCTAGGCATCATATGAACCTCTTCACAGACTTGAAGGAGCCATTCAGCTTGGAACTTTAGATAACCCATACCCATCTGTCTACTAATCTGATTGCTTCCCTTTGTTATTCAGGAGCTCTAAATTGTAAGGCTCCAATACGTGCAGCCTGAGGGCAGGTTACAAGAAGGCTAGCAGAAAAAATGCAGATGTTTTCTCTTTTTGTTAACCCTTTAACTGGCAGGAATGGAATGTCCCTTTCCATTGCAGGGGTCTGTTATGTGCCTATTTTTTCCTTGTCCTCAAGAATAACTTTCTTCAGCAATCAGGACAAAAAAAGTAAAATTTGGAAACGGGGTCAAAAATACTCCTCATTGAAAACATCAAATCCTCACAGAAATGTAATGGGGTAAAATTGACCCCACCGCTATTAAGCACAAGACCGAGTTTATTTTAAAGAAAGCAATCATTTTTAAGTGTTATAATACTGAAACTGCCACCATGTGTGACTTGTCCACCACTGCCACCAGGTATGAGTCAGTCACATGGTGGCAACGGTGGGCAAGTCACACATGGTGGCAATGGTGGGTAAGTCACACATGATGGCAGTGGTGGGCAAGTCGCACATGGTGGCAGTTTCAGTATTACAGCAGTTAAAAATAATTGCTTTCTTTAAAATAAACTGTCTTGAGGTTTGAAAGTGGTGGGGATCAATTTTACCCTATTAATATTTCTGTGAAGATTTGATGTTTTCAATTAGGGGTATTTTTGACCCCAATTCCAGATTTTACACTTCTTTATCTTTCATTGCTGAAGAGTTATTCTTGAGGCTTGATTTTTTTTCTTAGTAGCTAATGCTATGATTGAGAGAGCTATCAGGTTTCCATTTTTTTGAGTTGTATGTTGGGGTCATTTTGACCCCAATTCCAAAGTAGCATGCACAGGTTTTTTTCCAGGGGGGTTAAAATGATGCCACTTCTTTTGCTGGTATGGTGTTGAGGGTTGAACTTTCAGACAGAGGCTGATACACCTCTACAGTTACTTTGGTATAGTTTGGTGTAGTGGTTAAGAGTGGCAGGACTCTAATATGAAGAACCAGGTTTGATTCCCCACTCCTCCACTTGAAGCCAACTGGGTGACCTTGGGTCAGTCACAGCTTTTAGGAGCTCTCCCACCTCCACCCACCTCACATGGTGATTGTTCTAGGGATAATAATAACATGCTTTGTAAATTGCTCTGAGTGGACATTAAGTTGTCCTGAAGGGTGGTATATGAATCGAATGTTGTTGTTGTTGTTTGGTACTGGGTTTTCCCCAGCATGATGTTGCATCACTGTGATGCTTGCACATCACCATACACACTGGCCAGTGTGATTGCCATCACAAGATGTTCCAGAATGTCTCTAGGATTGTGGTTAACATTTGGCAGATTGTAAATTTTTATTGATTGTTTTATAGGTGTTTTATATTTTTATTACTGACCTGTTTAGTGTATTTTGTTTTATGTAAGCTGCGTTGGGAACCATTTTTGTTGAGAATTATAGGATATCAATACTTTAAAAAGCAAAAAAAATGCATTAAGTGATTTATGAAGTACCTATGAAAGATGGTTGTTGTGGGTTTTCCGGGCTGTATTGCCGTGGTCTTGGCATTGTAGTTCCTGACATTTTGCCAGCAGCTGTGGCTGGCATCTTCAGAGGTGTAGCACCAAAAGACAGAGATCTCTCAGTGTCACAGAGTGTCACGGCAATACAGCCCGGAAAACCCACAACAACCATCATTCTCCGGCTGTGAAAGCCTTCGACAATACCTATGAAAGATTATATTAAATATGCTACAACAGAAACCACTTTCCTGTTTTGAATAAAGAATTATTGAAAGATAGGAAAATACGGGTGTGATTTCAGCTGGTTGTTATCCTCCCCAAGCCAGAACATGGATCATGTTCAGAATTGCTGTACAGCCCAATAAAGTTGCACTCTAATGAACGGTCACAAGCATGCTGTGCAGTCCCATCTATCTCTTTGCAACAGTGAGCTGAAAGGCAATCTAATAGCACAATCCTGCCAAAGTTAAACAATTTCAAGTCCCATTGATTAAAATGAAAAGATTTGAGCGCACCCTTAAGTCTCCCATCAAAGTCAGTCACACTTTCATAAGTGTTTAGGATGCTTTCTAACAACATCTACAGCAGTGTTTTGTCATAAATCATGCATGTTGTGCTTGCATGGCAAGCCACCCAGGTACCTGTATTTGTAAAACAGCATGGATGGATGCTGCCACACTGGAAGCAAGTTTGGGCACTCAGTGCCATATCACAGAGTTGTTTGGCAACACAGAACTGGTGCCTGATGTAAAGTGATAACCATATGAAACAGGCTAAACAAAATATGATTTTAACTATGTGGGATCCATAAAGCATTTCAGCTACAGAATCAATTTCTCAATATGACATACATCCCTAAATGCTGTTAATATTCTTTTATGACAGGGCAGTACAGTTTGTAGACAGTGCAGCATGAGGAACTCATGTCCCACACATCCAAGCACGCAGAATGCTGGTCAACAGCATGTAATAAGGTGATCATCATATTCCTCTTTGAGTGAGCTTGCCCTATTCTATTTTATTTTTCTTATTTAAAGTGTTCATGTTATACATCAATCAAAATCTTTTATCCACCACATGTTCTTTATGAGCTGTTTTTCAATACTTTTAATAATGTGTTAGAAAAGAGAATTCACCCGCTAGAGAGAACCCTACATTTCTGTGCTCAGAATCGGTAATTCCATTACTTGCTGTAATGATTTGCATGTAGAGAAGTTTTGAGTATTTTATCTCTGGTTGCTAATGTGGCATTTTTAAAGTTGTTGTGAGTTTATATGTAGGCCTCTGAGTAAAGAAGAGGGGGACTGGATGGGTTAGTGGAGTGTAATCTGATTGGCCAGCAGCTGTACCCTAGGGGCAAAGTCAACTGCAATTTTTAGTCAGTGTGCTGATGTTACCCAAATCGTCTCTGCTCCTTGACTATTGGAGCTTCCCCCTTCTCAACCTGTCGAGTACAGACATATGTAACTGGGCAAACTATGGGATCCTGGCTATGTATACCAGTGCCTCAGATCTGGACATCGCCTCAGAACGGGGAGATTCCCAGAAATAAGCAAGCAGAATACAGAATATAATTAAAATCTTTCTTGAGAAACTGATAGAACAGAGGAATGGTGAGAGGCACACAAGAATGAACTGGAATGTGCTGGTCATAATGTGAGGCTGTGATAAGTGAACAAAAGACAGTGACAGATGGCTGTCTCTGGGAGGGTAATGGGTCTGTGATAAGGCTGAGCATCTGCTAGATCCTGCCCTGCATTAAGGCTAGCAGAAAATCTAATTCTGGGGAATCACCCAAATTTCAAGTGGGGAGGAGGCTGACCCATGGCTGTGTGCAAGTAAGCAAGGGCAGGCACTAAGATAAAGAGGGGGGTGTCTGGTTAGGCTCAACCTGGTGCTTATTGTCTTGGAGACCTGGGCCATTCACTTGGGACAAATTATTCAGGGAGTAAGATCCAAATTCTTGGAAGAATGGCCTTCCGATTTAATCTCTTTTGATGGGTTTTCACATGATAGATGATGAGCTGTTCTAGCATTCCATTGCTCTTGGCATAGTTTGCTGGCGCTTAACAACTCACTGAGGCTAGCTTAACATCAACAGGATGCAGACTCCATCTTTTACCCCTAAGCCCATGTTAGAACAATGTGGGGAATCACAATAGGCATGCCTATGAAGTGAGGGTTCCTGAGGCTACACTGAGAGAAAATGTTTGTTCCGGTTCGGTCAGGTAATCTGTGTGGAGCCTCAGCAGTCTGTGTGAACTTGTGAAAAATTCTGTCTTTCAGGCAACCTGTATGTGAGCATAGGTCACTTGATGTATATCTGAGAAAAAGGTTAATCTATCTAGGTCATGTCAGACTATGGAATCCCTGTTATCTAGAGTTCGTCTCCCCCTTTTGCAAGAAGCACAATTTCTTGATTTCAAAAGGTTTATTGAAAGACTAGCCTCTGACACAAGTATCCATATTCCAAGGCCTAGAAAGGATCTTGGCTGAACATATGCATTGTTGAGAATGAGAGAAGAAAACAAAACTGGTGATACATCAAACCCTTCAATCCCAGCCTCCCCCCATCTTCCAGGGCGATGGGAACTTTGCTGTGGGAAGGCTCGGCTCATCAAGGTCTCTGGCTGTAGAAACAGATAAGAGTATTCTCTCCCATGGAAAGCGCGGTCAAAATAACACCTGGACCTGGAGAGAGAAAAAGGCTAGCAACTACAGATTAAACATGGTGTAACTCTGACCAAGGAACCTGACAACATATTAGATCCTGACATTCTGCCCCCCTTAAGACCCCTCCTCTCACCCTTCTGGTCCTGCCTTTTCAGGATACCTAGAATGAAATTTGGCGAGGAGCCCTGGGGCCCTGACCTGAGAAGCTTCCACCCACTCCTGAAACCCCTCCTCAAAGTCCTTCCACCTGACTAGGTAAAAGAGTTTATTATGTCTGCGTTTTGAGTTCAAGATTTCTTTTATTTCATAGTGCACTTGGCCATCAATAAGAGTTGGATGGGGTATAGGTTGTTCAGGATGCCATTCATTTGGGGGTGGCGCCTTTTTCAGTAGGCTGATGTGAAATGTGGGGTGTACATGGCGTAGATTCTTTGGGAGTTGGAGTTCTGCAGTCACTCTGTTTATTACTTTCTTAATTGGAAAAGGTCCTAAATATTTCAACCCTAATTTTTTGCTGGCTTGTTCCGTTTTAAAATTCTTGGTGGAGATGTAGACTTTGTCCCCAGGCTGCAATTCCCACTGCTCCACACGATGGCGATCAGCGTACTTTTTATAATCCGCTTTCGCTTTGGCCAGAGTCTTTTGAATTAAGGTCCATTGATTGGAGATGGAAGTCCACCAATCTCCCAAGTCTCCAGCTTGCTTGCTTTCTGGTTGTACGCTGAACGGAAATGCTACTCCTTCATATCCATGCACAATCTTAAAAGGTGTTTCTCCTGTGGAACTGTGGACCGAATTGTTATACGAGTATTCTGCTAAATGGAGCAGTTCAGTCCAGTTATCTTGTTGAAAATTAATGTAACATCTAAGGAATTGTTCTAACACTTGATTTAATCTTTCAGACTTCCCGTCACTCTCGGGATGGTAGGCGGAGCTTAATCCTTGTTCAATGCCCGCCAGTTGCAAAAGCTCCCACCAGAAGTTGGCAACAAATTGTCCACCGCGATCTGAAATCACCTTGGAAGGAAAAGAGTGCAATTTTACAATATGTTTCATGAACAAACTGGCCAGCTTTCTGGCTGTAGGCGCACGGAATGAAATGAGCTTGTTTGGAACTAAGATACATGTACAACCTTTAGAGGGGGTAGATCAGTGATAAAGTCCATAGAGATCACCTCCCAAGGCCGATTGGGAACTTCTAGGGGCTGTAGCAATCCAGGAGGCTTTCCCCATCTGGGTTTGGCCATAATGCACATAGGACAGGAAGACACATATTGAGACACATCCCTTCTCATTCCTGGCCACCAAAATTGTCTTTCAACCAAGTGTAAAGTCTTTAGATAACCGAAATGGCCTGCGGTGTGGGCATCATGACATTGCTGTAACACCTCTTTTCTGAGGCTGGCAGGAATATAAAGTTTGTTTTCTTTAATCCAGTCTCCTGCTGCCGTTTGAGACATTTTTCCTGTGGGCGCTCGCTCCCCCTCTTTTTCCACTTCGCTTTTCACTTTAGCTCTCCACCCATTTGGCTCACTCTGCTGTTTGGTTGCTTGGCTACGAGTGGTGACCACACCTCCCAACTGACGGGGGGAGAAGACAGTATCGATAGTCTCCTCCCTTTTGCTTTGCAGTTGGGGCATGCACAAGAGAGCGTCTGCTAAGAAGTTGGATTTGCCCGGAAGAAACTTTAGGGTGAAATCAAACTTTGAAAAGAATTCGGCCCACCGAAGCTGTTTAGCATTAAGCCTTCGGGGTGTGCATAAAGCTTCTAAGTTTTTGTGGTCAGTCCACACCTCAAACTGATGATGTGCCCCCTCCAGCCAGTGCCGCCACGTAGAAAGGGCTACCTTAACTGCGAAAGCCTCCTTCTCCCAGACATTCCAATTACGCTCAGCCTCAGTGAATTTTCTAGACAAGTATGCACAGGGCCGTGCTTTTCCATCCTCCCTTTTTTGCAAGAGGACTCCTCCAACGGCCGCATCGCTCGCATCCACTTGCACTATGAAGGTTTGGTTTTCGTCTGGATGTTGGAGGACCGGTTCAGAAGTAAATTGGTCCTTCAATTTCTCAAAAGCCGCCTGGCATTCCGGCCCCCAGTTAAGCTTGCTTGTGGGCTTAGCCGTTCGCTCTCCCCTCCCTTTTGTCTTGAGGAAATCTGTTAATGGGAGGGCAATCTGGGCAAACCCCTTAATAAATTGCCTGTAAAAGTTGGCGAAGCCCAAGAAAGATTGTAGTTGCTTTCTGGTAGTAGGGGCTTGCCATTCTTTCACTGCTTGGATTTTAGCAGGATCCATTTTTAGTCCTTGACCTGAAATGCGATAGCCCAGATAGTACAACTCAGTTTTATGAAACTCACATTTGGACAATTTAATAGGGAGTTTGTGTTGTATCAGGGTGGTCAAAACGTCTCTGACCAATTTAACATGTTCCTCTTTGGTTTCTGTAAAAATTAACACGTCATCCAGATAAACGACCAGTCCCTTATATAAAAATTTATGTAGCACCTCATTGATCATTGACATGTAAACAGCAGGTGCTCCGGATAAGCCAAAAGGCATGACGAGGTATTCATATTGGCCTAATGGCGTATTGAACGCAGTCTTCCATTCATCCCCCTCCCTGATTCTAACATGGAAATAAGCATCTTTTAAGTCCAACTTTGAAAAGATCTTACCCTGAGCCACCACACTTAGCAGGTCCCAAATCAGGGGAATTGGATAGGCATTGGTCATGGATACTGCATTGATGCCTCTAAAGTCCGTGCAAAGCCTCAATCCTCCATCCTTTTTCTTTACAAACAGTACCAGTGTGGCATGGGGGCTGCTAGCTGGGCAGATGAAACTGTTGCCAAGTAGGCCCCCTCTCATGCTTTAAGGCCTGCATGAACTGTGTTAAAGTTTCCTGCGTTGCTGTTTCACTGCTGCACCAAAGACTGCCCTGCACGTGTGTATTCTGGTACACGTGTCAGTCTCCTGCCTGTGTGTTAATTACCCTGCTGCTACAATAGACTGTGTAGTTTACTGACTCCATGTTTGGTTAACTGCACAAAGGACTCTCTTTCTGGGCAGCCCTGCCCTGACCTGTATCTGGATTTCCCAGTGTATGTTTGGACTTTATTACAAGTATGCCCCGTGCCTGCATTGCCATCTGCCACAGACCGTGCCTGTTCCCTGCTTTGGACTGTGTTTTACGTGCTGTTCCCCCTGCCTCCATGGAAGCCTGCCTCATATGGGCCCAAGCCGCTGCTAGCGGCCGGGCGCCTGCCGGGGAAACCTCCAGCGAGCCTGGCTAGGCGCTCCCTGGTCAGTTCCCGCCTGGAGCCTCCCGCGGGCCGGTCGCCGAGCTTGCCCTCGCTACCGGGCAGCCTGCTATCCAGCCCCAGCTATGCCAAGCCGGCATCCATGTTCTTAGGCAGCCAGAAGACCCAGGGAAGAAGACTGCTTTGGGAAGCCATTTCGGCGAAGCGGGCACACCACGTCCGCAGCAAGAGTACCTCGCCCCGCTCTGCATATCTTAGGAGCCGCCCCGGAGAAGGAACTAAGTGCCGACCATCCCAAGCACTTAGAGAATGCATCTCAAAGAAACCTCCGCATTCCAGAGCTGATGACATCAGGACAAGCCCTGTCCGCTGGAACATCCATTCAGCCCACTCGGATTTCCCCCTCCCTCTTTTGTCCCCTCTTCCTGAGGTGTCACTTATCACAATCAGATTACCAAAGTGGCCCATCCAAGCCATTCAGTAACCCATTAGAACCTTTGTTTTAATCTGTGAGAACCACCAAGTAAAGAACCAGCCCCAGGGTACGTTTTGGGGTATTTAAGCTGGTCTCTCAGACCACACGTTGCTTAGGCCATTCCCATCCAGAACCCCTCGCTGTCTGTGGCTTAGGCCATCCTATCCAGAACCCCTTGCTGTCCGTCTGTGGTCCCAGTGCTGGCATTGGGCCACCTCGCTGTTGTGTCTCCGCTTCGCTCCAGGATTGTGAGTATTTCCCTTACCATCGTTGGGAACCTGCTAATGCGAAAGTCTCTATATTTCTGACTCTATATTTCTTAGACCTTGTATGTTTTCTTGTATGTATGTGCAAGTTCAGGCTTACGCCACACTATTAGAAAATACATGTGTTGGAACCTATTTGTAGTCTGCCTCTTTTTCACTAGAGTGTCTGGAATTGGGACCTCCGTAGACATAGGTTAAGATCCGCGCTAATTTTAAGTTACAGACTGCTAAAGCTAATTTCCCCCATTAATAAGAGCAGTTCTGGTAACAAAACCTCTGTCTAGGTTTTTATCTATGAACTTTCAGAGCTCCTCTCTCTCGGCTGGACTCATGGAATAGAGTTTTCCTTTGGGCAGATTTTCTCCTGGGATCAGTTCAATCGCACAATTAGTTTTTCGGTGCGGTGGTAAGCTGTCCGCCTCCTCCTAGCTAAAAGCTTGAGCCAGGTCTCTGTAATCCACTGGAATCAGGTTGAGTTCTTCTGCGGAGAGCAATGCTACTTCTAAGTTCAATGAGGCCTCTTCCCCCCACTCCGTTTGCCAATGATGGTTGCTGCAGTATTCCCGATCAAACATAATCATGCCCTTGGCCCAGTTAATGTAAGGGTTATGATCCCACAGCCATTGACTGCCTAGGATGAGGGGATATTTAGCCGCTTGGCTGACTATATAGGACCGGCTCTCCCAATGTTTGCCCATTCCCGTGGGTACCAGCTTTGTCTCTTGAACAGCTGGGTTCATATTGAAACCGTCCATTTGTTCAAAGATGATCAGACTTTTGAGTTCTCGGGTTTCTAATCCCAAGCCATTTACCAGGGCGGGAGTAATAATGTCTCTTGAACAACCCGAATCGATTAAAGCCTGCACCCGGATATGAGTTCCCCTCCTTGGATTAGTTAGCATTACTGGTACAAATAAAATGGCCCCCCTCTCTCTCACCTCCGCTGGGGTGGACTCCTGTGTGATCTGCCGTTGGGGCCTCCTCACGACAGATCCATCTCGTTTCCCAATTGTGGGCTGGGCGCCTCCACCTCCGCAAAGTGAATATCAAGCTCCATTTGCGCTTCTTCGGCTTCCAGCCCTTTGTCTAGGCGGCCCCGTCTTGGTATTCCTCTACCTCAACTGTTTCTCGGGGCCAGAACTGGGTGAGTGGTTGGGGGAGGTGGTTGGGCTTGCGCTCGAAGAGGGCACTGGGCCGCGAAATGCCCGCTGTTTCCACACTGCAAACAAAGTCCTTGCCTCCATCGGGTTTCTCGAGCTCCTCTAGCCAGTGGCATTCCACAGGCCCCTCTCGCTACTGGCGGTGGTCTTCTATTTCCCATTGCCTGTTGCTGCTCCACAAGGCGGACTACTTGGGTACGGTTTTCCACCTCACACACTAGTTGTATCCAACCCATAAGAGTCGGGGGATCATCTTGCATTAAAGCTCGGTCGAGCAACCTGGAATTCATTCCATTTCGGAACATCACTATTTTTGTCCCTTCTTCACAATGAGGGCACTTGGCTGCCAACTGACGAAATTTGGCCACATACTCTCTTATGGGTTGAGATCCTTGTCTGAGAGTTTGCAACTCGGTACGTGCTCTCTCCTCCTCTAAGGGATCTTCATATTGGGCTCTTAGCGCTGCGATAAATTCCTGTAAAGTGTTCAGTTCCGGAGCCCCCGAGTAATATAGAGTCACGTACCACTCTGCTGCCTTGCCTTCCAGCCAGGATGCTAAATGGGTCACCCGGCTCTCCTCATCCGGGAACAGATATCCCCACCGATTGAAAAACTGGAGGGCTTGTACCACAAAAGATCCCAATTTGTGGGTATCTCCATCAAAGGTGGCCTCCAACTTAATCCCATAGGTAGCTCCACTCCACCTTGCCGTCCCTGGGCTAGTGGTGGAGGGCCAAACTGCGGTGGCTGTTGCGGCTGTGGTCGAAGGGGAGCCGGCACCCGACCCGGGATCTACTGAGATCTAGGCACTGGTCTCTCTGGTCCTCCCAGCGCCTGCCTGCCCTGTCTAGCCTGTCTCCTTGGAGGCACTAGTTGTCCTGTTGGAGGATGATGGGCCCCACCCTGCACTCCTGGCCCCACGGGCCCTGGCGGCGGCAGCACCGGGACTGGTTACAGCAGCGGCTGTTGCAACTGTGGTGGCGGGCCTGGGGCAGGTAACTGTGGTGGCGGCAAAGGCTGCAGGACTGGCGCGGGTTGCACCAGTGGCGGTGGTGGTGGCAGCAAATGCGCCCATGTACCAAGTTCCAGTTGAGCCCACATCAGTGTAATCCCAACTTAAGAGTTCATTACGCGCTGTCTCCCAGTTCTGAGGCCCACTGGTCTCCCCCAGGTGGACATCCTCCACCAGGTGCCCGGCCTCCGCATCCCATCTGAACCACGGTTGGGAGCTGGTCCGAGTAGCGCCTGCTGAGAGCATGGATAGGTGCCCCGTTTCCCAAACAGGTCCTCCCATTGCTCCCTGCTCCGTCGACCCAACGGTCCTACTGAGATGAGATCAATAATCGAGTGGGAAAACATGGTGCCAGCTCGCCTCTCCCTGGTTTCCCGGGGTCTAGAGCCCCACTGCCGAAGAGTTGGCAATGATATCAGCTGTTCACGTCCACGGATCCCACTCGTTTTTGGTCGAGCTCCTTCAAGGATCGCTCTGTCCTGCCCGGTACCACCGGCAGGCAATTCTTTAGTCTTGGCACCATCCTGTCCAGACACAGATGGATCAATCAGGTTCTCGCTGGTATCCATCCTCCCTGGCTGAGAGGTTGGGGGAGTAAAAGCAGGATTCTCAACAAAAATGTCAGACTATGGAATCCCTGTTATCTAGAGTTCATCTCCCCCTTCTGCAAGAAGCACAATTTCTTGATTTCAAAAGGTTTATTGAAAGACTAGGCTCTGACACAAGTATCCATATTCCAAGGCCTAGAAAGGATCTTGGCTGAACATATGCATTGTTGAGAATGAGAGAAGAAAACAAAACTGGTGATACATCAAACCCTTCAATCCCAGCCTCCCCCCATCTTCCAGGGCGATGGGAACTTTGCTGTGGGAAGGCTCGGCTCGTCAAGGTCTCTGGCTGTAGAAACAGATAAGAGTATTCTCTCCCATGGAAAGCGCGGTCAAAATAACACCTGGACCTGGAGGGAGAAAAAGGCTAGCAACTACAGATTAAACATGGTGTAACTCTGAACAAGGAACCTGGCAACATATTAGATCCTGACAGGTCAAGCAAGCTGTGTGAAAAGGCCTGAGTGAATCTATGTCTGTGTGGATGTATGTTTGTTCTGTTAGTGAAGATCTGTGTGGAAAATAAGTCTTTATTACTGGGTCTGTGAACTGTTTTTGAAACCACCAAGCTTAAGAACTATTCTGAAACCAATACACTTATCAAAACTCTGCAACCATCACACTTATGTTCTTATAAATTCTACTTTTAATAAATTCTACTTTTGTTTAAGAAAAAAAGTTTTTTTAAACCTCACTGACATCTGAGATACTTGATAATATATTCCCTGGGCTTGGGAACTATTTAATTAGATGGATCACAGGTTACATTGTTTGAGCATGCAATCTAAAACTGTGCTGTTCACATTGTGCTGCGATGACTCTTCCAGATTTCGTAATTTACAGCTCAAAGGTAAGCAAAAAGGCTACACTATTTGTTTTTGAGTACAAAATATGACAACAGCACAAAAATGAATGCATGGATCATGGGGAATGACATCTCTAGAGTACCACCTCCAAGTCTCTGAAAAGCAATTCCCTACAAACAGCCATAGACGTCTAAGTCAAGTTGACCACGAATACAGTGAATGTGATGGAAGTACTTTATACAGCACTCTCTTTGTGTGTGTCATTCCATCATTCTTTACAGCAACATCTGACCCAGGCCATTTCTGGGTCACCCAGAAGACTGGAGCTGACCCTTGTCAATAGCTGTCAGAGGAAATATCAGACTGAAGCACTTTGGGGTCAATATATAACTGACAGCTTCTCCATCAAATAATGTTGTACTGCAGGCTACTTGCTCTATGGCTTTGCTAGAGTATCTTCAAGGCTTGGTACAGACATAATGAAAAACTGTAGTTTCTTTTCACTATGGTTAGGTTGTGAACTCAGGATTCATCTTGCAGGCATTCAAATACTAGTCTGCCTTTAAAAACAACGATTTTGTCACCCTTGCTCTTTTCCCCTCCTCCTCCTTTAGAGACCCTTGCCTTCATTGTGTCAGGTGTAGAACTGGAGAACAAGTGAGGATTAAGCCTGCAATGTTTTGGGAATGACTGCAGGAAAACCAGGATGGTACCCATGGGAATGGCCAGGTCTTGCCGCTCTAACCCACATGAACCTGTCCCAGTCTCCCTCAGCAGCTGGTCCTTACCCCACCAGAGGTCTTTTTCTTTTTTAAAAAAAAAGGAGCAGTTGATTTATCATTATAGTCTTGTGGAACTATTAGGGGAAATGCAAATCTCCACAATGCATACCTCCACAATGAAAGGGGCTAGAGACTTATTTTAAAAAATGAAATATAGGAATTCAGAGAATGTGATAGATTGTTATAACATTATGACATTATTACAATGTAAATTGATGATCTTTTTTAAAAAAGCTCAATACAGCCCCATGGGGGTTTGGGAGAAATGACCACTGCAAGGGACTGAGGTAGGAAAAATGCAGAGAAACCACATGGAAGCACCATTGGTGTTGTGCTGAATCAGCAGCTGCAGCATCGATGGAGACATTACGTAAGACCTTTCCTGTGTGGAAAGCACCTTTATGCAACAGCCATCACAAAAAGATTATTTTTGTAAATCCAACTCTTAAACTCTTAAACAGAACAGGCTTAGGGATCAATATAACAAAATCACTGAAGTTATACTTTTTAACATTAGGTCTAACCAAAAAACATTTGAGCTACTTTTAAGTGGGGCAGTTAGAAGAGGTTGATGTAGACTGTGGGATGCCAGTACCTGGCTGCTACAAATTACATAACTGTATTTCCCAGTTCATGTTCCAGTTAGCTTACTGAATGTTTTTTTCAGATGTGAATAGGTAAGGGCCATTTAGGTGGATCATCATCTCTGACTACTGTACTGTGTTATGGGCCCATTCTAGTTTCAGGTTGCAGCAGGGCATTATTGATTTTGCTTGGCTCATCTATCTGGGAATATAAAGATTTAGGGATGGAACCTGGGGAAGTTGAGGATTGGGGAGGGACCTCAGCATGGTATAATGACAGGGAGTCCATCCTTCACAGCAGCCATTTTCTCCAGGAGAACAAAATTCTGTCATCTGGAGAACAATTGTGATACCAGGAGATCTTCAGGCCCCATCTGGAGGTTGACAACCACATCTGGGCAGTGGAAGCTGACGAAGCTAAGCAGCAAGTTAGTCCCTGTCCGGGGTCTGAGCCTCAGCCCCTGGACTTGCCGGGAGGGAGCAGCGGGAGGCAACCAGGAGACAGCGGCCCTGCCGCCCCAGCCAGCAACCAATGTCAGAACCTACCTACACCCGGGGAAAGGGGCAAAGGGCCAAGGCCTCAGAGGGCTAGAGGAGGCAGAGGGGCACCAGCTAGGCCCACCCTCCAGGGGGGGCAATACGGGGCTCAACAGAGCAGAGGGAGAGGACAAAAGCAGGGGGAACAGGGACCCAGTAGCTGCCCAAACTGAGCTCTTACCTGACAGAGAGGAGAAGCACCCCCAACAGCTCAGAGCCACACCAAAGCCTATGCACTAGCTGGAAGGCAACAACCTGGCTCAGGAAAGGCCAGGAGCAAAGCAGCCCCAGGTGGAGTTGCCACAGGCATTCTGTGGGAGGAGCTGGGCAGCCAGCCAAGGGGCCACAGCTGGGCCTGCCTTCAGCAATCAGCTTAGCCAGGGAGGTTGGGCAACCAGGCAACCAGGCACAGCCAGATCAGCTACCCCAGCTGCAATGGCTTAAGGCAGCCCAGGGTACTGCTGGAAGGAGGGCAGGGTGGAGAGAGGAGGCCCTATAAAGGATGGCTCGGAAGAGCATTGGGGTGGTGGGTGTGAGTAAGGAGTGATGGCGTGGAGGTGGAGTGGAGCAAGGTGAGAGTGGAGGATTGAAGGAGAGTTCTTGGAGGAGAGGAGGGCGGAGGTCGCAGAGGGTGAGCTGACCAAGTTGAGCAGACCAGCGAGTGGACTGAGAGGGAGTCTGGGTGATGTAAACCTCCCCTCCTTCCACAGAGCAGGGTCCTGCAGCATCCCTGGCACCCCTCTGATGTCAGGGCTGGCCCAGCCGGCACTCCGCCCAGCTGCAGTGGCGGCAACCCCTGACAGTCCCTTCCTGTGGCAATACTAATATGGATAAAGCATTTAGGTTGAAAATATGGTTAGGTGAGCACCCTAAGGAATCAGTTGAAGGGTAATAGGGACATTTTTCATATCAGGAGGACCTCAAGGCTAATGTAGCCTCAAGTAACTGGGGCAGGAATCACTTGGATCTACCAGAATTCTTAACCCATAGTGGCTAGGGAGAAGGACTATACCTCATTGCCCTCAAACACCAATAAGTATTTGGCATAGGGTTGTCAGTTCCAAGTTGGGAAGTTCCTGGAGAATTTGAAGGTGGAGCTTGAAGAGGGCAGGGTCTGGGGAGGGATCTTAGCAGGGTATAATGCCATACAGTCCACTCTCCAAAGCAGATGTTTTCTCCTGGGGAACTGATCTCTATGGCCTGGAGATCAATCATAATTCCAGGAGATCTCCAGCCACCACCTGGAGGCTGGCAACCTTTACTTGGCACAAAGGAACCTGATCCATACACTGGACTGTTAATTACTCAAACTCAGGGAGGACTTACCCAGATATCAGGAATGCATAGATAGAAGAGGCATTCAAATGAGTAGTGTGTTATTTGTCTTGCCCACTGCATATTCCTGTTGTTGAAATAAATGAAGTTGTGGCCCTTTCTTCTCCACAATTATGCCTGTCAAAGGGAACGGTGCAGTGTGGTAAGTAGCTCCTGCTCTCTCCCCTCTGATTGGCTGACCCTAATAGCTACTCCACCAATGTTGCTTCATGCCACATCTGGGTTAAGGTGGGCTGAGGCAAACTGGTCCCTGAACCCCATTTCTCTATATTCTATGTCTGCCTGCGTTACATGCTGTGCTAAAGTTTCAAGTTACACAGAAGCCTTATGGGATCATGTATTAATGAAGATGTCTCAGTTTGAAATGACAAAAGACACTCTTAGGAATTTTATTTCAAGATTGTATTTAGTAGATTATGAAGACACAATTTCTTGAAAGTGATTCCAAGAATTTTTGTTTCATTTTTTTGCTTATGATGAAAGCAGGCTACAGCTTATTTTGTGCTTGTAAAAACAGCAGACATTCAGGGCCTAACTACCAAGCAAAGAATCCAGGGCACCTGAGAAGCAGGGCACCTGGTTCAGGGCCTTAAAAATAGTTGGGAAAGTAAAACTTGGTAGTTGACAACAGGAGACTCTTTATTTAACCTCTTTAAATGTATGTGACAAGAAACATTAAAAACACTGAAATTACCATTTTAGACCATGACTTATAACTTGGCTGCCTGTCAGATGTTTGTAAATTATGTGAAACTGTCTGGTTAGGTATATAATAGTAAATAAAGAAACACATTAAGGAAACACGTGCTACATGACGTACCATTGCCATTTTAGAAGGAAAACCATTATGGACTAATTTATGGGCAGTGCAGATATCCCTAGATTATTTACTAAACTCTGGTTTTGTTGCTTATGTAATTTGTTTCTTCATGTATTTCTTTAAAAATGTGCATTTTTTCTTTCTGTCCATTAGAGTCTGCAATAATCAACTGTCTTCTGGGTTGCAATGTGGACAACGTTGGACTTGCACTGGAGCTTGCTTTTGTTAAAGAATACGTAGAACTGCAGAATCAGGCTGCTAGCTTGATTTTAACCCCATCCTAGAAATGCAGCTTCCTATGGGGTGAGACCAGTCTATAACACTGTCCCATCTTCCTATTTACCTAGAAATAGACAACTATCCTGTAAGTTAGTTATCATGTTTTCTTTTACATCTCATGAATGTGCTTCTCAGGATACTAGGAAAAGTAGTTCCAATAAAATAACTTGAAAGCAAGTTGCCTTCTTGAAGAATCTTTTTAGGACACTGACATTTGAGGAGAACAGCAATTAACTTGGAAGTCAAGTGGAAAACATTTAACAATGAAAATGAAGATGTGATATTCTTTTTCTTTTTGCCTGTGCTTTTCGGTCTGTAGTGTCCTACATTTATTTTGTACATTTATTTTGCCCATTCTTTGAACAGGCAAATGTACATTTATTTTGCCTATTCATTCGTACATTTATTTTGCCTATTCTTTGAACAGAACATTAATGTACCTTGTAGGTGCCTCTGTACATCTGCAAGAGTCTGTGTGTGGATTTGTTTCTCTGGACTGTTTAGGTGTTATGCTACTTATGTCTTTCTGTTCTGCGGATTCTTCATTTGACAGAATAGTTGTACAGCAACCTTGAAAAATCAATGTGAGTTACTTACCTGAAAATGAAATCTATACTCACCTTTTTGTCACTATGATTCTAATGATAACACTAAAAAACATCAGAATAAACAAAAGCTTTATCTTAGTGACTAGGGATGTGCGTTTCGGCATTCTGAATGCCGAAAGAATGCCGAAACAAAAGTGTTTCGGCATTCTTCAAGAATCCCGAAACGTTTCGGGGAATGCCGAAACGTTTCGGGATTGCCGAAAGAAAAACCCGAAACGTTTCGGGATTCTTTCGGCATTCTTTCGGCATTCGAGAATCGCCATTTTGATTTTGCTAGCCGTTTGCCTTAGCAAGCGGCTAGCAAAATCCTGCTGGAAGCAAAGGCTTCCTGCAGGCTCTTAGAAGAGGGGAGGGGGGGAGAAGGAGTGAATCACTCACTCCTTCTGTCACCCCCCACCCCTCTTGCAAAGGAGGATAGGGAATCCTGCTTTGCCTTGCAAATGCAAGGTGCAAGCATTGCATTGCACTTTGCATTTGCAAAGCAGCAGAGATTCCCGCCAAAACTAACAGGTAGGGGAGGGGGAGCAGGAGGAGGGTGGCTCTTGGAGTGTGGGTGGGGAAAGGCAGGGGACTGGGGACTTTAGGAGTCACCAATCCCACTGCTGCATTCTCATGCCAGCCAATAGATTTAAATCTTTGGCTGAGGCTGCAGCAGGGGATTTAAATTTGGAGCAAGACTGTCTGGAACACTTCTGTTGCTGCTGCTGCTGAGCTGTGACCGAGAGAGGAGAAGAAGAGAGACTGCACCTGGAGCCTGGAGGACATCTGCCTGGAGGATCAACTGTGCTGGACATCCTGAGAGGACACCTGGTAGGCCTTTTTAAAATTTTTGTAAATTTTTTTGATGCTGGGCAATGTGCTGCTGTGGCCTGCCTCTGCAAAAAGGTGTTGCAGTTTATTCTTGGCATGGCCTGGGGGACAGGTTGGGCAGACAATGTTTGATGGTGGGGTGGGGGTTTCAGCATTGGTTGTTGTGCTTGCCTTCTTTAAGCTTGATCCACTGTTTTAAGATTAAAACAAGAGTGTGCCAGCTTTGGGCCTACACAGGCCAGAAGCCTTTCTTCTGGCTGGCTCTCACAGTTGTGCTCCACAATCTGGAATGGTGTGGCTTGCTTTTCTGTGTCTGGTCCCCTGCTTGCAAGGATTCCCAACAGGCTCCGTCCTGATCAACTGTGCCAGCCTGTGGGCCACACACAGGTATGGCCTGGGGGACAGGTTGGGCAGACAATGTTTGATGGTGGGGGGGGGGGGTTCAGCATTGGTTGTTGTGCTTGCCTTCTTTAAGCTTGATCCACTGTTTGAAGATTAAAACAAGAGTGTGCCAGCTTTGGGCCTACACAGGCCAGAAGCCTTTCTTCTGGCTGGCTCTCACAGTTGTGCTTCACAATCTGGAATGGTGTGGCTTGCCTTTCTGTGTCTGGTCCCCTGCTTGCAAGGATTCCCAACAGGCTCCGTCCTGATCAACTGTGCCAGCCTGTGGGCCACACACAGGTATGGCCTGGGGGACAGGTTGGGCAGACAATGTTTGATGGTGGGGGGGGGGGGGTTCAGCATTGGTTGTTGTGCTTGCCTTCTTTAAGCTTGATCCACTGTTTTAAGATTAAAACAAGAGTGTGCCAGCTTTGGGCCTACACAGGCCAGAAGCCTTTCTTCTGGCTGGCTCTCACAGTTGTGCTTCACAATCTGGAATGGTGTGGCTTGCCTTTCTGTGTCTGGTCCCCTGCTTGCAAGGATTCCCAACAGGCTCCGTCCTGATCAACTGTGCCAGCCTGTGGGCCACACACAGGTATGGCCTGGGGGACAGGTTGGGCAGACAATCTTTGATGGTGGGGGGGGGGGTTTCAGCATTGGTTGCTGTGCTTGCCTTCTTTAAGCTTGATCCACTGTTTTAAGATTAAAACCAGAGTGTGCCAGCTTCGGGCCTACACAGGCCAGAAGCCTTTCTTCTGGCTGGCTCTCACAGTTGTGCTTCACAATCTGGAATGGTGTGGCTTGCCTTTCTGTGTCTGGTCCCCTGCTAGCAAGGATTCCCAACAGGCTCCGTCCTGATCAACTGTGCCAGCCTGTGGGCCACACACAGGTATGGCCTGGGGGACAGGTTGGGCAGACAATCTTTGATGGTGGGGGGGGGGGGGGGTTTCAGCATTGGTTGTTGTGCTTGCCTTCTTTAAGCTTGATCCACTGTTTTAAGATTAAAACCAGAGTGTGCCAGCTTCGGGCCTACACAGGCCAGAAGCCTTTCTTCTGGCTGGCTCTCACAGTTGTGCTTCACAATCTGGAATGGTGTGGCTTGCCTTTCTGTGTCTGGTCCCCTGCTAGCAAGGATTCCCAACAGGCTCCGTCCTGATCAACTGTGCCAGCCTGTGGGCCACACACAGGTATGGCCTGGGGGACAGGTTGGGCAGACAATGTTTGATGGTGGGGGGGGGGGGGGTTCAGCATTGGTTGTTGTGCTTGCCTTCTTTAAGCTTGATCCACTGTTTGAAGATTAAAACCAGAGCGTGCCAGCTTCGGGCCTACACAGGCCAGAAGCCTTTCTTCTGGCTGGCTCTCACAGTTGTGCTTCACAATCTGGAATGGTGTGGCTTGCTGTTCTGTGTCTGGTCCCCTGCTAGCAAGGATTCCCAACAGGCTCCGTCCTGATCAACTGTGCCAGCCTGTGGGCCACACACAGGTATGGCCTGGGGGACAGGTTGGGCAGACAATGTTTGATGGTGGGGGGGGGGTTTCAGCATTGGTTGTTGTGCTTGCCTTCTTTAAGCTTGATCCACTGTTTGAAGATTAAAACCAGAGTGTGCCAGCTTCGGGCCTACACAGGCCAGAAGCCTTTCTTCTGGCTGGCTCTCACAGTTGTGCTTCACAATCTGGAATGGTGTGGCTTGCCTTTCTGTGTCTGGTCCCCTGCTAGCAAGGATTCCCAACAGGCTCCGTCCTGATCAACTGTGCCAGCCTGTGGGCCACACACAGGTATGGCCTGGGGGACAGGTTGGGCAGACAATGTTTGATGGTGGGGGGGGGGGTTCAGCATTGGTTGTTGTGCTTGCCTTCTTTAAGCTTGATCCACTGTTTGAAGATTAAAACCAGAGTGTGCCAGCTTCGGGCCTACACAGGCCAGAAGCCTTTCTTCTGGCTGGCTCTCACAGTTGTGCTTCACAATCTGGAATGGTGTGGCTTGCTGTTCTGTGTCTGGTCCCCTGCTAGCAAGGATTCCCAACAGGCTCCGTCCTGATCAACTGTGCCAGCCTGTGGGCCACACACAGGTATGCTGCTTTGGCCAAGGTAACCCTTTTTGGTTGCTGGCCTGGCACTCACAGTTGTGCTCCACAATCTGGAATGGTGTGGCTTGCGTTTCTGTGTCTGGTCCCCTGCTTGCAAGGATTCCCAACAGGCTCCGTCCTGATCAACTGTGCCAGCCTTCGGCCCACACACAGGCCTGCTGCTCCGGCTTTGGTAACCCTTCCCGTTTGCTGGCCTGGCACTCACTGTTTTGCTTCACATTCAGGTTGTTTATCGTTGGTGGACCTCTTCTGGACTGGACTGCACTTGGTGGACATCGGCCTGCAGATCTCTGCGTGGAGGATCAACATTGCTGGACATCTGCACTGGTGGACTGGTAGGGTTGTTGTTAAATTTGGTTTTTGAGCTTATGTCTGCTGCTGTGCCTACCTGCGAGCATATGCTTTGGCTCTGTCTTTATGGCTTGGGCCGGGGGGGGGGGGGCATTTTCTGGTTGGGCAAGAGGATATTGTTTGGGGGTTAGGGGGGCCAGCATTGATCGCAGTGCCAGCTTTCTTTCATGTTTCATTTTTCAAGTTTGAGTGTGGGGTGGGCATGAACTGCTGTTTCACAGGACTAAAAAATGAGTGTGCCAGCTTCTGGCCTGCACAGGCCAGAAGCTCTGCTGGGTGGATGTGTTTTGTTTTGCTGCTGGTTGGCCCTAGCCTTTAAGGGGGGGGGGGCTGACTTGGCTTGTGCAACGGGGCCTTGAATTTTGGGGTTGCGTGTGCGGCGTGTGGTGTTGACTCTGCTAACATTTCCAATTTTCTTGACAGCATCGTGGAGGAGAGGAGGACCAGCTGCAAGACCGCCTGAACATCGCTGGACTGCAGGACTGGTGTTAGTGTGAGCGAGTCCGGGTTGACATTTGGGTGGCCTTGGGGGTGGGTTCTTGCTAGCTTGGGAGGGGGGAGGCTCATCTTCAAAACACCACATCCACACCCCACACCGACATACCACAGATACATCGGTCCCGCTAAATAGTGTCTCTTAGGTAGGTAGGCCAGTTGGTAGGTGATCAGTGGATAATTGCCCTCAACATAATTATTAGGGAAACCGAGCCTAGTTTTTTTTAAAAAACTAAATAGGGACTCAGCAGGGAAAGCATTAGTGAGTGAGTGTTAGGTTTGAATTCTATATATATATATATATATATAAAAATTTGTAATAGCTGTCAATAGGCTTCCCATTAGTGCCCCCATAACTAGGGTTCCACTGCCCATCTCTGGCACCCGTGGTGGTGCCAGGCCGGCCCGGGCATACTAGTGTGTGAGTGTTTAAGGCTTTGTCACCTGTTATTGGGGTTTAGGGCCAGCTCAATTCCAGAGGAATTCAGCTGATTGGCAGGCTCAGGTTCCCTGACATAAATAGGGTTGCTTAAAAAGGCACTTGATTGTTCATCTCCAAGTCACAGAGCCACTAGAAGCACAGATTTAGAGCAGGTTAGTTAGGTCTTGAAAACAAAGTTGACCTTTGTTTTCTAAATCTTTTCTGATTAGTTAGGGTTGAATTTGGGAGGGGAAAGTATGTCGGAGAGGAAAGCAGAGAGGGGCCCCGGGGGAAAGGCTAGGGAGAAATCTAGAGGGGAGGAGGGGAGGGGGAGGGGGACTGCTGCGGCAGCCCCTCCATCTGAGCGGAGGAGGCCCTCCCCTGCGCTGCTGCCGTTCACCAGCCTGGCTTCTGGTGACAGGAAGAGGGTTCGCAAGACTCTCTTTCCTGAGGCAGCTGCTGGAGGGCCACCCCCAACCCGGGTGCGTGAGGCAGGGGCTGGCACTGGGCAGGGGCCTGCTGCTGAGGCTCCTCCTCCTCCAGTGGTTGCGAGCCAGCTGCTGGAGGAGGGGCAGCATGTGGTGTCTCCTGGGATGGGCGCGGAGCACATGACTTTCCCTGCGCTCCCGCTCACCCCAGGAACCCGGAGGATGTTGGAGGAACTGCCCGTGAGACCCCCCCTGGGGCGGTCCACCCCAGTTTCCTCTGAGGCCAGCAGCAGGCCTCTCGCGGCTGTGCAGGAGGAGAGGACGCGGGAGGAAGAGGCAGAGACTGTGGTGGAAGAGCCCACATCTCTGCCCCTTCAGCCTCGTCCATCCCCACCTGCCCGGCCGAGAGTGGGACACGGTGTGTCCGGCCAGAGCACCTCACAGGAGGTGCCGCAGGGTGGTCCCGAACGCGCTTCTCCTGGGAAGCGTGGGATGCCCTTTTCCTCCGAAATCTGGAAGCACTTCCAGACAACGGAGGATCCCCGAGCAGCCCTGTGCCTGCATTGTAGGCAGCGCGTCAGCCGTGGCAAAGATGTGTGGCATCTCTCCACGTCTGGGATGAGGTACCATATGAAGAGGCACCACCAGGCGGTGCTTCTTCGGGAGGAGGGTTCGAGTGGCGCCGCACGGCCGCCAGCTAGCCAGAAGGAGGCAGGCTCCTCTGGTGCTCTCCCCCCAAGGGTACCTGCAGGAAAGGGACGCCAAGCCTCTCTCCCGGAGATGCTTGGTATGCAGGGCGCTAGTGTGCCCAGAGAGGGGATCCGGAGGGCGAGCAGGCGCATCACGCGCCACATCGTCAACATGATAGCAGTGGATGGGCAACCGTATTCCGTAGTTGAAGACTTCGGCTTCTCAGGGCTGCTCCAAGATTGCTTTCCCTGGTACGCCGTCCCTGCTCGCACGTCGTTGAGCAGATCGGTGGTGCCCTCGTTTTACAGGGCTGCCAGGGATCATGTGAAGGCACAGCTGTCCCGGGTTGCCGGGAGAACTGTGCACTTCACATCGGACATCTGGACCTGCCCAAGTGTGCAGCAAGCGTACCTCTCGCTTACTGCTCACTGGTGGGAACCCGAGTCGGTTCTGGGTGGGGGCCGGGGGGAGGTGCCTAGCACAGCTAGACAGGGAAGGATGCGAGACCGCCAGGCCGGCTACTGCAAGGCCTTGCTTCACGCCGAGGTGCTCGACGTGTCCCACACGGCGGAGAACATCGCTGCCACCTTAAGGAGACAGTTGGACGAGTGGATAGGCCAGGGACCCGCCACCGTGGGATGCATGGTGACGGACGGTGGCAAGAACATGAGGGCAGCGGCGCATCTAGTGAGCCGAGAGAGCGTCTACTGTGCCGCTCACAAGCTTCACCTAGTGGTGAGAGATGCGCTGGGGTTGGGCTCCTCGAAGGAACCCGTGGATACCCGGACCCGTGAACTCCAGTTACTTGTCCAGAAATGTCGGAGGCTCACGGGTCACTTCTCGCGCAGCGTGAAGGCCACGCACGAACTGCGCCAGACACAGGTCAGGACAGGTGTGCCAGAGCACGCTCTGATCACTGACGTCAGCACTCGCTGGAACTCCACCTGCGCCATGCTTGAGCGCTTGGTGGAGCAGCAGGCCGCACTCCACGCGTGGCTCTCCGAGCACCGCGGTGCGAGTCAGGTGGGTGAGTTCAACCGGGAGGATTGGCTCACCATCACCCAGACAGTGGAGGTCCTGAAGCCCTTCAAGGACTTCACTGTGGCGGTCTCGTCAGACACGGCGACCCTCGGTCTGGTCATTCCCCTGGTGCACACGCTCCAGAGGAATCTGGCCACCCTTGCAGACCGGGTCGCGCCCCGTGCTGACCTTGTTCCAGCGGTGCGCGCATTAGTGAGAAGGCTGCAGCAGGGCATAGCTGCCAGGCTAACTCCTCTCACTAAGGAAGAGTCATACATGTTGGCGACCATGTGTGACCCGCGCATAAAGGGCACTTTCGCCGAGCGGGACGGGAACCTCACCCAAGCCAGAGACGGGCTCTGCTCTTGGGTGAGGCGCAGGCAGGCCAAGAGGGGACGCCTGTCGACAGGGGGGACGCAAGAGGGGCCCTGCCGTGCGGGTCCCTCTGTCGCCCCCTCTGCGCAGGCCCCCCCCGAGGCCACCACCGGAGTGCCGATGGAGATGGAGATGCTCCGGTGGGCCCTCGTCCCCTCTGGGGTCGTGAGGACCGTGAGAGAGGATCCGGCGGAGGCGATGGTCAGGGACTACCTCGCGGAGCCCTGCGAGTCGCTCTCCACCGATCCGCTCAGCTACTGGGCCAGGAAGGAGTCGGTCTGGCCGGACCTCTCCCTCGAGGCGCAGCGGCTGCTCTCATGCCCTCCGACGAGCGTGGAGAGCGAGCGCGTCTTTTCACATGCGGGCGACATTGTCGGCCCACATCGCACTCGCCTTCTCCCATGGAGAGTCGAGCAGTTGACCTTCCTGAAGGTCAACTCTCGCCTCTTCGATTTCTCAGGACTGGACTTCCAGAGTGACTGAGGTGAGCCCAACTTGTGGCCTGCATCCTCTATGAGTCCAATCCTTTGGAATCGCGCTCTCCCCTGTATAAAACCCTGTATATACAGTTAAAACCGGCCAGTAGAGGGAGGGTGGTTAGGAACCAGTGGCAAAGGGAAAACACCCAGCAATTTGAAAGCCCCCCCCCCAGGGTATTCAAAACATCTCCCATCACTGAGACATACCCTGTGGGACCAAATTTATTATGAAAAATAATGCCCCAGAAACATGGATTGCTACTGGAGGGAGAAACAGGTTAGATAGGGATTGCTTAGGTGTTTTTATCAGATGAAATCATTGTAAAAAAAATTGTAGAAGAATTGTTGTACTGTTTTTTGAAAGTTGATGTTCTGTTCATGTAAAAAAAAGGAAAAAAAACCAAAAAAAAATGTTGTGATTATGTTTTTTAAAAGTTGATGTTCTGTTCATGTAAAAAAAAGGAAAAAAAACCCAAAAAAATGTTGTGATTATGTTTTTTAAAAGTTGATGTTCTGTTCATGTAAAAAAAAGGAAAAAAACCCAAAAAAAAATGTTGTGCTTATGTTTTTTAAAAGTTGATGTTCTGTTCATGTAAAAAAAAGGAAAAAAAACCCAAAAAAATGTTGTGATTATGTTTTTTAAAAGTTGATGTTCTGTTCATGTAAAAAAAAGGAAAAAAACCCAAAAAAAAATGTTGTGCTTATGTTTTTTAAAAGTTGATGTTCAGTTCATGTTTAAAAAAAAAAATTTGATGTTAATGTTGGGTTTGCATGGTTGGGGGATGCGGGAAGAGTGGTGGATGGGCACCGGCCAATGATGATCTCTCACAGATGTTCCCAGGTAAATTCTGAGGCTGGTGTGGGGGTGGGGGGAGACCTCTGCAGAACTGCTCCAGAAATACCATTGTCCAGTGCCTTGGAAGTGCCCAGTTCAGCTTTGTGTGTCTGAACTGAAAGCACAGCCACAGGAAATGACATAGGTTCTGCTGGACCCTGTTGCAGTGGTTCCCCCCCATTAAGTCGTTTTATGGAGGGAGAGTTGTATTAGGCTGGTAGTTATTATGATCATCTTCTGTTTCCATGCCCTGTTGTGCCCGCTCACTATGTAACCTGTTGTAATGTTCAAAACTTTACTGTTTGTCCATTTCAAAAAAAAAATTGTGTTTAAGATTCTCTGATGTGTAGTTAATTGTGTTGTGTTGTGCTATGAGGGACAATAAGTGTAATATGTTGTGATTTGTTGACCACTTGTAATTTGAAAATGAGAAAATAAAGGTTTTTTAAACTTAATGATTTTGTGTCTGTGTTCCCTTCTTTGATGGGAGGTTGGTTCCCAGCATGGGGAACAATGGGGCAGGCTGGCCAGCCTGTTCCTGGGGTACTCGGTGTGGGGCAGCTGAGGGTGGTTTTGGTTCTGAGAGGGGCTGAGTGGAGGATTTGGGTCTGTGTGTGGCAGCTGGGGTGGGGGAACTGGGTTTGTGTGGGGCTGAAAGGAGTGGACTATGGGGGATGAGAGCACTGGTCGTCCCTTTTGCCCAAGTAGGCCCCTGCTACTGTCCTGGTGTGGGCTTCCATGCCTCTATCAGTTGCTGGCCCTCCTTTGCCATCTTTTTCAGAAATTTTCCTAGGGCTGCCAAACTCCTGGTTGGGCTTGAGTTCAGGTTAGAGAGAGTAGTTCCCTACAGATAAACTGGCTGCTTCCAAGGGCAATCTCTTTAGAGGGCAAATGCGGACCATGGATTCTGGGGGAGATCCCTACTCAGATTTTCCTTTGCACAAGTCCCACCCCCAAATTGCCAGTAACTTCCAAGGCCAGAGTTTGCCACCCCAGAGAGATCCCGTTCCCACCCTCTTAGCCTTGGCATGAAAGTTGTAGCCACCATGGAACGCTTCCAGGTTCCTGATTCCAAGCCCAATGACACCAATGTAAGACAATCCAGACCTCCATCAAAAATGGATTTTAAGTAGCAGTGGGATTGGGCTGCATTTCAGTCATTCACATATCTGGTTGTGTTCCCAAACATTTAGCTTATGGTTTTTTAAATCGGCGTATGGCACTTAAGGACACTTTTAAATGGTTCTAAAAACATATTTTTATTATGAAGTATTTAATGTGGCATTGATCAAGGGCAGGCCTTTTGGCCAAATGAGCAGTATCAGTACAGTAAAATTTAGACAAAGCTCATAGGAGGAAAAAACATTCACACTGTGAAGTGGGAAGAAAGTTTCAATTTACATGTACCATGGACTCCGAAAAAGACATGTCCAGACCAAATCAGGCCTGCTTTCTCCCTTGAAGATATCAATTGATGATAGTGCTTATGTCACATCATGAGAAGACAAGGTTCACTAGAAAAGACAATAATGCTAAGAAAAATTGAAGGCAGTAGGGAAAAGAAGAATACCCTAGATGTGGTAGATTGACTTCGGTTTGCAATACATGGACAAGGTTTTTGGGATACTGTGGAGCTCAATATAATTCTAAAGTACACCACAAGTGATTTGAATGCATAAAACATACAGACACATACACATAAAATGTATATACCCCCTCCCCACCAAATTAAAGGTTTATCTTATGCCCCGGTTTTCTCCCCCATGGGAACCTAGAGTGGTTTACACATTGCTGTTCTCCCTTGATTTGTTTCACCCTCATCACAACCAGGCTAACAATAGACAGCTGCTCCATGCCTCACATTGGAGTGACTCCACCGATGGCCTTCTTAGTTGTATGAGGGGGTGGAGGGGGGGGGAGGAAGGAAACAACGCACTCCTGCCCACTCTATCTGGGGCCTAGGTTGCCAAATTGCTTGGCCTTGGCAAGGAGCCAGTGGTGGGGCGGCACTGGTTCTGGGGCCCCGTCAAGAACATTTGTCCAGGGCCCCAAAATCACCTAGACTGCCTCTGGAAAACACAACACAATTGTTTACTTAGGCTGAGCCAAGAACATCCATCAAGCCTACAAGGCACAGAATCAGAGTCTGCCAGATTCTAGACCAACTCTCTAGCCATTGCACTACAGTGGATATCTAAAAATTGTTCATACCCCCACCAGCAACTTGAACATTTTTCTCCAAAAGGCACACAACTTGGCTGGGTCTCAAAAAGGACTATGATGCATGGGCCTGTCAATGCATACTGGTACTAAGGCTCTGGCCGGGGGGAGGGGGGCATTGTGCCAATGCCACCCTGGCTTTGGAAGGGGACAGTAAAATAGAAGAAATAATCTAGCTTCAGTGCCTCCCCCCCTTCTCTCTCTCTCTCTCTCTCTCTATAATGTGAGTGAAAACATTACTATACCATCACTGAAGCCTACAGGATACATAGGGTCTGTTCACACACGCATGATCATTTAATGGCAATGCTCTGGCATGATGATGTCTGTTCTAGGAAGTGATGTGATCATCACACAAGGCTGGGGAGCACGCACAATTCACAGCAGGCAGATTTGGGCCACAAGGGATCCTGCTTTGGCCTGCAGGGCCCAAATCAGCCCACTGCAAAGCACAGGCATACTCTCAGGGCAGCCAGATGACATCAGTGACATCACGGCAGCAGCCCCTGGAGCGTACCTTGAAGGCTCATTCACTGACTTTCCCCCTTCGGGGTGATAGGTGAGAGTGGGGGATCCCCCACCAAGGGGAAACGGATCACTAATTGTGTCTGAGGTTGTGGAAATCAAATGGGTCATATTGCTTCTGTCTTTGAGGGACTTACATGCACATTATATTTAACTCCAGATTTCTTGATTGTCAAGGAATGCATGTGGTGGGGGGTGGGGGGAAGGGTGGGAGAAGGGCCCCTGAGGGTGAGGGTGGCATTTGGCATGCAAAATGCCACCCCTGGCAAGACAAGCCTCTCCCAGCTGTCAGTGGTAGAGATGAGAGCAGAGCACCTACTTGGGGAGGCCATGAAATGGCCCCCCCAAGTGGGAGCAGGCTGAGCCTTGGTGGGGGGATGGGAGGAAGGGTGGGAGAAGGGCCCCAGAGGGTTGGGGGGGGGATTTTGTTGCAGTGGTTCCCCCCCATTAAGTCGTTTTATGGAGGGAGAGTTGTATTAGGCTGGTAGTTATTATGATCATCTTCTGTTTCCATGCCCTGTTGTGCCCGCTCACTATGTGACCTGTTGTAATGTTCAAAACTTTACTGTTTGTCCATTTCAAAAAAAAAAATGTGTTTAAGATTCTCTGATGTGTAGTTAATTGTGTTGTGTTGTGCTATGAGGGACAATAAGTGTAATATGTTGTGATTTGTTGACCACTTGTAATTTGAAAATGAGAAAATAAAGGTTTTTTAAACTTAATGATTGTGTGTCTGTGTTCCCTTCTTTGATGGGAGGTTGGTTCCCAGCATAGGGAACAATGGGGCAGGCTGGCCAGCCTTCTCTGCGGGTGGTGGGGGGGTCAGGGGGGTGGTTGTCTGTGTGCCAGGGCAGGTGCTCTTTCCCAGGGACGATTTGGCACTGCCACCATTGTGGCACCCCTTGTCTGTGCAGAACTGCCCTGGGAAAGAGAGTTTAGGGGTTCCCAAAAGGGGAGGGCAGGCCAGCCTGTTCCTGGGGTTATGGTGGGTGTGGGGCAGGTGGGGGTTGATTTGGGTCTGTGAGGGGCTACTGGGGGGATTTGGGTCTGTGTGTGGCAGCTGGGGGGGAATTGGGTTTGTGTGGGGCTGTGAAGGGTGGACTTTAGGGGCTGAGAGCACCTACTTGGGGAGGCCATGAAATGGCCCCCCCAAGTGGGAGCAGGCTGAGCCTTGGTGGGGGGTGGGAGGAGGGGTGGGAGAAGGGCCCCAGAGGGTTGGGGGGCATTTTGCATGCAAAATGCCACCCCTGGCAACACAAGCCTCCCCCAGCTGTCAGTGGTAGAGATTAGAGCACCTACTTGGGGAGGCCATGAAATGGCCCCCCCAAGTGGGAGCAGGCTGAGCCTTGGTGGGGGGATGGGAGGAAGGGTGGGAGAAGGGCCCCAGAGGGTTGGGGGGGGGATTTTGTTGCAGTGGTTCCCCCCCATTAAGTCGTTTTATGGAGGGAGAGTTGTATTAGGCTGGTAGTTATTATGATCATCTTCTGTTTCCATGCCCTGTTGTGCCCGCTCACTATGTGACCTGTTGTAATGTTCAAAACTTTACTGTTTGTCCATTTCAAAAAAAAAAATGTGTTTAAGATTCTCTGATGTGTAGTTAATTGTGTTGTGTTGTGCTATGAGGGACAATAAGTGTAATATGTTGTGATTTGTTGACCACTTGTAATTTGAAAATGAGAAAATAAAGGTTTTTTAAACTTAATGATTGTGTGTCTGTGTTCCCTTCTTTGATGGGAGGTTGGTTCCCAGCATAGGGAACAATGGGGCAGGCTGGCCAGCCTTCTCTGCGGGTGGTGGGGGGGTCAGGGGGGTGGTTGTCTGTGTGCCAGGGCAGGTGCTCTTTCCCAGGGACGATTTGGCACTGCCACCATTGTGGCACCCCTTGTCTGTGCAGAACTGCCCTGGGAAAGAGAGTTTAGGGGTTCCCAAAAGGGGAGGGCAGGCCAGCCTGTTCCTGGGGTTATGGTGGGTGTGGGGCAGGTGGGGGTTGATTTGGGTCTGTGAGGGGCTACTGGGGGGATTTGGGTCTGTGTGTGGCAGCTGGGGGGGAATTGGGTTTGTGTGGGGCTGTGAAGGGTGGACTTTAGGGGCTGAGAGCACCTACTTGGGGAGGCCATGAAATGGCCCCCCCAAGTGGGAGCAGGCTGAGCCTTGGTGGGGGGTGGGAGGAGGGGTGGGAGAAGGGCCCCAGAGGGTTGGGGGGCATTTTGCATGCAAAATGCCACCCCTGGCAACACAAGCCTCCCCCAGCTGTCAGTGGTAGAGATTAGAGCACCTACTTGGGGAGGCCATGAAATGGCCCCCCCAAGTGGGAGCAGGCTGAGCCTCGGTGGGGGGTGGGAGGAGGGGTGGGAGAAGGGCCCCTGAGGGCTGGGGGGCATTTTGCATGCAAAATGCCACCCCTGGCAAAGGAAGCCTGCTTCTTCATTTTTTCCCCATAGGAAATAATGAAGAAGATGCTCCTTTATGGGAGGATGGGGGGACCTGCTTTGGGGGGCCATAACATGGCCCCCCAAAGTCCAATCTGTCTGAAACTTGGGTGGGTGTTAGAGAAGGGTTAGAGGAAGGTCCCCACCAATTTTGGGCTTATTTGGTGGGAAAATGCCTCCTCCAGGCGTCCTGAAAGACGGAGGCATTTTCCCAGCAAAATAACCCGAAAGAATCCCGAAAGAATGCCGAAATAATGCCGAATCCCGAATCCCGAAAGAGATTCTTGTTTCGGCATTCGGCTAATGCCGGTAGAGAATCTTGTTTCGGGTAATCCCGAAACAAGAAAGCCGAAAGTTTTTTCCTTGCACACCCCTATTAGTGACTAAGCAAGTCAATTTTGTTCAATAAAACTTCAGGAGCTTAGCAACTATACTTGCATGATCATCCTGTAAAAATATAAACAGCTCTTGTACATTTATCCAAAAGGGTACAATCAGACTAGGCCAGATATCTAAGAACATAACAAAGGAACATAAGCACAATGTGGGCTCATACCAATAGCCCATCAAGTCCACCATTCTGTTCACACTGTTGCCAACTAGATGCCACAAGGAAGCCCACAAGCAAGATGACTGCAGCAGCATCCTTCCTCCTGTGCTCCCCAGCATTTGTTTGCCTGTTGAAAGATAAAATACTCGAACTCAGGCCTAGTTTTCTTTTATATAGAGTTGCTTCTTACATGCAGAAAGATTGAGACTAGGATTGCCATCCCCCCCCAGGGCAGGGGATCCCCCTATCCCACCCTTCCCAACCCTCTCCCACTTACCCACCTGGCGAGGGACGTGCTCCCTGGGGCACCCCCTCCCCAGGGGGCACAGCACACCCTTAGGTGGGGGGGGCGCATGCCCGCACCACAAGAGCAAGTGATGGCGGTGGTTAAAGCAGGCTGCTCTTGATACCACTGCTGCTGCCAGCGTCTCCCACTTATGCCACCACCGCTTGCTCTTGTGGTGCGGGAGCCGCAGCACTGACAAAAGCGGCTTGCATCGGCAAGATCAAGCAGTGGCAGCAGCAAGAGCAGCTCGCTGTTGCCAGCGCTAGTGCCTCCTGCTGCCGCTGCTTGCTCTTGCCGCTGCCAGCCACTTTTGCCAGTGCAGCGGTGGTGGCAGTGGGCGGTGCTGGCGACAGCAAGCTGCCGCCGCCGCTGCCACCGCCACCACTGCTGTGAACAAGCTGCAGCAGTGGCTGCTGGGAGAAAGGGGACACAAGCACCCTTTCTTCAAAGTACGTGGTGACACCAGTCCTGGAAGTGCCATCATCATGCCCCTGCATGATGACATCACTTCCATGAGCAATGTCATCACGCATGCTGAGTCATGCATGTGCTTTGCGCGTGAGAGAGAAGTTGAAAAAAAAAAAAGGTAGGGTGGGTGCCAGGATCCCAGTTCCCCACCGAGGGACACAAGGGACCTGGCAACCGTAATTGAGACCCAGAGTGGTATAGTGATAAGACTATTGTGTATGGTGTGATTGTGGAGACCACACATCAGATCCCAGTTTAGCCATAAAGCTTATTGGACAAATTTGGGCTATTCATCATATTCTCTTAGCTTAATCTACCTCATAGAGCAGTTTTAAGGATAAAATAATAATAATAACAATAACATTCGATTTATATATCGCCCTTCGGGACAACAATGCCCACTCAGAATGGTTTACAAAGTATTATTATCCCCACAACAAAACACCCTGTGAGGTGGGTGGGGCTGAAAGAGCTCCTAGAAGCTGTAACTGACTCAAGGTCACCCAGCTGGTTTCAAGTGGAGGAGTGGGGAATCAAACCCAGTTCTCCAGATTAGAGTCCTGCGCTCTTAACCACTACACCAAACTGGCTCTCCTGGTTAGGTATAAAGGTTAGTTATATTGGAAAATACAATGGTTAGGTATGTTGGAAATACAATGTCTTGTGTACAGAGAAGGCTAAAGGCAGCATTGCTGCAAGGGGCAGTGGGTCTGACAGTTAGATAGATGGCAGGGTGGGATCCTTCTTTTCTCATCTCTTCTGTCCTTCCTGCATGTCTCCAGATTGGTATTCTTAGGCTACTTCTTGCTTCCTGCTTCTTCCCGGAAGTCCCTCCTCCCTTTTTACTAAGGTAGTTAGTGTCTATTCTGTTTCTCTCCTTTCTGTCAAAGTTGTAGTTCCTGAATAAACTCTCTTCATTCACTCAATCAGACTCAAAATCATTCCTAAGATATACCAGAGCCTAAAAGATAAAGCTATACCATTCAAAGCTTCTTGGAGGAAGGAGGAAATAAACTATGAGATATAGTCTGCTGGAGTATAAAGGACAGCAACCAGAAACAGATTAAAAGAGTCTTGTTTTTATTGTACTGTACCTCATGTGAAAAATAATATTCTTTTGTAACAAATGGTGTCAAGCAGAAATGTACCCAGCTTTCCTTGTGAGATGGAGCTATCACATTCTCAGGTGGGGTTTTAAAGAGAAAATCTGATTTCCTCTTAGCCAGCACAAGCATCTTGAAACCTGTTGCCAAATCCACACATTTATGTATATTTCAGTGTTCATCAATAGACATGGGCATGAACGGGGGAAAAACTCGAACAAGCTGTTCGTTGTTTGTTGCCATCCACGAACAACGAACAGTGAACAGTAACAAACATGACCCTGTTCATTGTTCGTTGTTCGTGGCCCCTTAAATTCCCCCTGCCATCTGCCAGCTGATAGTTTAAAGGGCTATTCCTGCCATGTGCAAGGGGAAGGGTCCTTTAAACACCCCATAAACTGACCTTCCCAATGTCCAATACCAACCAATATTTTCAGGGGACATAGTCTTCACTGTCCTCTGAAGAATCCCCAAGTTTCAGAGAGATTGCACTGCAGAAAAGACATGATCCATGTGCCCCCTCTTTTGCTGTCATTTTCTCTTCACAGTGGCAAAAACTGGACTGCCTGTTGGAAGGCAGCTACATTGAGGGGTTACAAACTGACCTTCTCAATGTCCAATACCCACCAAATTTGCAGGGAACATAGTCCTTACTGTCCTCCGAAGACCCCCCAAGTGTCAGAGAGATTGCACCCCGGGAAAGGCATGATCCATGGGTCCTTCCCTTTGTTGTCATTTTCTCTTAGCAGTGGCAAAAACAGGACTCTCTGGTGGAAGCTAATTTGAGGGGTTACAAACTGATCTTCCCAATGTCCAATATCCACCAAATTTGCAGGGGACATAGTCCTCACTGTCTTCCGAAGACCCCTCAAGTTTCAGAGAGATTGCACCTCGGGAAAGCCATGATCCATGTGTCTCCCCCCCCCCGTTTGCTGTCATTTTCTGTTCACAGTGGCAAAAATGGGACTCTCTGCTGGAAGTACTTTGAAGAGTTAAAGCCAGAAGGAAAGCCAGAAGGAGTTCAGACAGAGTTCAGTCCCTGCCGTTGCCAGAGATTTGATTGAAAGGCCCCAGACTGCTTGATGAACAGCTGATGAAGGCAACAAACTAGGCTTGCAATGACCACTTGTTCGTTTAGAATGGAGCCTCACGAACAGCTTGTTGATGAACAGATGAACGGGCTGTTCATGGGTTTTTTCCGTTCGTAATGCTGTTCGTGCCCATGTCTATTCATCAACTGTCAGCATCAGAAATGTATAAATAGAACAAGATCTTATGCTCAGAAAATGTTTACCTTCCTTAAAATTTATCCTGTAAACATGCTGCCATTCTCATGGTCAAAGTAGCTGAAGGGATAATTTTTCAGGAAGATGTAAACATAATGGTGATTGCATTTTTGAACCAGAGGAGCAAAACTGGTGTGTGGAACTTGAGGGCATGTGAGACTCAATTTGTTTTTAAACCAGAAATTTTACTACTCTAAAAACAAGCTTTTGTTTTCCAAATGGAAGCTGTTATGTGGCAAGAGGCAGCATCGCCTCTTGCCGTATGTCCCTGAAGGGCTCTTCATCCAGCCAATCAACATCTTCTGGTGGTCCCTGGCCCCAAGGACATTTGCCTAGCCTCAACTAGGGCTAGGGCCTTTTCGGCCCTGGTACCAGCCTGGTGGAACTCCCTCTCTGTCAAGAACAGGGCCCTGTGGGACTTATTACAGTTCTGATGGGCTAGGGCTAGGGCCTTTTCGGCCTTGGTACCAGCCTGGTGGAACTCCCTCTCTGTCAAGAACAGGGCCCTGTGGGACTTATTACAGTTCTGATGGGCTAGGGCTAGGGCCTTTTCGGCCTTGGTACCAGCCTGGTGGAACTCCCTCTCTGTCAAGACCAGGGCCCTGCGGGACTTATTACAGTTCTGATGGAGATGTTCCACCAGATCTGTGGCAGCGGTTGAGGTCTGGGCAGGCTACCTGGTCAGCCTCTCTACTGTGGCCTTGGTCTGCTGTTTATCTGAAACATGTATGACCTGCCTGCCCTACCCCTTCCGATTACTGAAGAGGTGTATAGTTTTAATATCTTTGCTGCTGTTGGATATGGTTTTATGGTTTTAAATTGTATTTTATACTTTGTATTGTATTAGTCTATACTGCATTTATTGTAATTGTAGTCTAACAATGTTGTCCATCCCCCCCCCCCTCCCGAGCCATTTGCAGGGAGGGAGGGTTAGAAATTTAATAAATTAAATTAAAATTAAATTACATTATGTCACATATTTAAAAGCCTGTTTTTCACAACAGGTGGGGAGAATCAGTGCTTCAGATGCTTCCTATCCAGGCCACAGTCAAGATTCTGTGTCAAGTACTAACGAGAATCAAGGAATATAATACTAACTAGAAAACAAATTACACTTTGATTATCTAACTATACTGATTGAGTCCTAAGTCAGTCATATAAATATATAATTCAAAATTTTAAATATATACCACCAGAAAATGATTAAACATCAAGCAGGTAAGTACCAAATGTACCATCAAAAAGTTTTAACACAGTCATGTAAACAGGTGGTACATCAAAAATGAATGTTATGACTTCCGGTTTGGGATTTATGGAGGTCTGACGCAGCTCCATTCGCGGAGCTGACCGGACTGCCGTTTTAAGTGGCCGGCGGGGGCAATTTAGCCCGCAGCCGACTGCTCTCAGGCGGAGAGCAGGCAAAGAACGCTCAAGACCTCAGGGCGCATTGATCTCGGGCGAGGGGGGGTCCTGCGCAACGGATCTCCCCCCGACCCTTGAGGTCCCACCCTGTGACAGGTCGGCTAAGATCTCTGCGGCAGTTTCGGGGCCAATGCGGTTGGCATAAGACCTACATACCCAAGCTTCAACAGGGGAAAGAAGAGAGGAGGGGAAACTAAGATTGAAACAGTGATTACAACCCAAGGAAAGTGAATGAGAAGGTAAAGATCACTATCTTCTGATACGGGACAGATTGTTAAAAGTAAAGAAGAATAAAAGTAGATTTTCAAACTGCAACAGACTAATTATAAGGAGGGGAAGACTCGGAAAGAGTTGTACTAGAAAAAGGACTAAGTTTAAAGAAGTTATCAAAGAAATAGGACTATTGTTTTGAATACTTGCGGTTACGGAGCTGTGAGAAAATTTTACCATCGCGAGAGCTACTGTGGGAAGTCGGGAAACAGGAAGTACGTAATAACAATAGAGTTGCTGAAGAGAAGCGGCTCCTGCCGGAGGGCAGGAAGAAGGGAATCGCCATCTTTGAAAGGGGAAGAACCGCGGCTTCAGCGGAAGAGGAAGTAAGCCATTTTGGATTACAAAAATCATAGAGGAACCATAGAGAAAAGACGCCCGACATTTTGGATTTCTAAAAAAGTTTCTTTTCGAGAAGACCGGGACATTTAAATTAAAAGGACATTAAACTTAACGCCACGGAGTTAAGGAAGAGAGCGGACTCGTGGGAGCGAGCTAAAGCAAGCCCCATGATGTCGAAAAAAGGGTGGCAATCGGCAATAGAAAACTTGGACAAAAAACTTTTAGAAGTGATCAAAGAACTTAAGGACATGAAACCGGAGCTGATTAAAGAGGTTAAACAGACTGTGAAAAGTGAGCTTTCAGAAGTGAAGAAAGGTATGGAAACAATGCAAAATGAATTGCAAGGACACAGCAGAGAGTTAAAGCAGTGGAAGGCGTGGTGGAGAACCTAGCGGATACGCAACAAACAGAGATGAGGCTGATGAGGGGAAGAATGGCGGTTGCGGAAAGCAAACACATGGAGAAGCAGCTGAGATTTCGCGGCTTGCCGGAAGTGGAAGGAAAGACAGCACAAGAACAGATTACTGAGGTGTTAGCTGAATACCTGGGAAAGGAGGAGGAGGAAGTTGTGGCTATCCTAGATGTGGTATACTGTGTAAACTCAAGAATTGCGACCCAGAGGAAATTACCAAGAGACGTGATTGTGCAGTTTACGACTCGAAACATGAAAGAGAAGATTGTGACCAAACAGTTTCAAGATCCATTGGAAATTGATGTCAAGACGATTATCATCATGAAGGAAATACCCAGATCGGTGTTACTAGATCGGAAAAAATATAAAGCTTTAATTCAGATCCTGAAGGACATGAAAATAAGGTACAGATGGGAATTACCAGAAGGAGTGTCCTTTGAATTTGGAGGAGTAAAAAAGCGTATCAGATCTGAACGTGAGATGGAGCGGTTTATAAGGGACAATGAAAAGGACTTACCAGCAACAAGATTATGATTATGGAGTGTAAAGTTTTATCTTGGAATGTAAATGGACTTAACTCACCGAATAAGAGAAAAAGCATTTTCCACTGGCTATTAAAACAAAAATGTGATATTGTATGTTTGCAAGAGACTCATATTCGAAAACAGGATGTAAAGTATTTAAAATCAAGAAAATTGGGCAATGATTTTGTAGCGGCCTCTAACAAGAAAAAAAGAGGAGTGGTGTTGTATATAAAAGAGGAGCTGCAGCCAAAGCTTGTAATGAAGGATGTGGAAGCCAGATTTATAGCAGTGGAATGTATATGGAACTTAAAGAGAGTGCTGGTAATTGGAATCTATGCCCCTAATGGAGCAAAAGAAAGCTTCTTTGAGGATTTGAGGAAGCAACTAGATGAACTTTCATATGATCAGATAATTCTTGCTGGAGATTTCAATGGAGTGACAGATTTGGAATTAGATAAAAAATCAGCAACTGCACAAAAGAAAAGAGGACTATTACCAAAGTTGTTTTTTGAACTGACACAACAAGAAACCTTAGAAGATGTATGGAGAAGACAAAATCCTAAAAGTAGACAATTCACGTTTTTCTCCGCAAGACATTCTACATTATCGAGAATTGATATGATCTGGGCCTCAAAAGACTTAGCGATATGGACTAAAGAGGTGGAAATAATGCCGATGGTAGGCTCGGATCATAACCCAATTATGTGGAAGTTGGGGAGAAGGAGTAAAAGGAAAGGATGGAGAATAAATGAGGATTTGCTACAAGAAGGAGAGAATATGGAGATGTTGAGAAGAGAGACAAAGTTCTTCATACAATACAACATGAATAGAGAAGTACCAACCAATAAGGTTTGGGACACCTACAAGGCAGTAATTAGGGGCATACTAATGGACTTAAACGGAAGAGCTAGAAAAAAGAAAGAGGAGAAGAGAAGGAGATTATGGAGAGAATAAAAGCCAAAGAAATGCAGTTAAAGAAAAGACCAGGGAAAAAGAAAATTTATCAGGACATCAAAATACTTCAAGAGCAGTTGACAGCAATGAATAACAAAGAATTGGAGTGGAATCTTAAAAGACTGAACCAGAAAGCGTTTGAAGGTGCAAACAAACCTGGGAAATATTTGGCATGGCAATTAAAAAAGAGAAAAGAGAAGAAAACAATAAATAAAATTTGTGAAGATAATAAAACGCATTTGGAACAGACAGCCATTAGTAGAGCCTTTTATAAATTTTATGCTAAATTGTATAATAAGAAAGAGGTGAACAAAGACGCAATAGTGACATACTTGGAGAAAATGAAGCTACCAGTAATTTCGGAAGCTTGGAGAGACAAATTGAATAATGAAGTAACGGACGAGGAAATAAGAAAGGCAATACAGTCAACAAATCTGGGAAAGGCACCAGGGCCAGATGGACTTACAGCTAAATTCTATAAGGTAATGGCCAATGAGCTGGTACCATTCCTAAAAGAGGTGATCAATGGTGTTTTAAAGGATCAACGGATCCCAGATACTTGGAATGAAGCTAACATATCATTGATCCCCAAAGAGGGGCAATTCCTGACTAACGTGAAAAATTACAGACCTATATCGTTACTCAATAATGACTATAAAATCTTTGCGAAGATACTGGCGGAAAGAGTGAAGGGATGGCTTTCGGAAGTTATTGAGGAGGAACAAGCCGGTTTCTTGCCAAATAGACAGATTAGAGACAATTTAAGGACAGTGATAAACGCTATTGAATACTATGATAAGCGTTGTGATAAAGAGGTTGGTTTCTTCTTCGTTGATGCTGAAAAAGCATTTGATAATTTGAACTGGGACTTTATGTTTGCCACTATGGAAAAGCTACAAATGGGAGAAAGATTCATAAGAGCAGTTAAAGAAATATATAGAGACCAGAATGCAGCAATTGTGGTGAACGATGAGGTTACTAAGAAATTGACTATAGGCAAAGGAACAAGACAAGGTTGCCCGTTGTCTCCGCTGTTATTTATTCTGGTGTTGGAGATTCTGATGATACAAATACGACAAGATGAAGAAATTCGTGGAATAAAAATAAAAGACTTTTCATATAAGGTTAGAGCATTTGCGGATGATATAATGTTAATTGTGGAAGATCCAACGGAGAACATGCCAAAAGTGATAGAGAAGATTAAGGAGTTTGGAGATTTGGCAGGGTTCTATATCAACTAAAAGAAGTCAAAGATATTATGTAAAAATATGACTAAGCAAAAACAACAATTGTTAACGGAAATAACAGACTGTGAAGTAACAAGTAAGGTGAAATATTTGGGAATTGAACTGACTGCAAAGAACATAGATCTATTCAAGAATAATTATGAAAAATTATGGACTCAGATAGAGCGAGATTTGATTAAATGGAATAGACTGAACTTGTCATGGTTGGGAAGGATTGCAGTAGTTAAGATGAATGTGTTACCAAGAGTAATGTTTTTGCTACAGACAATACCAATTATCCGAGATTCCAAGCAGTTTGAAAAATGGCAAAGGAAAATATCAGACTTTGTTTGGGCAGGCAAGAAGCCTCGAGTGAAAATGAAAGTTTTACAAGACGCAAAAGAAAGAGGCGGAATGCAACTGCCCAATTTAAGACTTTATCACGATGCAATTTGTTTAGTGTGGCTGAAAGATTGGATGACGTTGAAGAATCGGAAACTACTGGCCCTAGAAGGATATAAAAAAACATTCGGATGGCACGCATATTTATGGTATGATAAAGTAAAAGCGAACTCTATGTTTTTACACCATTACATACGGAGAAGCCTATATATAACCTGGAAGAAATATAGAGATTACTTACAAGAAGGAACCCCCCTATGGGTGGTTCCATATGAGGTAATAGATCCAAGAACTGTCGATAATGAGCAACAGTGTTTAACATATAAGGAGATAACACGAATAGAATTTTCTAAACTTAAAATAAAGACGCAGGACGAGTTATCTCTAAACTATGATTGGTTTCAGTACAGACAGATCAGAGATCTCTATAATTCGGACTGTGCAAAGGGAGGGATAAGAATGGAGAATTCGGAATTAGAGCAGACACTTTTACAAGAAGACAAGAAGGAAATTTCCAAGGTATACAAAGTACTGTTGAAATGGTATACTGAAGAGGAAATCGTTAAAGTGCAAATGGTGAAGTGGGCCATAAATTTTAACAAAGAAATAACAATGGAGGCGTGGGAATACCTGTGGAAGAATACAATGAAGATTACGATATGTACTAATATTAAAGAGAACATTTACAAAATGATTTATCGTTGGTACATGACACCAAAGAAGATAGCGCTAGGGAATTTGAATACGTCTAATAAATGCTGGAAGTGTAAAAAACATGAGGGATCCCTGTATCATATGTGGTGGACGTGCGAGGTAGCAAGGCAGTACTGGGGGGAAATAATAAGAGTAATAAGTGAGATTTTACAATTTCAAATTAATAAGAACCCAGAACTCCTGCTACTGAATTTGGGAATGGAGGGTATTCCAGCTCAACACAGGACATTGTTATTTTACATGACAGCAGCGGCCAGACTTTTGTATGCGCAAAAATGGAAAGTACAAGAAGTGCCAACAATCGAGGATTGGATATACAAATTGCTGTATATGGCGGAAATGGACAAAATGACAAGAAAATTGAGAAACCTTGACCCAGGACAGTTTAACACAGACTGGGAGAAGCTGAAACAATACTTAGTGAAGAAATGGGAGGTGGGAGGAGAACTGTGGCAGTTTGAGAACTATTGAAATATAATAAAATGCAGAGGGGGTGATTTTACCGGTGGGTGGAGAGGCAAATGTGAATTTCTAAGCAGTCATTTTATTAGACTATTATATATAGAATAATGATAGAAAGTAATTAAGTATAAGGATAGACTGATTAATATTATTTCTGGTAATTGTATAATGTACTAAATTGAATGACTTGGTTTGAAGATATATAGGGGTCAAATTGATTGACGATTCTTGATGATAGTTGTATAATTGCATAATTAAAGCAAAATAATAATATAATTAAAGTAGAATGAAGCTGAGATATGAAGAAAAAGTAATATATAGAGTATAAGTTAAATTGGTTGATTTATATGAATGTATTGTTTATAGAAATATTTGAAATTATGCAAAATGGGACAAATTGTTTGTCTAATATGGCAGAAGGGACCAAAAGATAGAGTACAGAGTATCAAAAATAGTTAAAGAATTATGATTAAAAGAAAGATATTACTTAGTTATTATTCCTATTATTATGTAGTTGTTAATGTAAGTAAGTAAGAGAATAGAAAGAATATAGTGTTATATAGATAAGCTTAGAAGAAATTGAAAGTATACGTTAGTTAGACAGAATGAACTTAAAATGAGTAAGGGAAAAGGGACAAAGGGTTGGAAAACTGTTGGAAGTCAACAAAAAGGGGGGAAAGGGAGGGGGTTAGAATTAGGAAATAGGGGAATTGAATGTAATGTGAAATAATATGATATCTAATCCAATAAAATTTTAAAAAAAAATTATTAAAAAAATGAATGTTATCAGCATACAGTTCTTAAAGTGCATGGTGCTCTAGTACAGTATACCTTTCTTAGTGCACAGTGCTCCAAGTATACAGTTATTAACTGCAGGAAAGTCCAAAGTAAATCATGCCAAAGTTTTGCTGAATATAAGTCCTTTTGCTGCAGAACTGGCCAACACCTTCCCCCTGGGAATCAAAGGGACCGGCGCTGTGGTGCAGCTTCACTTGGCTTTGGCTTGACACAGAGCTAGCTTGCTTCCTGTGTTTCATTTATTCTTCCTCAGAAGTGTACCTAACTTTATACAAGGTGTTACTTTCCATCAAATTTTTTCACACTCGTTGCTGCTCCCACATGACAAAATGGAGCCCTGTGGATCCCTACAGGCCAAAGGCCAAGGGGCTGAGCTGTGGTCCCCCAGCACCACATTTTGAAACATATTACTCTCCAGGTAGGATTGGATCTGTTGGGAGTTGGCAAGATCTAAATTCAGTCACTATTGGGTTAACGTATTTGTTTGGGTCCCGTGAGACCTAACCTGGAAGTGTAATCTTGGTTTAGAGTCAGTCCTGGTTAGAAGCCATAAAAGGGTTAATCACCAGCAAGCGTGTGTTGAGACGCTGACGCAGATGCAGACGCGCAGCCTTGCTACTGTATAGCCTTGTTACTTTTTACTACTCTACTAGCTAGCTACTTGTATGTATGATTTAACTTGTTTATTGAAGGACTTAATTTACTGTTACTGATAAAGACTTTATTTTTCCACAAACAAATGGCTCTACTTTCCATGCCTCTACCTTTTATCCCACAGGATCCACCACAAAATGATGGATCTGCAAAATGGTGCTTTCCAATCCCAGTCCAGAAAGGTAGTCTATCCATGATTGATGGTCTCAAAAGCCACTGAGAGATCCAGGAGACTCAACTGAGTTACACTCCCTCTATCTCCTGGCACAGGGAGTACAGGGTCTGGGGAAAAATGAGGAGCAGATTGCTAAAAGAATCAAGACAAACAATAAGCATTTATTTTAATATGTCCAGAGCAGGAAACCAGCCAGACAAGCAGGTGGGCCTTTGGATGGCAATGGAATAAATGAATAAACTGCTAAAGGAAGATGGAAGAGAAGCTCAGTGAATTCTTTTCATCCATGTTCACTATGGAAAGTGTGGGACTTGTACCTACTGCTGCTAGGCTTCCTGCCAGCAGCTCTTGTTGCCCACTGTTACTCTAAGAAGCAGTGAGAGAAAAATTTTAAAAACACATTGGCATTGTGTGAGCCATGATGTCACTTCCAGGAAAAACCCAGAAGTGACATAGATAGCTCTATGGATCCAAGTTTTATCATAGAGTTTCTGGAGATTCTTAGAGCTACCCAATATCACTTCCAGATTTCCCCCAGAAGTGATATCACTGCACAGATGCTCCACACACCCTAAATTCCCTGAGCCCTTTCCAGCTCCCACTGGTTACCAGTCATGGCTGGAGAGGCTCACCAGTGACATAATGACGTCACCAGCAACATGCTGACATCACTCTGCATGTGCCTAGAAGTAACATTAGCACACTGCTATGGGACGCTGGGGGACACTCTAGCATTTGGAGAAAACTCTATGGTTAAACAATACACCACTTCTGGGCACACTGGGAGTGATATCAGTGTGTGAGATCACATGTCAGACCCCCAGGTCCCACCCATTGTTTCCCTGCTGGCCAGTTGAGAGCCAAACTACAAGTGACGCCTTACACAGGTTGGACACTTGTCAGCTTCCCTCAAGTTTTACAGCTTGGCTCTCCATTATAGCTGCAAGACCAGGATGCCTACATTTCCCATCAAAACGTGAGGGAAGCTGACGTGTCCAACCTGTGTAAGGTGTCACTTGTAGCTTGGCTCTCAGTAGAGGTGGGAAGAGCCTGCTGGCAGTGGGGAATCCTCCACCAGGGATGGAGGTTGCAGCCCTGTTCTATTATGAAGTTTACAGCAAGCTATAATAGATCCTGAATCTATTTTAATGTCATAAAGAACTGGAAGTAGTTGAGAGCAAATGATTTGCTGAAATGTTTGAGAGAGGTCCCTTAGTGAGCATTAGGGGTGTGCAAAGGCACCCTGATTCGTTTTTTCCGAATCTGCTAAATCCGAATCAAGAGGCCGATTCGGATTTAGCAGAAATCCGAATCACCCAGCCGAATCGGGTTTACCGATTCGGATCGATTCGGATCGATTCGGGTTTTTTTTCAATGGGAAAAAGCCTCCCCAGGCTTCTCTGAAGCCTGGGGGAGGCATTTTCCCACCGAAACACCCCAAAATTAGTGGGGGCCTTCCTCTAACTCCCCTCTAACAATCCCCCAAGTTTCAGAACGATTGGACTTTGGGGGGCCAATTTATGGCCCCCCAAACCAGGTCCCCCTATCCTCTCCTAAAAAAAGCCATAGCTTTAGGTTGCTGCTGCTCATCTTCATTCATTTTTTCCTATGGGGAAAAATGAAGAGGAAGGCTTCCTTTGCCAGGGGTGGCATTTTGCATGCAAAATGCCCCCCTACCCTCAGGAACCCTTCTCCCACCTCTACTCCCACCCCCCGCCAAGGCTCAGCCTGCTCCCACTTGGGGGGGCCATTTCATGGCCACCCCAAGTAGGTGCTCTTATCTCTACCACTTACAGCTGGGGGAGGCTTGTCTTGCCAGGGGTGGCATTTTGCATGCAAAATGCCCCCTACCCTCAGGGGCCCTTCTCCCACCTTTCCTCCCACCCCCCACCAAGGCTCAGCCTGCTCCCACTTGGGGGGGCATTTCATGGCCTCCCCAAGTAGGTGCTCTCAGCCCCCAAAGTCCACCCTCTACTACCCCATACAAACCCAATTCCTCCCCAGCTGCCACACACAGGCCCAAATCCCAACATTACCCCCTCACTGACCCAAATCCACTCCCAGCAGCCCCACACCCACCATAACCCCAGGAACAGGCTGGCCAGCCCTCCCCCTTTGAGAACTTCCTCTCTTTCCCAGGGCAAATCCGCATAGCCCAGCGGTGCCACAATGGGAACACTCCTGAGTGCCAACTTGTCCCTGGGAAAGAGCACCTGACCTGGCACACAGACAACCACCCCCTGACCCCCCACCACCACCTACAGAGAAGGCTGGCCAGCCTGCCCCATTGTTCCCAATGATGGGAACCAACCTCACATCAAAGAAGGGAACACACACACAATGATTCAAGCTTAAAAAAACTTTATTTTATCACTTTCAAAGTACAATAGGTCAACAAATCACAACATATCACACTAATTGTCCCCCACACAAAAGCACTACACAATTAACTACACATCAGAGAATCTTAAAAAAAATTTTTTTTAACAAACTCTAAAATTTTAGCACTGAATCGGGTTATACAGTAGGAGTGCACAACAGGGCATGAAAACAGAAGTCCCATAGACAAAATTAACACAACCTATCTCAAATCACAGATTCAACAAAACCTTAACAAGAGCTTTGAAAAAAACCACATTTCAAGAACTTCTTAAATTCACACATCAGAAGGGCACAAATGGGCATTAAAACAGCAATGCTTGCAGCGAGTCACACAACACACAAACATAACACACAACCAACTCAATTAATATTAGACAATCAGTAAAACTTAAAACCAGCATTTCAAGATGTGTGTTGCCCGGGGGGGGGGATGGGTCAAAAACACTTTCTGTCTTAGACAGATGTAGGCAACATGGCAGCAGGGCACAACCACAGGCAGGACAGCATTGTCTTAGACTCTGAGTCGGAAAATAACACAACTATCATGAAATAAAATACTAATTTGCTCATCCCCTCAAGACCAGTTTGTAAAGCGTGATTGGGAGAGCCAGGCCAGCAAGCAGCACAGAGCAACAAAGGCACAGCACCAGGCTTCTGGCCTGTGTAGGCCCAAAGCTGGCACACTTGTTGGAGAGCCTGGTGGGAAGCATGGGAGAAAGGGGGCCATAACCAGCAAGGCCAGACACATCAATCCAGTTTGTTAAGCGTGATTGGGAGAGCCAGGCCAGCAAGCAGCACAGAGCAACAAAGCCAGAGCAGCAGGCTTCTGGCCTTTGTAGGCCCAAAGCTGGCACACTTGTTGGAGAGCCTAGTGAGAAGCATGGGAGAAAGGGGGCCATAACCAGCAAGGCCAGACACACCAATCCAGTTTGTAAAGCGTGATTGGGAGAGCCAGGCCAGCAAGCAGCACAGAGCAACAAAGGCACAGCACCAGGCTTCTGGCCTGTGTAGGCCCAAAGCTGGCACACTTGTTGGAGAGCCTGGTGGGAAGCATGGGAGAAAGGGGGCCATAACCAGCAAGGCCAGACACACCAATCCAGTTTGTTAAGCGTGATTGGGAGAGCCAGGCCAGCAAGCAGCACAGAGCAACAAAGCCAGAGCAGCAGGCTTCTGGCCTGTGTAGGCCCAAAGCTGGCACACTTGTTGGAGAGCCTGGTGGGAAGCATGGGAGAAAGGGGGCCATAACCAGCAAGGCCAGACACCCCAATCCAGTTTGTTAAGCGTGATTGGGAGAGCCAGGCCAGCAAGCAGCACAGAGCAACAAAGCCAGAGCAGCAGGCTTCTGGCCTGTGTAGGCCCAAAGCTGGCACACTTGTTGGAGAGCCTGGTGGGAAGCATGGGAGAAAGGGGGCCATAACCAGCAAGGCCAGACACCCCAATCCAGTTTGTTAAGTGTGATTGGGAGAGCAAGGCCAGCCAACACAAAGAAAGCACCAAAGCCACCGAGCAGAGCTTCTAGACAGTGAGCCCAGCCAGGCACAATCATTTTTTAGTCCTGGGAAACAGTGTATCAAGACCACCCCACACTCAAGCATGACAAAGGAAACATTGAAGGAAGAAAGCACACAGCAACCAATGTTGACCCCCCCCCAACCATTCTCCTCTTCTGCCCAACATGAAAATGTCCCCACAGGCCAAGCCAAGACAGACTAAACTTTAAGAATCATTTTGCATAGGCATGCCACAGCAGTACATTTCCCAGCCAGCATCCAAAAATTTATAAAAATTAAAAAGGCCTACCAGGTCTCCTCTCAGGATGTCCAGACAAGCACAGTTGATCCTCCAGGCAGATGTCCTCCAGGCGCAGCCTCTGTCCTCTCTCTCAGCACGCAGCAACAGAACTGTTCAGTCTTGCCCCAAATTTAAATCCCCTTCCCCTGCTGCAGCCTCAGCCAAAGATTTGAATCTATTGGCTGGCAGAAGGATGCAGCAGTGGGATTGGTGACTCCAAAAGTCACCCCTCCCTTGCCTTACCTCCCCCACACTCCAACAGCCACCCTCCTCCTGCTCCCCCTCCCCTACCTGAGAGGGAATCTCTGGCATTGCTTTGCAAATGCAAAGTGCAATGCTATTGGCAAAGCACCTTGCATTGGCAAGGCAAAACAAAGGATTCCCTTCCATCCTTTGCAAGAGGGGTGGGGGGTGACAGAAGGAGTGAGTGACTCACTCCTTCCCCCCCCCTTCAAAGAGCCTGCAGGATGCTTGGCTTCCTGCAAGAGGTTGGGGGGGTGACAGAAGGAGTGAGTGACTCACTCCTTCCCCCCCTCTTCAAAGAGCCTGCAGGATGCTTGGCTTCCTGCAAGAGGGGTGGGGGGTGACAGAAGGAGTGAGTGACTCACTCCTCCCCCCTCCTTCTAAGAGCCTGCTGCAGGCTTTTGCTAGACACTTGCCAAAGCAAGCGCCTAGCAAAATGGCGCCTGAGGGAAATCCGAATCGATTCGGATTTTGGCGATTCGGAAAACCCGAATCGATTCGGATTTCTCCGAATCGATCCAAATCGGGGTGATTCGGGTTTTTTCAGGTTTGCCAAAACCCGAATCGCACACCCCTAGTGAGCATGTTCAAATTCAATGCTTAGCCCACACAATCAAATAACCCAAAGTGAGAGACATTCTAGGGGAGCTTGGACAAGTAGTATGCCAGATAACATGAAGGATTCTAAATCTACTGATTGCATCGCTTTTGATGTTTCTTTCCTATTGTTCTGCATTCCAGCCGTACTATCTCTGATTTTCCTGGCCTACCAGCTTTGTCCCCTCTTTGAGAATTCCAATAATTCCAATAATAAGAATTTCTTCTCACATATGCCTGGCAGTCACAGTGGGAAAATCACCAGTCAGAAAGAAGTCAGCTTTGTTGTCGCAA